>NC_048581.1:12512365-12639865 GCF_013265735.2 Oncorhynchus mykiss | reverse complement strand
ACGTTCAAAGTAGTTTTTTTGTTGTTGCATTCTAGCTAACCCTAATCCCTTTCCTAACCTTAACCTGATTATCCTAACCTACTACGTTCATTACCCGAACCTGCTGCGTAAATTCTCCTAACCTGCTACGAAAAATCAAATCTGACGTTAATTTGACAAAAGCTGGATCCATTCTAGCCATTACCCCGAGGAAATGGGAGAACCAGGGTGTTTTCCTATTACTTTTAGTGGGTAGTGAAAGTGATTGATAGACAGAGATTGACAGCCAATCGGTTGATAAAAAAATGATTGACATAAACATGCTCCAATGACATGACGACAAATGAGTGACATCGCCCCAAAATTATCCAATCAAAGTTAAGAAGAGGGCGGGATAAAGACGGGTGGGTAGCAACAGTTGCCCGGGTGAGGACGAGGCGCCATAGTCACGGTAGTCGTGGCGACAAGAACCAAGCAACGAGAATCAACAACAACAACCAGAATCATTAAGAAACAAACTTTAACACCAAAGCCAGGAATATTCCAGTGGGAATTTGAGGTGAATAAGCAACACCTTTTATTAAACCGTCGTCTGATGTTTATGTCTGAATAATTTTGTTCAGTTGTTTAACGTTGTATTGCTTTAATCTAGCGTTAAAAGGCACTAGCGTGGCAGAGATGGAATAGCACTGGTCCCAGCTAGTTGCTCACCGCTTTCCAAACGCAGACGGTTGTTATGACGATGTCAAATCTGTTATAGGAATACAAAATGGCGGGTGTTGTAATATGAGAATCTTGTACTTTTAGTTGTTCGAAATGTTTTGTTCGCAAAGCTTTTAACATGAAAAATAATAGTTAAACTTAGTGAACGAGGCATACTTGTCACATGTTCACGGATACTTTTGATTAGAAAATCACTTTAGATTTTCGAACTTTTTTTCAAATCTAATTGCAAAACAGACATATGTGCCAGTGTGTGTAAACTGAAGCATAGAAACGAATGTGTCATGATGTTGACTGTTATTTTATAGTTGTGAAAAAGTTTTCTCTAGTAAAAGTGATCGTCATGCCCGTACTGTGCAATGTGTGCCAGATCTCATGCTCTGCCGTCCTCGCGGTGGCTGTCACGCAGGGAGGGGAAGGTGGGTTGAGCCTATGGGTGGGATTGACATTACCTGAAGCCAATGGAGAAGCAATATTTAGAAGCATACACCAATGGCAACTGGAGAAAATATTATATGATATGCTTGTAGAGAAGGAGCAAGGTGCGTTTCCTGTGTGCTGTCGCTATCAGAACGTGTGTGTGTGTGTGTGTGTGTGTGTGTGTGTGTGTGTTACACAGTTCAGGAATCCTCACGTGGTATATTCTACCAGTGGAAACTTCTCATTATCAAATGTATGGCATAGTTAAAGGGTCTATATGTAATAATGTCATGGGATATAACTATGATATAACTATGATATAACTATGCTTTAGATCAGGGGTTCCCAAACTCAGTCCTGGGCCCTAGAACGACACAACTGATTCAAGTACCCAACTCATCATCAAGCTTTGATCATTTGAATCTGCTGTTTAGTGCTATGGACAAAAAAAACTTGCACTTGGGGAGGTTTTTGCATCCAACAGGAAGAACCTTCGTGTGCCTCAGCCTCAGACAAAATACTCACTTCCACCCTGGTTTCTGTCCACCTTTGTCAGTGTGCTTTCACAAGAGGTGGCCTGAAGTGTGTTGAAAAAGGTTTGAAAGTGTGTTGCACAATTCTACACATTGTGTGTGTGTGTGTGTGTGCGTGTGTGTGCGTGTGTGTGTGTGTCATAACCAACTCCTTCCCTTGTCCTTCCCCCAGAGTGGTGGTCTTGGTCCAGCCGTGGCGGTTGTCATGGCGACCCCGGGCTACACAGAAGAGCTCCAGCCGGCCCCTCAGCCCAACGCTGTCACCATAGCAACGCAATCAGCCACGCCCTCCCGCTCCACGCCAACCCAGTTCAACCAGTCAGTGTCCATCGTCTCCACAGCCGGACAGGACAAACTTCCTGCTCAAGCCACGCCCACCAAGGCCCAGAAGACAGTGGTTCTTGCCGCTCCTTCTCAGACTCCGTTTGTTACCGCGGAGATCCAGAGTTCTGCCGTTCAGCAGAGTAACGGACAGAGTTCCACACCGCAGTACATCGTAGTGACCGTTACAGGTGAGGCATTCTCACTCTCTCAGGTGAGAGTAGCTGACATGATGAAACAGGTCTATTCCACCACAGCCACACCTTCCTCTCCTGACGACTGTTACCATGGTTATCTACCAGACCTGTAGGACAGGCTCTCTGAAGTCCATGTTGGTTAATGGTTGGTCTGTTCTCTGAGGTCCAGGTTGGTTAATGGTCTGCTCTCTGAGGTCCAGGTTGGTTAATGGTCTGCTCTATGAGGTCCAGGTTGGTTCATGGTCTGTTCTCTGAGGTCATACTGGCACGCAGGACTACCGTTAGCTGCAGGACTACCGTTAGCTGCAGGACTACCGTTAGCTGCAGGACTACCGTTAGCTGCAGGACTACCGTTAGCTGGGCTGTAGGAGGAACATACTGGCACGCAGGACTACCGTTAGCTGGGCTGTAGGAGGAACATACTGGCACGCAGGACTACCGTTAGCTGGGCTGTAGGAGGAACATACTGGCACGCAGGACTACCGTTAGCTGCAGGACTACCGTTAGCTGGGCTGTAGGAGGGACATACTGGCACGCAGGACTACCGTTAGCTGGGCTGTAGGAGGGACATACTGGCACACAGGACTACCGTTAGCTGGGCTGTAGGAGGGACATACTGGAACGCAGGACTACCGTTAGCTGCAGGACTACCGTTAGCTGCAGGACTACCGTTAGCTGCAGGACTACCGTTAGCTGGGCTGTAGGAGGGACATACTGGCACGCAGGACTACCGTTAGCTGGGCTGTAGGAGGGACAAGAGATAATTCTACTACCTACCATCAGTAAGCCTGTTCGCTACAAAACAGTCTTTGGGGCAGATATACACAGGACGTTTGTATACGATTAAAAAATAATAATAAGCCAGCGCCAGCTGTGCCACCAGAGACTCTGGGTTCGGCCCAGGCTCTGTCGTAACCGGCCGCGACCGGGAGGTCCGTGGGGCGACGCACAATTGGCCTAGCGTTGTCCGGGTTAGGGAGGGTTCGGCCCAGGCTCTGTCGTAACCGGCCGCGACCGGGAGGTCCGTGGGGCGATGCACAATTGGCCTAGCGTCGTCCGGGTTAGGGAGGGTTCGGCCCAGGCTCTGTCGTAACCGGACGCGACCGGGAGGTCCGTGGGGCGATGCACAATTGGCCTAGCGTCGTCCGGGTTAGGGAGGGTTCGGCCCAGGCTCTGTTGTAACCGGCCGCGACCGGGAGGTCTGGCCTAGCGTCGTCCGGGTTAGGGAGGGTTCGGCCCAGGCTCTGTTGTAACCGGCCGCGACCGGGAGGTCTGGCCTAGCGTCGTCCGGGTTAGGGAGGGTTCGGCCCAGGCTCTGTTGTAACCGGCCGCGACCGGGAGGTCTGGCCTAGCGTCGTCCGGGTTAGGGAGGGTTCGGACCAGGCTCTGTCGTAACCGGCCGCGACCGGAAGGTCCGTGGGGCGACGCACAATTGGCCTAGCGTTGTCCGGGTTAGGGAGGGTTCGGCCCAGGCTCTGTCGTAACCGGCCGCGACCGGGAGGTCCGTGGGGCGATGCACAATTGGCCTAGCGTCGTCCGGGTTAGGGAGGGTTCGGCCCAGGCTCTGTCGTAACCGGACGCGACCGGGAGGTCCGTGGGGCGATGCACAATTGGCCTAGCGTCGTCCGGGTTAGGGAGGGTTCGGCCCAGGCTCTGTCGTAACCGGACGCGACCGGGAGGTCCGTGGGGCGATGCACAATTGGCCTAGCGTCGTCCGGGTTAGGGAGGGTTCGGCCCAGGCTCTGTTGTAACCGGCCGCGACCGGGAGGTCTGGCCTAGCGTCGTCCGGGTTAGGGAGGGTTCGGCCCAGGCTCTGTTGTAACCGGCCGCGACCGGGAGGTCTGGCCTAGCGTCGTCCGGGTTAGGGAGGGTTCGGCCCAGGCTCTGTCGTAACCGGCCGCGACCGGGAGGTCCGTGGGGCGACGCACAGTTGACCTAGCGTCTGTTTGGCCGGTAGGGAAATCCTTGTCTCATCGCGCACCAGCGACTCCATTGGCGGGCCGGGTGCAGTGCGCGCTAGCCAAGGTTGCCAGGTGCACGGTGTTTCCTCCGACACATTGGTGCGGCTGGCTTCCGGGTTGGAGGCTCGCTGTGTTAAGAAGCAGTGCGGCTTGGTTGGGTTGTGTATCGGAGGATGCATGACTTTCAACCTTCGTCTCTCCTGAGCCCGTACGGGAGTTGTAGCGATGAGACAAGATAGTAGCTACTACAACAATTGGATACCACAAAATTGGGGAGAAAAGGGGGTCAAATTCACAAAAAAATAAATAATAATAATCATTTAAAAACACAATTCCACCACATGTGGATATACACTGCATTTAAAATCCTTGAGGACAGCTCTATAACATTCAAACAATGTATTTCCATTGTAGGCCCACTGTAAAGCTGCCAGACTAGTTGACCAGCCATACTGTGTGTTGTGTGTAGTTTATTTGCATGGTGTCTATTAGTAGATTAGCAGCAGCAGCTAACATGCCAGTCTGGCAGGGTGTTCGTATCAGGTAACACTAGTGAGGCCTGGCCTGCTCCACTCACACCACAGACACACACACTGGAGCTAGAGACAGATCTGTCTCTGTCTCTGTCTCTGTCTGACTCTCTCTGTCTGTCTGTCTGTCTCTGTCTGACTCTCTCTGTCTGTCTGTCTGTCTGTCTCTGTCAGACTCTCTCTGTCTGTCTGTCTGTCTGTCTGTCTCTGTCAGACTCTCTCTGTCTGTCTGTCTGTCTGTCTGTCTGTCTCTGTCAGACTCTCTCTGTCTGTCTGTCTGTCTGTCTCTGTCTGACTCTCTCTGTCTGTCTGTCTGTCTCTGTCAGACTCTGTCTGTCTCAGTTTAATTCAAGGGGCTTTATTGTCATGGAAACATATGTTAGCATTGCTAAAGCAAGTGAAGTAGATAATAAACAATAACATTGAATGGATCATCATACTATATGAACAGTAATAAATCACAATAGTCAACATCTATCTCTGTCCACCCTCCCTCTCTTCCCTCCACCTTCCCTCTCTCCCCTCCACCCCTCCTTCTCTTCCCTCCACCCCTCCTTCTCTTCCCTCCACCCCTCCCTCTCTTCCCTCCACCCCTCCCTCTCTTCCCTCCACCCCTCCTTCTCTTCCCTCCACCCCTCCCTCTCTTCCCTCCACCCCTCCTTCTCTTCCCTCCACCCCTCCTTCTCTTCCCTCCACCCTCCCTCTCTTCCCTCCACCCCTCCCTCTCTTCCCTCCACCCCTCCCTCTCTTCCCTCCACCCTCATTCTCTTCCCTCCACCCCTCCCTCTCTTCCCTCCACCCCTCCCTCTCTCCCCTCCACCCCTCCCTCTCTCCCCTCCACCCTCCCTCTCTTCCCTCCACCCTCCTTCTCTTCCCTCCACCCTCCTTCTCTTCCCTCCTTCTCTTCCCTCCACCCTCCCTCTCTTCCCTCCACCCTCCTTCTCTTCCCTCCACCCCTCCCTCTCTTCCCTCCACCCTCCCTCTCTTCCCTCCACCCTCCCTCTCTTCCCTCCACCCTCCTTCTCTTCCCTCCACCCTCCCTCTCTTCCCTCCACCCCTCCCTCTCTTCCCTCCACCCCTCCCTCTCTTCCCTCCACCCCTCCCTCTCTTCCCTCCACCCCTTCCTCTCTCCCCTCCACCCCTTCCTCTCTCTCCTCACCTGATATCTGTGTTTATATGATGGGGGGATTGTTCCCTCCATCTAGGGAGATTAGCTGTCCAAGGCCTCCCTCTGCCTGCCTCATATATAAGGCTGGAGAGATGGCCAGCCCTCTGTCCTCTCCATCTCTCTCTCGTCTGTCCTAAGAGCTATGTTCTACAGTAACTGCTGTTATAGTGTGGAGACAGAGTATGTTCTACAGTAACTGCTGTTATAGTGTGGAGACAGAGTATGTTCTACAGTAACTGCTGTTATAGTGTGGAGACAGAGTATGTTCTACAGTAACTGCTGTTATAGTGTGGAGACAGAGTATCGTGAGTACTGGTTTATTATGTGGATGTTGTTAATGATTTGATATTTGATGAAGTTGTAAACATAATCTCATGTTGTTTATCTTCCTCCCATCCGTCCTCTCTTCCTCCCGCTACTCTCTTTCTCTCTCTTCCTCTGTCCTCTCTTCCTCCTGCTACTCTCTTTCTCTCTCTTCCTCTGTCCTCTCTTCCTCCTGCTACTCTCTTTCTCTCTCTTCCTCTGTCCTCTCTTCCTGCTACTCTCTTTCTCTCTCTTCCTCTGTCCTCTCTTCCTGCTACTCTCTTTCTCTATCTTCCTCTGTCCTCTCTTCCTGCTACTCTCTTTCTCTCTCTTCCTCTGTCCTCTCTTCCTGCTACTCTCTTTCTCTCTCTTCCTCTGTCCTCTCTTCCTGCTACTCTCTTTCTCTCTCTTCCTCTGTCCTCTCTTCCTCCTGCTACTCTCTTTCTCTCTCTTCCTCTGTCCTCTCTTCCTCCTGCTACTCTCTTTCTCTCTCTTCCTCTGTCCTCTCTTCTTCCTGCTACTCTCTTTCTCTCTCTTCCTCTGTCCTCTCTTCCTGCTACTCTCTTTCTCTCTCTTCCTCTGTCCTCTCTTCCTCCTGCTACTCTCTTTCTCTCTCTTCCTCTGTCCTCTCTTCCTCCTGCTACTCTCTTTCTCTCTCTTCCTCTGTCCTCTCTTCCTCCTGCTACTCTCTTTCTCTCTCTTCCTCTGTCCTCTCTTCTTTCTGCTACTCTCTTTCTCTCTCTTCCTCCGTCCTCTCTTCTTCCTGCTACTCTCTTTCTCTCTCTTCCTCCGTCCTCTCTTCCTCCTGCTACTCTCTTTCTCTCTCTTCCTCCGTCCTCTCTTCCTCCTGCTACTATCTTTCTCTCTCTTCTTCCGTCCTCTCTTCCTGCTACTCTATCTTTCTCTCTTCCTCCGTCCTCTCTTCCTGCTACTATCTTTCTCTCTCTTCCTCCGTCCTCTCTTCCTGCTACTCTCTTTCTCTCTCTTCCTCCGTCCTCTCTTCCTGCTACTATCTTTCTCTCTCTTCCTCCGTCCTCTCTTCCTGCTACTCTCTTTCTCTCTCTTCCTCTGTCCTCTCTTCCTGCTACTCTCTTTCTCTCTCTTCCTCCGTCCTCTCTTCCTGCTGCTACTCTCTTTCTCTCTCTTCCTCTGTCCTCTCTTCCTGCTGCTACTCTCTTTCTCTGTCCTCTCTTCCTGCTACTCTCTTTCTCTCTCTATTTTCATTTACTGTGTTCCACCGATCCTCCCTCTCTCTCTCTCGCTCATCTCGTCTCTCTCTCTCGCTGTGTCTCTGTTTCTCTCTTTTCTTTCTCCATCTGTCTGTCTGTCTCTCTCCTCCCTCCCTCTCTCCATCTCTCCTCCCTCCCTCTCTCCATCTCTTCCTCTCTCCTCCCTCCCTCTATCCATCTCTTCCTCTCTCCATCTCTTCCTCTCTCCTCCCTCCCTCTCTCCATCTTTCCTCCCTCCCTCTCTCCATCTCTTCCTCTCTCCATCTCTTCCTCTCTCCTCCCTCCCTCTATCCATCTCTTCCTCTCTCCTTCTCTCTCTCCATAGATGGCTCTCTCCATTCTAGTGACAGTGTATCAGACTCCAATCCTCCAGTAGTAGTGGTTCAGACAGGGGTCTCCACCCAGGTAGTACAGCAGACCACCCAACAGGTACGCTACACATACACCTGCACGTACACACACCAGACGCACACCAGACGCACACCAGACACACACCTGACGCACACCAGACACACACCTGACACACACCTGACACACACCAGACACACACCTGACGCACACCAGACGCACACCAGACACACACCAGACACACACCAGACACACACCAGACACACACCAGACGCACACCAGACGCACACCTGACACACACCAGACACACACCTGACGCACACCAGACGCACACCTGACACACACCTGACGCACACCTGACACACACCTGACACACACCAGACACACACCAGACACACACCTGACGCACACCTGACGCACACCTGACGCACACCTGACGCACACCAGACACACACCAGACACACACCTGACGCAGATGGAGAGAGAGAGAGAGAGAGAGAGAAACAGAGAGATGGAGAGAGAGAGAGAGAGAGAAATGGAGAGAGAGAGAGAGAGAAACAGAGAGATGGAGAGAGAGATAAACAGAGATGGAGAGAGAGAGAGAGAAACAGAGAGATGGATAGAAACAGAGATATGATAGAGCGAGAGAGAGAAGAGGCACCAGTGGAAGACAGACAGCGAGAGGGATATCCCTCATTCCCATCTCCAAAAGCAGCCCTTCCCTCTTCTCTTCCTTCTCTCCTTCCCTCCTCTCTTCCCTCTCCTTCCCTCTCTCCTTCCCTTCTCTCTTCCTTCTCTCCTTCCCTCCTCTCTTCCCTCTCCTTCCCTCTCTCCTTCCCTGTCTTGTTCCACCTCATGATGCTCTACGCGTCAGCGGCAACACTCAGAGTAGGAGAGGGAGAGAGGAGAGGGAAGGGAGGGAGGAGGGGATACAGGAGGGGAGGAAGGGGAGGGAAGGAGAATGTGAGGGAGGAGGGGATACAGGAGGGGAGGAAGGAGAAGGGAGGGAGGAGGGGATACAAGAGGGGAGGAAGGGAGGAGAGGGAAGGGAAGGGAGGGAGGGAGGGAGGGAGGGAGGAGGGGATACAGGAGGGGAGGAAGGGGAGAGAGTGAGGGAGGTAGATAGTTGGGGTGGAGAGGAGTGATAGGGCGAAGGTTTCTGAAAGAGAAGAAGGGAGGAGAGGGAAGGGAGGGAGGAGGGGATACAGGAGGGGAGGAAGGGGAGAGAGTGATGGAGGGAGATAGTTGGGGTGGAGAGGAGTGATAGGGTGAAGGTTTCTGAAAGAGAAGGAGGGAGGGAGGGAGGAGAAGGGGAGGAAGGGGAGAGAGTGATGGAGGGAGGGAGGAGAGGGAAGGGAGGGAGGGAAGGGAGGGAGGAGAGGGAAGGGAGGGAGGGAAGGGAGGGAGGAGAGGGAAGGGAGGGAAGGGAGGGAGGAGAGGGAAGGGAGGGAGGGAAGGGAGGGAGGAGAGGGAAGGGAGGGAGGAGGGGATACAGGAGGGGAGGAAGGGGAGAGAGTGATGGAGGGAGATAGTTGGGGTGGAGAGGAGTGATAGGGCGAAGGTTTCTGAAAGAGAAGGAGGGAGGGAGGGAGGGAGGAGGAGGAGGAGGAGGGGAGGGAGAAGGGGAGGAAGGGGACAGAGTGATGGAGGGAGATAGTTGGGGTGGAGAGGAGTGATAGGGTGAAGGTTTCTGAAAGAGAAGGAGGGAGGGGGGGAGGGAGGGGAGGGAGGGGAGGGAGGAGGGGATACAGGAGGGGAGGAAGTGATGGAGGGAGATAGTTGGGGTGGAGAGGAGTGATAGGGTGAAGGTTTCTGAGGGAGGGAGGGAGGGAGGGAGGGAGGGAGGGAGGTAGTTGGGGTGGAGAGGAGTGATAGGGCGAAGGTTTCTGAAAGAGAAGGAGGGAGGGAGGGAGGTAGTTGGGGTGGAGAGGAGTGATAGGGTGAAGGTTTCTGAAAGAGAAGGAGGGAGGGAGGGAGGTAGTTGGGGTGGAGAGGAGTGATAGGGTGAAGGTTTCTGAAAGAGAGGGAGGGAGGGAGGGAGGTAGTTGGGGTGGAGAGGAGTGATAGGGTGAAGGTTTCTGAAAGAGAAGGAGGGAGGGAGGGAGGTAGTTGGGGTGGAGAGGAGTGATAGGGTGAAGGTTTCTGAAAGAGAGGGAGGGAGGGAGGGAGGTAGTTGGGGTGGAGAGGAGTGATAGGGTGAAGGTTTCTGAAAGAGAAGGAGGGAGGGAGGGAGATAGTTGGGGTGGAGAGGAGTGATAGGGTGAAGGTTTCTGAAAGAGAGGGAGGGAGGGAGGGAGGGAGGTAGTTGGGGTGGAGAGGAGTGATAGGGTGAAGGTTTCTGAAAGAGAAGGAGGGAGGGAGGGAGGTAGTTGGGGTGGAGAGGAGTGATAGGGTGAAGGTTTCTGAAAGAGAAGGAGGGAGGGAGGGAGGGAGGTAGTTGGGGTGGAGAGGAGTGATAGGGTGAAGGTTTCTGAAAGAGAAGGAGGGAGGGAGGGAGGTAGTTGGGGTGGAGAGGAGTGATAGGGTGAAGGTTTCTGAAAGAGAGGGAGGGAGGGAGGGAGGTAGTTGGGGTGGAGAGGAGTGATAGGGTGAAGGTTTCTGAAAGAGAAGGAGGGAGGGAGGGAGGGAGGGAGGTAGTTGGGGTGGAGAGGAGTGATAGGGTGAAGGTTTCTGAAAGAGAAGGAGGGAGGGAGGGAGATAGTTGGGGTGGAGAGGAGTGATAGGGTGAAGGTTTCTGAAAGAGAGGGAGGGAGGGAGGGAGGGAGGTAGTTGGGGTGGAGAGGAGTGATAGGGTGAAGGTTTCTGAAAGAGAAGGAGGGAGGGAGGGAGGTAGTTGGGGTGGAGAGGAGTGATAGGGTGAAGGTTTCTGAAAGAGAAGGAGGGAGGGAGGGAGGGAGGTAGTTGGGGTGGAGAGGAGTGATAGGGTGAAGGTTTCTGAAAGAGAAGGAGGGAGGGAGGGAGGTAGTTGGGGTGGAGAGGAGTGATAGGGTGAAGGTTTCTGAAAGAGAGGGAGGGAGGGAGGGAGGTAGTTGGGGTGGAGAGGAGTGATAGGGTGAAGGTTTCTGAAAGAGAATGAGGGAGGGAGGGAGGGAGGGAGGTAGTTGGGGTGGAGAGGAGTGATAGGGTGAAGGTTTCTGAAAGAGAAGGAGGGAGGGAGGGAGGTAGTTGGGGTGGAGAGGAGTGATAGGGTGAAGGTTTCTGAAAGAGAAGGAGGGAGGGAGGGAGGTAGTTGGGGTGGAGAGGAGTGATAGGGTGAAGGTTTCTGAAAGAGATGGAGGGAGGGAGGGAGGTAGTTGGGGTGGAGAGGAGTGATAGGGTGAAGGTTTCTGAAAGAGAAGGAGGGAGGGAGGGAGGGAGGGAGGTAGTTGGGGTGGAGAGGAGTGATAGGGTGAAGGTTTCTGAAAGAGAAGGAGGGAGGGAGGGAGGTAGTTGGGGTGGAGAGGAGTGATAGGGTGAAGGTTTCTGAAAGAGAAGGAGGGAGGGAGGGAGGTAGTTGGGGTGGAGAGGAGTGATAGGGTGAAGGTTTCTGAAAGAGAGGGAGGGAGGGAGGGAGGTAGTTGGGGTGGAGAGGAGTGATAGGGTGAAGGTTTCTGAAAGAGATGGAGGGAGGGAGGGAGGTAGTTGGGGTGGAGAGGAGTGATAGGGTGAAGGTTTCTGAAAGAGATGGAGGGAGGGAGGGAGGTAGTTGGGGTGGAGAGGAGTGATAGGGTGAAGGTTTCTGAAAGAGAAGGAGGGAGGGAGGGAGGGAGGTAGTTGGGGTGGAGAGGAGTGATAGGGTGAAGGTTTCTGAAAGAGAAGGAGGGAGGGAGGGAGGGAGGGAGGTAGTTGGGGTGGAGAGGAGTGATAGGGTGAAGGTTTCTGAAAGAGAAGGAGGGAGGGAGGGAGGTAGTTGGGGTGGAGAGGAGTGATAGGGTGAAGGTTTCTGAAAGAGATGGAGGGAGGGAGGGAGGTAGTTGGGGTGGAGAGGAGTGATAGGGTGAAGGTTTCTGAAAGAGAAGGAGGGAGGGAGGGAGGTAGTTGGGGTGGAGAGGAGTGATAGGGTGAAGGTTTCTGAAAGAGATGGAGGGAGGGAGGGAGGTAGTTGGGGTGGAGAGGAGTGATAGGGTGAAGGTTTCTGAAAGAGATGGAGGGAGGGAGGGAGGGAGGGAGAGCGTGATAGAGAAGAGAGATGTTCATATGAATTCCCCTGAGACTATTAAATGAGTTACTGGTTTCTCTGTAGGTGCAGCAGCAGGTTTACTCCAGTCAGTATGTGGAGGGAGAGGACTCTTCTTACACCACCTCTACCATGTGAGTAGTATACACACACACACACACACACACACACATATGTGTTTTACAGATTTGTATTATTTTCGCTCTCCTTCCCATCTCTTCTTCTCTCCCTCTGTCTCTCTCTCTCCGTCTGTCTCTCCCTCTCTCTGTCTCTCTCTCCCTCTCTCTGTCTCTCTCTCCCTCTCTCTGTCTCTCCCTCTCTCTGTCTCTCTCTCCCTCTGTCTCTCCCTCTCTCTGTCTCTCCCTCTGTCTCTCTCTCTCTCTGTCTCTCTCTGTCTCTCTCTCTCCGTCTGTCTCTCTCTCCCTCTCTCTCTCTCTCTCTGTCTCTCCCTCTGTCTCTCTCTCTCTCTCTGTCTGTCTCTCCCTCTCTCTGTCTCTCTCTTTCCGTCTGTCTCTCCCTCTCTCTGTCTCTCTCTCTCTCTCTGTCTCTCTCTCTCTCTCTCTCTCTCTCTGTCTCCCTCTCTGTCTTTCTCCCTCTCTGTCTTTCTCCCTCTGTCTGTCTCTCTGTCTGTCTCTCTGTCTGTCTCTCTGTCTGTCTCTCTGTCTCTCCCTCTGTCTCTCCCTCCAGTCGTTCTGGCAGCTACCCGTACTCCGACTCCCCCCTCTACTCCCAGACCCCTCCCTCTTCCTCCTCTTCCTACTACGAGTCCACGCCCACCTCGGGGTCACAGGTCACTAACTCCGTGACTTCACAGTCGGTCTCCGTCACCGCGGCAACGGGAGGAGGTGGGAGTGGTTACGTCATCCAGGGAGGATACGTATTGGGAGGTGGGGACTACTCCAGTCACAACACCAGAGCAGCCCCCGCCACAGTGAGTAGGGGGTGTGTGTGTGTGTGTGTGTGTGTGTGTGTGTGTGTGTGTGTGTGTGTGTGTGTGAATAGTAACACCACTACTGTTTGTGCATGTTGATTTGGACAAATCCCTCTAGTCTTCAGCTCTCCCTCCCCCTCCAGGTACAGTGGCTGCTGGATAACTACGAGGGTGCAGAGGGGGTCAGTCTGCCTCGCTGTACCCTCTACTGCCACTACCTCTTACACTGTCAGGATCACAAGCTAGAACCTGTCAACGCTGCCTCCTTCGGCAAACTCATCAGATCTGTCTTCATGGGGCTGAGGACCAGACGCCTGGGCACACGGTATGTACACTATACACACATCTATATAACACACTATACACACATCTATATAACACACGGTATGTACACTGTACACACATCTATATAACACACGGTATGTACACTATACACACATCTATATAACACACGGTATGTACACTATACACATATCTATATAACACACAGTATGTACACTATATACACATCTACAGTGCCTTGCGAAAGTATTCGGCCCCCTTGAACTTTGCGACCTTTTGCCACATTTCAGGCTTCAAACATAAAGATATAAAACTGTATTTTTTTGTGAAGAATCAACAACAAGTGGGACACAATCATGAAGTGGAACGACATTTATTGGATATTTCAAACTTTTTTAACAAATCAAAAACTGAAAAATTGGGCGTGCAAAAAATTATTGTCTTCCAACAAGACAATGATCCAAAACATAAAGCAAAATCTACAATGAAATGGTTCAAAAATAAACATATCCAGGTGTTAGAATGGCCAAGTCAAAGTCCAGACCTGAATCCAATCGAGAATCTGTGGAAAGAACTGAAAACTGCTGTTCACAAATGCTCTCCATCCAACCTCACTGAGCTCAAGCTGTTTTGCAAGGAGGATTGGGAAAAAATGTCAGTCTCTCGATGTGAAAAACTGATAGAGACATACCCCAAGCGACTTACAGCTGTAATCGCAACAAAAGGTGGCGCTACAAAGTATTAACTTAAAGGGGCTGAATAATTTTGCACGCCCAATTTTTCAGTTTTTGATTTGTTAAAAAAGTTTGAAATATCCAATAAATGTCGTTCCACTTCATGATTGTGTCCCACTTGTTGTTGATTCTTCACAAAAAAAGACAGTTTTATATCTTTATGTTTGAAGCCTGAAATGTGGCAAAAGGTCGCAAAGTTCAAGGGGGCCGAATACTTTCGCAAGGCACTGTATATAGCACACGGTATGTACACTATACACTATATAACACACGGTATGTACACTGTAGATATACACACATCTATATAACACACGGTATGTACACTATACACACATCTATATAACACACGGTATGTACACTATACACACATCTACATAACACACGGTATGTACACTGTACACACATCTATATAACACACGGTATGTACACTATACACACATCTATATAACACACGGTATGTACACTATACACACTATATAACACTATATAACACACGCGCCTACAGTTGAAGTCGGAAGTTTACATACACCTTAGCAAAATACATTTAAACTCAGTTTTTCACAATTCCTGACATTTAATCCGAGTAAAAATTCCCTGTTTTAGGTCAGTTAGGATCACCACTTTATTTTAAGAATGTGAATTGTCAGAATAATAGTAGAGAGAATTATTTATTTCAGATTTGATTTCTTTCATCATATTCCCAGTGGGTCAGAAGTTTACTTGGTAGCATTAGTACTTGGTAGCATTAGTACTTGGTAGCATTAGTACTTGGTAGCATTAGTACTTGGTAGCATTAGTACTTGGTAGCATTGCCTTTAAATGGTTTAACTTGGGCCAAATGTTTTGGCCCATTCCTCCTGACAGAGCTGGTGTAACTGAGTCAGGTTTGTAGACCTCCTTGATTGCACACGCTTTTTCAGTTCTGCCCACAAATACTCTATAGGATTGAGGTCAGGGCTTTGTGATGGCCACTCCAATACCTTGACTTTGTTGTCCTTTAGCCATTTTGCCACAACTTTGGAAGTATGCTTGGGGTTATTGTCCATTTGGAAGACCCATTTACGACCAAGTTTTAACTTCCTGACTGATTTCTTGAGATGTTGCTTCAATATATCCACATCATTTTGCAACCTCATGATGTCATCTATTTTGTGAAGTGCACCAGTTCCTCCTGCAGCAAAGCACCCCCACTACATGATGCTGCCACCCCCGTGCTTCACGGTTGGGATGGTGTTCTTTGGCTTGCAAGCCTCCCCCTTTTTTAACTCCAAACATATCAATGGTCATTATGGCCAAACAGTTCTATTTTTGTTTCATCAGACCAGAGGACATTTCTCCAAAAAGTACGATCTTTGTCCCCATGTGCTGTTGCAAACTGTAGTCTGGCTTTTTTATGGTGGTTTTGGAGCAGTGGCTTCTTCCTTGCT
The DNA here is from genome assembly GCF_013265735.2 of Oncorhynchus mykiss. Lineage (NCBI taxonomy): Eukaryota > Metazoa > Chordata > Actinopteri > Salmoniformes > Salmonidae > Oncorhynchus > Oncorhynchus mykiss. Next base: position 12,624,623 of record NC_048581.1, on the reverse strand, counting down.
GAGCGGCCTTTCAGGTTATGTCGATATAGGACTTGTTTTATTGTGGATATAGATACTTTTGTACCTGTTTCCTCCAGCATCTTCACAAGGTCCTTTACTGTTGTTCTGGGATTGATTTGCACTTTTCGCACCAAAGTACGTTCATCTCTAGGAGACAGAACGCGTCTCCTTCCTGGGCGGTATGATGGCTGCGTGGTCCCATAGTGTTTATACCTGCGTACTATTGTTTGTACAGATGAACGTGGTACCTTCAGGCATTTGGAAATTGCTCCCAAGGATGAACCAGACTTGTGGAGGTCTACAATTTTTTTTCTGAGGTCTTGATGGTCTTTGATTTCCCATGATGTCAAGCAAAGAGGCACTGAGTTTGAAGGTAGGTCTTGAAATACATCCACAGGTACACCTCCAATTGACTCAAATGATGTCATTTAGCCTATCAGAAGCTTCTAAAGCCATGACATCATTTTCTGGAATTTTCCAAGCTGTTTCAAGGCATAGTCAACTTCGTGTTTGTAAACTTCTGACCCACTGGAATTGTAATACAGTGAATTATAAGTGAAATAATCTGTCTGTAAACAATTGCTGGAAAAATGACTTGTGTCATGCACAAAGTAGATGTCCTAACCGACTTGCCAAAACTATAGTTTGTTAACAGTCAACCTGTTCAAAGCTGTCAAAGCTGTACATAGTCCATCTGTAAATAGCCCACCTCAATCTACCTACCTCATCCCCATATTGTTTTTATTTACTTTTCTGCTCTTTTGCACACCAGTATCTCTACTTACACATCATCTACTCATCCATCACTCCAGTGTTAATCTGATATTATTATAATTATAATTTCTTCGCTACTGTGGCCTATTTATTGCCTTACTTCCTCACGCCATTTGCACACACTGTATATAGACTGTCTTTTTGTTCTACTGTATTATTGACTGTATGTTTGTTTATTCCATGTGTAACTCTGTTGTTTGAGTCACACTGCTTTGCTTTATCTTGGCCAGGTCACAGTTGTAAATGAGAACTTGTTCTCAACTGGCCTCCCTGGTTAAATAAAGGGGAAATAACATTTTTAGACATTTGTGGAGTGGTTGAAAAAAGTGTTTGAATGACTCCAACCTAAGTGTATGTAAACGTCCGACTTCAGCTGTATATAACACACCTGTTCCCTAGTGGCAGAGGCAGCTCCTGTACTGTCATGTAATAATCAGATGCCCCTGTGTCTCAGAGGGAACTCCAAGTACCACTACTATGGTCTTCGTATCAAGACCACCTCCTCTCTGCTCCGTCTGATAGACGACCACCAGCACCTCGCCTTGAGACAGCAGCCCTTCTCTCAGAAAAACAGGTAGGGGGGTGTCTCTCTCTTCCTGTCTCTCTGTCTCTTCCTGTCTCTCTGTCTCTTCCTGTCTCTTCCTGTCTCTCTCTCTCTTCCTGTCTCAGTCTCTCTGTCTCTTCTTGTCTCTCTCTTCCTGTCTCTCTCTCTCTTCCTGTCTCTCTCTCTCTTCTTGTCTCTCTGTCTCTTCCTGTCTCTCTGTCTCTTCCTGTCTCTCTGTCTCTTCCTGTCTTCCTGTCTCTCTGTCTCTTCCTGTCTCTCTGTCTCTTCCTGTCTCCCTGTCTCTCTGTCTCTTCCTGTCTCTCTCTCTCTCTCTTCCTGTCTCTCTCTCTTCCTGTCTCTCTGTCTCTTCCTGTCTCTCTGTCTCTTCCTGTCTCTGTCTTTTCCTGTCTCTCTGTCTCTTCCTGTCTCTCTCTCTCTCTCTTCTTGTCTCTCTGTCTCTTCCTGTCTCTCTGTCTCTTCCTGTCTCTCTCTCTCTCTCTCTCTCTTCCTGTCTCTCTCTCTCTCTCTTCCTCTATCTCTCTCTCTCTTCCTGTCTCTCTCTCTTGCTGTCTCTCTCTCGCTCTCTCTTCCTGTCTCTCTCTCTCTTTTGACAGCTGTTCTGTCCAATAGGGTAAAGCCGGTTCTGAAGGTGGAGGGCATGTCCAATGGGATGTCTCTGGGGGCGGGGCAGCAGCAGGGGGCGGGGCTCAGTGACATCTCAGCTCAAGTGCAACAATACCAGCAGTTCCTGGGTGAGTGGACAGGGACTAGGTACACACACACAAACACACACACACACACACACAGAGGAGCGGAATAGCCTATCATCTGTCAGACAGCTCGAGAGCTGTCTAAAAGATGGTACTGGAGTGTAACGTGCTGGGGGGTAACGTGCTGGGGGGTAACGTGCTGGGGGGTGACGTGCTGGGGTGTGACGTGCTGGGGTGTGACGTGCTGGGGTGTGACGTGCTGGGGTGTAACGTGCTGGGGTGTAACGTGCTGGGGGGTGACGTGCTGGGGGGTGACGTGCTGGGGGGTAACGTGCTGGGGGGTGACGTGCTGGGGGGTGACGTGTTGGGGGGTGACGTGTTGGGGTGTGACGTGCTGGGGTGTGACGTGCTGGGGTGTAACGTGCTGGGTGAGACGTGCTGGGGGGTAACGTGCTGGGGGGTAACGTGCTGGGGGGTAACGCGCTGGGGGGTAACGTGCTGGGGTGTAACGCGCTGGGGTGAGACGTGCTGGGGTGTAACGTGCTGGGGTGAGACGTGCTGGGGTGAGACGTGCTGGGGTGTAACGCGCTGGGGTGAGACGTGCTGGGGTGTAACGCGCTGGGGTGTAACGCGCTGGGGTGTAACGCGCTGGGGTGTAACGCGCTGGGGGGTAACGTGCTGGGGTGTAACGCGCTGGGGTGTAACGCGCTGGGGGGTAACGTGCTGGGTTTTAGTCAACGCAGGCAGGCTGTCAGCAAGTCACACACCACTTTGCACCAGAATTGTTTGAAACCTTTGACTTTACTTCAAACAAAGAGGCATGTCTTGTCTTACTTCAAAGTAGCCTTGTCAAAATGAATCTATAGGAACGTGGAGGCAATTATTTTATAAAGACTCCCTGATGCCGTTAACCAGCATGTCTCTCCTGTTCTATTGATTTTCACACCAACTTTCTTCTGTTGCCCAGAAGTCAAAGCCACCATCCTAGTCGTATTATCATCCCGTCCTAGTCGTGTTATCATCCCATCCTAGTCGTGTTATCATCCATCCTAGTCGTATTTTCATCCCATCCTAGTCGTATTATCATCCCATCCTAGTCGTATTATCATCCCATCCTAGTCGTGTTATCATCCATCCTAGTCGTATTTTCATCCCATCATAGTCGTATTATCATCCCATCCTAGTCGTATTATCATCCCATCCTAGTCGTGTTATCATCCCATCCTAGTCGTGTTATCATCCATCCTAGTCGTATTTTCATCCCATCCTAGTCGTATTATCATCCCATCCTAGTCGTATTATCATCCCGTCCTAGTCGTATTATCATCCCACCCTAGTCGTGTTATCATCCATCCTAGTCGTATTTTCATCCCATCATAGTCGTATTATCATCCTAGTCGTATTATCATCCCATCCTAGTCGTATTATCATCCCGTCCTAGTCGTATTATCATCCCATCCTAGTCGTGTTATCATCCATCCTAGTCGTATTTTCATCCCATCATAGTCGTATTATCATCCCATCCTAGTCGTATTATCATCCATCCTAGTCGTATTTTCATCCCATCCTAGTCGTATTATCATCCCATCCTAGTCGTATTATCATCCCATCCTAGTCGTATTATCATCCTAGTTGCTATTAGATTTCTCCTCCTAGTTCCTAACACATATGGAACGGCTGGGATCAGGTGCTCTGTTTAGAAAGGTGTTTTCTGATCTGCTTCATTACAGGAGTTGTCCAATTAGAGGCGAGAGCCTTTTGACTGGACGATGACAGGCCTGCTAGTGTTGCGTGTTTCCATTAACAGGTCTTTGTATGTGTAGTATCTCCTGTTGGTCATTTTACTGTTCAACCGTTTGTCGACCGGTTAACAAGGGTCGGCTAGTCGGCAGAAAATTTACCGAAATGTGCAACCCACACACACACACGTAGTAACAAGAATGTCTCCATATGTAAATAATGGCATAAACAATGCTAGTAAACATACTAAAGCAATGTGAAGCACACAGATCAACACATTGTAAATCATCGACATGTAATTCCACACATAACAACACAGCAATGTAACCGTTGTTGTTGTCCAGACGCGTCGCGGGCGCTGCCTGAGTTCCCAGAGTTGGATCTGCAGGACAGACCTCTTCCTGATGGCATCGTTCCAGAACACATCGCAGCCTTCCAACAGCTCTACAGGGAACACTGTGAGGTAAACAGTCCACTACGCACTGCTGGCTTGTGGCAGTCTTGTGGCAGTCTTATGAAGTGTTGTGCCTATTATGTCTGTCTTGATTCCACTAGCGATAACGATGATGAGTTGAGATGTAGAATCAGGTGTTTTAGTTCCAGGACCAGGGTTGGGAAACGGTGTGTTAGTCTATTGTAGTGTAATGAAAATGTATGACAATCTTGTGTGGTGTTTATCTCAGCCTAATGTAGTGCTATCTCTGTCTAATGTAGTGCTTTGTCAGTCTAATGTAGTGCTTTGTCAGCCTAATGTAGTGCTTTGTCAGTCTAATGTAGTGCTATCTCTGTCTAATGTAGTGCTTTGTCAATGTAGGTCTATGTCCAGTTATGTGGGTCAAATGTCATGTTATGACTTTCTATGTCAGACAAATGTAGTGTTTTATCATTCTTACGTAGTGCTATGTCATGTCTGTGCAGGCCATTCTGGATGTGATGGTGAACCTGCAGTTCACTCTGGTGGAGACGCTGTGGAAAACCTTTTGGAGGTTCAGCGAGAGCATCGACGCAGACACACTCGGCGTGTGAGTGAAACACACACGTTCTACATGTCACACATTACAACACACACAATCTAACAACGTGTGTGTGTGTGTGTGTGCGTGTGTGTGTGTGTGTGTGTGTGTGTGTGTGTGTGTGTGTGTGTGTGTGCGCGTGTGCGTGCCTCTAGTCATGGTGAGTCAGAGGAGCGTCTACCTAAGTGGTACCTGGTGGTGCTGTGTAAGTACCAGCCAGTTGTTCACTGGACCAGAGACTGTGACAACACACTGTACCAGACCCTGGTGGAGATCCTCATCCCTGACGTATTACGACCCATCCCCAGTGAGTTATGACATTAGAGCTACACAACATGACGTTAGAGCTACACAACATGACGTTAGAGCTACACAACATGACGTTAGAGCTACACAACATGACGTTAGGTCTACATGCCATTAGATCTACACAACATGACGTTAGGTCTACACAACATGACGTTAGGTCTACACAACATGACGTTAGGTCTACATGCCATTAGATCTACACAACATGACGTTAGGTCTACACAACATGACGTTAGGTCTACACAACATGACGTTAGGTCTACATGCCATTATATCTACACAACATGACGTTAGGTCTACACAACATGACGTTAGAGCTACACAACATGACGTTAGAGCTACACAACATGACGTTAGAGCTACACAACATGACGTTAGAGCTACACAACATGACATTAGAGCTACACAACATGACATTAGAGCTACACAACATGACGTTAGAGCTACACAACATGACATTAGAGCTACACAACATGACATTAGGTCTACATGCCATTAGATCTACACAACATGACATTAGAGCTACATAACATGCCATTAGGGACACATAACTTGACATTATGGCTACATAACATGACAGAGCTGCACAACATGACATTAGAGCTACATAACTTGACATTAGAGCTACATAACATGCCATTAGAGCTACACAACATGCCATCAGAGCTACACAACATGCCATCAGAGCTACACAACATGCCATCAGAGCTACACAACATGCCATTAGAGCTACACAACATGCCATTAGAGCCACATAACTTGACATTATAGCTACATAACATGACAGAGCTGCCCAACATGACATTAGAGCCACATAACTTGACATTAGAGCTACATAACATGACAGAGCTGCCCAACATGCCGTTAGAGCTACACAACATGCCGTTAGAGCTACACAACATGCCGTTAGAGCTACACAACATGCCGTTAGAGCTGCACAACATGCCATTAGAGACACATAACTTGACATTATAGCTACATAACATGACAGAGCTGCCCAACATGCCGTTAGAGCTACACAACATGACTATAGAGCTACACAACATGACATTAGAGCTACACAACATGACATTAGAGCTACACAACATGCCGTTAGAGCTACACAACATGCCATTAGAGCTACACAACATGCCATTAGAGCTACACAACATGCCGTTAGAGCTACACAACATGACATTACAGCTACACAACATGACATTACAGCTACATAACATGACATTACAGCTACATAACATGCCATTAGAGCTACACAACATGCCATTAGAGCTACACAACATGCCATTAGAGCTACACAACATGCCATTAGAGCTACACAACATGCCGTTAGAGCTACACAACATGACATCTAAAACATATGACTAGCTACTTTTCTCTCTCATCTCTAATCATCTCCCTCCCCATCTCTCTGTCTCTCTGTCAGGTGCCTTAACTCAAGCTATCCGTAACTTTGCCAAGAGTCTAGAGAGCTGGCTGACAAGCGCCATGATGAACATACCAGAGGAGATGGTCCGCATGAAGGTGTGATCTCTCACGCACGCACACACACACACACACACACACACACACACACACAATACAAATACTCTTCCACAAAACTACATTCCCTCCTCCCCTCCTCTGTCCCGTCTCCTCCTCTCCCCCGTCTCCCCCTCCTCTCCTCCTCTCTCCCGTCTCCCTCTCCTCCCCTCCGTCTCTTCCCCTCCAGGTGATGTGTGCGGGGGCGTTTGCCCAGACGCTGCGTCGCTACACCAGTCTAAACCACCTGGCCCAGGCAGCCAGGGCCGTCCTCCAGAACACCGCCCAGATCAATCAGATGCTGAGTGACCTCAACAGAGTTGACTTCACTAACGTGCAGGTACGTCTGTCTGGATACCTTCTAACCACTACCTCTCTCTGTCTGGATACCTTCTAACCACTACCTCTCTCTCTCTGTCTGGATACCTTCTAACCACTACCTCTCTCTCTCTGTCTGGATACCTTCTAACCACTACCCCTCTCTCTCTGTCTGGATACCTTCTAACCACTACCTCTCTCTCTCTGTCTGGATACCTTCTAACCACTACCTCTCTCTCTCTGTCTGGATACCTTCTAACCACTACCTCTCTCTCTCTGTCTGGATACCTTCTAACCACTACCTCTCTCTCTCTCTGTCTGGATACCTTCTAACCACTACCTCTCTCTCTCTGTCTGGATACCTTCTAACCACTACCTCTCTCTCTCTGTCTGGATACCTTCTAACCACTACCTCTCTCTCTCTGTCTGGATACCTTCTAACCACTACCTCTCTCTCTCTGTCTGGATACCTTCTAACCACTACCTCTCTCTCTGTCTGTCTGGATACCTTCTAACCACTACCTCTCTCTCTCTGTCTGGATACCTTCTAACCACTACCTCTCTCTCTGTCTGTCTGGATACCTTTTAACCACTACCTCTCTCTCTCTGTCTGGATACCTTCTAACCACTACCTCTCTCTCTGTCTGGATACATTCTAACCACTACCTCTCTCTCTCTGTCTGGATACCTTCTAACCACTACCTCTCTCTCTGTCTGGATACCTTCTAACCACTACCTTTCTCTCTCTGTCTGGATACCTTCTAACTACTACCTTTCTCTCTCTGTCTGGATACCTTCTAACTACTACCTCTCTCTCTCTGTCTGGATACCTTCTAACCACTACCTTTCTCTCTCTGTCTGGATACCTTCTAACTACTACCTCTCTCTCTCTGTCTGGATACCTTCTAACCACTACCTCTCTCTCTGTCTAGATACATTCTAACCACTACCTCTCTCTCTCTGTCTGGATACCTTCTAACTACTACCTCTCTCTCTGTCTGGATACCTTCTAACTACTACCTCTCTCTCTGTCTGGATACCTTCTAACCACTACCTCTCTCTCTGTCTGGATACCTTCTAACCACTACCTCTCTCTCTGTCTGGATACCTTCTAACCACTACCTCTCTCTCTCTGTCTGGATACCTTCTAACCACTACCTTTCTCTCTCTGTCTGGATACCTTCTAACTACTACCTCTCTCTCTCTGTCTGGATACCTTCTAACCACTACCTCTCTCTCTGTCTGGATACCTTCTAACCACTACCTCTCTCTCTGTCTGGATACCTTCTAACCACTACCTCTCTCTCTGTCTGGATACCTTCTAACCACTACCTTTCTCTCTCTGTCTGGATACCTTCTAACCACTACCTCTCTCTCTCTGTCTGGATACATTCTAACCACTACCTCTCTCTCTCTGTCTGGATACCTTCTAACCACTACCTCTCTCTCTGTCTAGATACATTCTAACCACTACCTCTCTCTCTCTGTCTGGATACCTTCTAACCACTACCTTTCTCTCTCTGTCTGGATACCTTCTAACTACTACCTTTCTCTCTCTGTCTGGATACCTTCTAACCACTACCTCTCTCTCTGTCTGGATACCTTCTAACCACTACCTCTCTCTCTCTGTCTGGATACCTTCTAACCACTACCTCTCTCTCTCTGTCTGGATACCTTCTAACCACTACCTCTCTCTCTGTCTGGATACATTCTAACCACTACCTCTCTCTCTCTGTCTAGATACATTCTAACCACTACCTCTCTCTCTCTGTCTGGATACCTTCTAACCACTACCTTTCTCTCTCTGTCTGGATACCTTCTAACTACTACCTTTCTCTCTCTGTCTGGATACCTTCTAACTACTACCTCTCTCTCTCTGTCTGGATACCTTCTAACCACTACCTTTCTCTCTCTGTCTGGATACCTTCTAACTACTACCTCTCTCTCTCTGTCTGGATACCCTTCTAACCACTACCTCTCTCTCTCTCTGTCTGGATACCTTCTAACCACTACCTCTCTCTCCAACCTATAATTCTGTCTCTCTCTCTCTCTCTCTCTCCAACCTATAATTCTGTCTCTCTCTCTCCAACCTATAATCCTGTCTCTCTCTCTCTCTCCAACCTATAATCCTGTCTCTCTCTCCAACCTATAATCCTGTCTCTCTCTCTCTCTCCAACCTATAATCCTGTCTCTCTCTCTCTCTCCAACCTATAATCCTGTCTCTCTCTCCAACCTATAATCCTGTCTCTCTCTCTCTCTCCAACCTATAATCCTGTCTCTCTCTCTCTCTCCAACCTATAATCCTGTCTCTCTCTCTCTCTCCAACCTATAATCCTGTCTCTCTCTCTCTCTCCAACCTATAATCCTGTCTCTCTCTCTCTCTCCAACCTATAATCCTGTCTCTCTCTCTCTCCAACCTATAATCCTGTCTCTCTCTCTCCAACCTATAATCCTGTCTCTCTCTCTCTCCAACCTATAATCCTGTCTCTCTCTCTCTCCAACCTATAATCCTGTCTCTCTCTCTCTCCAACCTATAATCCTGTCTCTCTCTCTCTCCAACCTATAATTCTGTCTCTCTCTCTCCAACCTATAATCCTGTCTCTCTCTCTCTCTCTCCAACCTATAATCCTGTCTCTCTCTCTCTCCAACCTATAATCCTGTCTCTCTCTCTCTCCAACCTATAATTCTGTCTCTCTCTCTCTCTCCAACCTATAATTCTGTCTCTCTCTCTCTCTCCAACCTATAATCCTGTCTCTCTCTCTCCAACCTATAATCCTGTCTCTCTCTCTCTCTCCAACCTATAATCCTGTCTTTCTCTCTCTCTCCAACCTATAATCCTGTCTTTCTCTCCAACCTATAATTCTGTCTCTCTCTCTCCAACCTATAATCCTGTCTCTCTCTCTCTCTCCAACCTATAATCCTGTCTCTCTCTCCAACCTATAATCCTGTCTCTCTCTCTCTCTCCAACCAAAAATCCTGTCTCTCTCTCCCCTCTGTAGGAACAGGCATCGTGGGTGTGTGGTTGTGAGGATGGTGTGATCCTATACTCCTGTCTCTCTCTCCCCCCTGTAGGAACAGGCGTTGTGGGTGTGTGGTTGTGAGGATGGTGTGATCCTATACTCCTGTCTCTCTCTCCCCCCTGTAGGAACAGGCGTCGTGGGTGTGTGGTTGTGAGGATGGTGTGATCCAGAGGTTGGAGCAGGACTTCAAGCAGACGTTACAACAACATAACTCTCTGGAGCAGTGGGCTGCCTGGCTGGACGGCGTGGTCTCCCAGGTCCTAAAGCCCTACCCACACAGCCCAGCAGCCTTCCCTCAGGCTGCCAAGCTCTTCCTGCTGCGGTGGAGCTTCTACAGGTGAGAGAAGAGAAAGTGAGCATCAAAGGCTCTTTGATTTGAATGTTTCCCCTCCTCTTCTTATCCCTCCCCCCTCCCTGTCTCTCTCTACCTCTCTCTCTCCCTGTCTCTCCCCCCCCAGTTCCATGGTGATTAGAGACCTGTCTCTCTCTACCCCCCCAGTTCCATGGTGATTAGAGACCTGTCTCTCTCTACCCCCCCAGTTCCATGGTGATTAGAGACCTGTCTCTCTCTACCCCCCCAGTTCCATGGTGATTAGAGACCTGTATCTCTACCCCCCCAGTTCCATGGTGATTAGAGACCTGTCTCTCTGTACCCCTCCCAGTTCCATGGTGATTAGAGACCTGTCTCTCTCTACCCCCCCCCCCCCCCCCCCCCCCCCCCCCCCCCCCCCCCCCCAGTTCCATGGTGATTAGAGACCTGTCTCTCTCTACCCCCCCAGTTCGATGGTGATTAGAGACCTGTCTCTCTCTACCCCCCCCAGTTCCATGGTGATTAGAGACCTGTCTCTCTCTACCCCCCCCCCCCCCCAGTTCCATGGTGATTAGAGACCTGTCTCTCTCTACCCCCCAGTTCCATGGTGATTAGAGACCTGTCTCTCTCTACCCCCCCCAGTTCCATGGTGATTAGAGACCTGTCTCTCTGTACCCCCCCAGTTCCATGGTGATTAGAGACCTGTCTCTCTCTACCCCCCCCCCCCCCAGTTCCATGGTGATTAGAGACCTGTCTCTCTCTACCCCCCCAGTTCCATGGTGATTAGAGACCTGTCTCTCTCTACCCCCCCAGTTCCATGGTGATTAGAGACCTGTCTCTCTCTACCCCCCCAGTTCCATGGTGATTAGAGACCTGTCTCTTTCTACCCCCCCAGTTCCATGGTGATTAGAGACCTGTCTCTCTACCCCCCCAGTTCCATGGTGATTAGAGACCTGTCTCTCTCTACCCCTCCAGTTTCATGGTGATTAGAGACCTGTCTCTCTCTACCCCCCCCAGTTGCATGGTGATTAGAGACCTGTCTCTCTCTACCCCCCCCCCCCCAGTTCCATGGTGATTAGAGACCTGTCTCTCTCTACCCCCCCAGTTCCATGGTGATTAGAGACCTGTCTCTCTCTACCCCCCCAGTGATTAGAGACCTGTCTCTCTCTACCCCCCAGTTCCATGGTGATTAGAGACCTGACTCTCTCTACCCCCCCAGTTCCATGGTGATTAGAGACCTGTCTCTCTCTACCCCCCCAGTGATAAGAGACCTGACTCTCTCTACCCCCCAGTGATTAGAGACCTGTCTCTCTCTACCCCCCCAGTTCCATGGTGATTAGAGACCTGTCTCTCTCTACCCCCCCAGTTCCATGGTGATTAGAGACCTGTCTCTCTCTACCCCCCCAGTTCCATGGTGATTAGAGACCTGTCTCTCTCTACCCCCCCAGTTCCATGGTGATTAGAGACCTGTCTCTCTCTACCCCCCAGTTCCATGGTGATTAGAGACCTGTCTCTCTCTACCCCCCCAGTTCCATGGTGATTAGAGACCTGTCTCTCTCTACCCCCCCAGTTCCATGGTGATTAGAGACCTGTCTCTCTCTACCCCCCCAGTTCCATGGTGATTAGAGACCTGTCTCTCTCTACCCCCCCAGTTCCATGGTGATTAGAGACCTGTCTCTCTGTACCCCCCCAGTTCCATGGTGATTAGAGACCTGTCTCTCTCTACCCCCCAGTTCCATGGTGATTAGAGACCTGTCTCTCTCTACCCCCCCAGTTCCATGGTGATTAGAGACCTGTCTCTCTCTACCCCCCCAGTTCCATGGTGATTAGAGACCTGTCTCTCTCTACCCCCCCAGTATCATGGTGATTAGAGACCTGTCTCTCTCTACCCCTCCAGTTTCATGGTGATTAGAGACCTGTCTCTCTCTACCCCCCCAGTTCCATGGTGATTAGAGACTTGACTCTGCGTAGTGCTGCCAGCTTCGGATCCTTCCACCTGATCAGACTGCTGTATGATGAGTACATGTACTACCTGGTAGAACACAGAGTGGCCCAGGCTAAAGGAGAGACACCCATCGCTGTCATGGGAGAGGTACACACACACACACACACACACACACACCTGATATAGAACACAGAGTGGCCAAGGCTAAAGGAGAAACACCCATCGCTGTCATGGGAGAGGTACACACACACACACACACATACCGACACACACGATGCACTGCTGATCGTCTCTCTCTCTCAGTTTGCCAGTGTGGGCAGGAGTCTGAACTGTCAGGACCCTGATAAAGGTAATGTCTCACCCTGCAAGCCTTCACATCTTCCACATCTCTCATAATGTGGCCGCAATAAACCTGTAAACGGTTAATATATCTGTGTGTGTGTGTGTCTCAGATGAGGAAGAGGATGAGGAGGAGAGTGATGAAGAGGGGGTAGAGATGACCGTGCCGTCTAACGCCGCTGATCTGGGAGAGGGGGAGGAGTCACTGGAGCCGCCCGTCAAGCTAGCCAGGACTGACCCCCGGGGACTGTTCAATACCACACACACAGAGTGACTCACACACACCCAACACACACACACACACCCTCAACAACACACACACACTCAACAACACACTCATCCTTTGCCTTAATGATAGTTTGCTATGAGCCCGTTTGTGATCCCAATGCCATTAAGTTCCTTATCTGTTCCTGCAACCTCACACACCCTGTCTGTCTGCACCTTGATCTCTAGTGTGTGTGTGTGTGTGTGTAAGCGAAGGAGAGGTTTCACAGAGTACATTTTCATCTCTTTTAGTTATCATGGTTCCTCATTGTTCCTCATCACCTTCATTGTGACATCAGAGACGGTGACATAAGAGACGGTAACCTCTTCACTACACTGGTCCTTCATTGTGACATTAGAGACGGTGACCTTTTCATTGTGACATAAGAGACTGTGACCTCTTCACTAGACACACTGGTCCTTCATTGTGACATTAGAGACGGTGACCTTTTCATTGTGACATAAGAGACGGTGACCTCTTCACTAGACAGGGTAACAGTCTGTTCCAGATTTGACCCACCTATCCCACTAATTAACATTACCACTAGTTTGGCAACTTGTTGTTGGATGCAGAAACAGTCTTGTAGGAATACCGTGGCTGAGATTCAATCTGAGGTGTGTGGTAGCACCCTGAACATTTAAAGGTAATATCTGACTGAACCGACATGCAACATTTACCGTGAACACGTTGAGGAACACTGCCTTTAAATGGGGCACTGTCAACAGAGGTCTACAACGTACCTCTGACTGAGCCGACATGCAACATTTACCGTGAACACGCTGAGGAACACTGCCTTTAAATGGGGCACTGTCAACAGAGGTCTACAACGTACCTCTGACTGAATCCCTTCCTATATGTCCCTGTCAGAGGTCTACAACGTACCTCTGACTGAATCCCTTCATATATGTCCCTGTCAACAGTCTACAACGTACCTCTGATTGAATCCCTTCCTATATGTCCCTGTCAACAGTCTACAACGTACCTCTGACTGAATCCCTTCCTATATGTCACTGTCAACAGAGGTCTACAACGTACCTCTGACTGAATCCCTTCCTATATGTCCCTGTCAACAGAGGTCTACAACGTACCTCTGACTGAATCCCTTCCTATATGTCCCTGTCAACAGAGGTCTACAACGTACCTCTGACTGAATCCCTTCCTATATGTCCCTGTCAACAGAGGTCTACAACATACCTCTGACTCAATCCCTTCCTATATGTCACTGTCAACAGAGGTCTACAACGTACCTCTGACTGAATCCCTTCCTATATGTCACTGTCAACAGAAGTCTACAACGTACCTCTGACTGAATCCCTTCCTATATGTCACTGTCAACAGAGGTCAACAACGTACCTCTGACTGAATCCCTTCCTATATGTCCCTGTCAACAGAGGTCAACAACGTACCTCTGACTGAATCCCTTCCTATATGTCCCTGTCAACAGAGGTCAACAACGTACCTCTGACTGAATCCCTTCCTAAATGTCACTGTCAAGAGGTCTACAATGTACCTCTGACTGAATCCAGACCTATATGTCCCTGTCAAAAGTTTGGACACACTCATTCCAGGGTTTTTCTTTATTTTTACTATTTTCTACATTGTAGAATGATAGTGAAGACATCAAACTATGAAATAACACGTATGGAATCATGTACTAACCCAAAATATATATATTTGAGATTCTTCAAAGTTGCCACCCTTTGCCTTGATGACAGCTTTGTCTTCATTATTATTCTACAATGTAGAAAATAGTATAAATAAAGAAAAACCCTGGAATGAGTAGGCGTGTCCAAACATTTGATTGGTTCTGTGTGAGTCAGTCAACCTGCATGGCTACAACCTTCTCTGTCCTCACCTTACCCACCCACTGTCCTGACTGCCATAGAGAGAGATTTACTGCGTTTGCCCGAGCCAGGTGTAGACTTGAAACAGCTGTCGGTCTTCAGTCCTGATGATGTTCACTGACCTCTTAGACAACCACTTGGTGTGTCCCAAACGGCATCCTATCGGTACTTCAACAGGGCACCATTTAGTGGACGGCTCATCAAAGATTCTAAGTATGAATATGTTAATAGCCCTCCGTGAACTGAGACTGAAGGGGTCTTGGATTGAATTGATCAGTCAGACGCTCTAACAGTGGTGTCCTGATGTGGTGTAGAGGACGGGGTGTGTAGTTCCATACAGGGCAGCATTCAGAAAGGTACGTTTTAGTGTATTTTTATTATTTGGCCAACTAAGAGATGACCTGTGCCTTGTAGAGTGAGACAGCGCTGGTGGTTGAATCCCAAATGGCTCCCTGTATAGTGCACTTTTTTGGACCTGAGCCCTATTGACCATGGTCTAAAGTAGTGTACTATATAGGGAATAGGGTGCCATTTCGAAGACAACCTGTGTTTTTAATTAGATCTGATTAATAAAGTGTTTCTAAACCTGTGCAATCTGCCATTTGTTCCTCACTCTTTGGTAATGTATTATGAGTTATAGCAGGCATATGTAGTGTCATAGAGAGGGCAGCCATAATGCATCCTGTTTCCATCCCATTCATTTGTCCCTCCATCGTCATTCCTCCACACACAACAGTAAAGTCATATCCCACCAGCAGGATACAGACCTCCACAGAAACATCTCTAATCTGTGATTGGGCAACAAGGTCAGAAGTCACAGCGAGAGCACATGCAATGTATCCATGGCAACTGTAACAGCCAGCTCGTAGAATCAGCAAAAAGTCAGAACAGATCAGTGAATGTGTGTATTTGAAATAGATGTTACTTTAGTGACTATCATATTTATTGAACCATTATGGCCTTATTTCAACAGTATGTGTAGCATATTTTGATGTACTATCCAGAGTATTTAGCTACTGTATTACAATCACAAGATATCTAGTATATATGTTTTGTAGACCTTTGTATTGAATCGCTGTGACTAGAGTTTGTAGTTTCAGTACTCAGTCGTTGCCATATAAAGACGTGATACCAGCTCACCTTTAGCCATTAAATACTTTACCAGTGTTTCCCCTCTTCAGTCTCTTAAAACGTAACTTTGTGTTTCTCCTTCACACACACAGGAAACGGCAACACGCAAGGTGAATCTTTCAATTTATTTTTATCAAAAAATAATCAAGTGAACCATGCTCTCTCCGTCCAGTCTTAAAATACAGCCAGATAATGACAGGCTTGCTTAAACTCCATATCCCATAAGCCTCTGCTCCATCTAGGGTTGTAACTTTCCTGGGATGAAGGACTAGGCAGTAAATCTGGGAAAGTTAACTCCATCACATACAAATACATTTATAAAGGAGACAATCTGAACTGACACCCTATTCCCTAGGCTCTGGACAAAACGTAGTGCACTACATAGGGAGCCATTTTGGACACGAGACATATGATGGTGAAGTTGCCCTTAGACACTGATCTGCGGTCAGTTTAACATTTCCCCCCACTAATGGTTAAGGTTAGGATTGGGGGAGGGGAAGCTGATCCTAGATCTGTACCTAGGGGGAACGTCAGTCCCTCCAGAGCGACAAATAACAGGATTGGTGCCGCTTCATGTGTAGGCCCTGTTGCAGTCAGACAGACCTGCGTCAAACCAGATCGAACTGGACAAAGCTGGTTTAGAGGAGTGACCTTTAGGTTCCAAGAACAGCAGCAGAATCAGAGGCATGAGGACCACACAACTCCTCGCTCTCACACACAGTCATAAAACAGAAAATGACATCGAACAAACCAAACTAAAAACCCACAGTTAAATCCTATTTGTTCAGTCCAGCTCTGGGTGCCAATTATGGTACATTATATCATCAAACAAAAACAGAAGATGTGGAAAACACAATGCCTCGTGTTTCTTCCATCCTACAACATCACACACACACACACACACACACAGACAGAGGCACACACACACAGAGGCACACACACACACACACAGACACACACACACACACACACACACACACACACACACAGAGAGGCAGGTGCACAGATTCAAGTTGGCGACAACTGAGTCATGACAACATGGCACCCTATTCCCTAAATCAAGGGTTTTCAACTCTGACCCTACGAGGTCCGGAGCCTGCTTTCTGGTCTACCTGATCATTAATTGCACACACACCTGGTGTCCCAGGTCTAAATCAGTCCCTGATTAGAGGGGAACAGTGGAACTCGTGTCCCAGGTCTAAATCAGTCCCTGATTAGAGGGGAACAGTGGAACTGGTGTCCCAGGTCTAAATCAGTCCCTGATTAGAGGGGAACAGTGGAACTCGTGTCCCAGGTCTAAATCAGTCCCTGATTAGAGGGGAACAGTGGAACTGGTGTCCCAGGTCTAAATCAGTCCCTGATTAGAGGGGAATAGTGGAACTGGTTTCCAGGTCTAAATCAGTCCCTGATTAGAGGGGAACAGTGGAACTGGTGTCCCAGGTCTAAATCAGTCCCTGATTAGAGGGGAACAGTGGAACTGGTGTCCCAGGTCTAAATCAGTCCCTGATTAGAGGGGAACAGTGGAACTGGTGTCCCAGGTCTAAATCAGTCCCTGATTAGAGGGGAACAGTGGAACTGGTGTCCCAGGTCTAAATCAGTCCCTGATTAGAGGGGAACTGGTTTCCAGGTCCAGAGTGGAGTCTGAAGGTCCTATAAGGTCACCACTTCTCACCACAGGCATAATGGAAACGTAGTGCACCACATGTGGAGGAGGGAATAGGAGGGAATAGGGTGCCATTTGAGAGGGATCCTATGACTGTTACTGTAGCAGCTAAACAGGCTTGCTGTATGTGTGGATGGGTGTGTGGATGAGTGTGTGTCGGTGTGTGGATGGGTGTGTGTCGGTGTGTGGATGGGTGTGTGTCGGTGTGTGGATGGGTGTGTGTCGGTGTGTGGATGGGTGTGTGTCGGTGGGTGTGTGTGTGTGACAGTCCGAGCCTCTGGTGTCAGGACACCCCTCTGTTGTCCCTCATAGTATGATCCAGGTACTCCGGTCGCTGTCAGCCAACACCTGTAGAGAGGAACCTGGACAGAAGAGAGGGGGACAAACAGAAAAATAAACAGATTTGAAGAATTCATTTACATAAAGTGTGTGTTTCATTTTACCAGGTCAGTTGACTGAGAACACGTTATCATTTACCACAACAACCTGGGGAATAGTTACAGGGGAGAGGAGGGGGGATGAATTAGCCAACTGTAGATGATTAGGTGACTGTGATGGTATGAGGGCCAGATTGGGATTTTAGCCAGGACACCGGGGTTAACACCCCTACTCTTACGATAAGTGCCATGGGATCTTTAGTGACCACAGATGTCCCATCGGAAAGACGGCACCCTACACAGGGCAATGTCCCCAATCACTGCCCTGGGGCATTTGGATATAGTTTTTTAGACCGGAGGAAAGAGAGGCTCCTATTGGTCCTCCACCACCACTTCCAAAAGCATCTGGTAGGCGGTATGGGATATGGTAGTGGGTATGGTAGTGGGTATGGTAGTGGGTATGGTAGTGGGTATGGGGTATGGTAGTGGGTATGGTAGTGGGTATGGGGTATGGTAGTGGGTATGGTAGGGGGTACGGTAGTGGATATGGGGTATGGTAGTGGGTACGGTATGGGGTATGGTATGGGGTATGGTAGTGGGTATGGTAGGGGGTACGGTAGTGGATATGGGGTATGGTAGTGGGTATGGGGTATGGTAGTGGGTACGGTATGGGGTATGGTAGTGGGTATGGGGTATGGTAGTGGGTACGGTAGGGGGTACGGTAGTGGATATGGGGTATGGTAGTGGGTATGGGGTATGGTAGTGGGTATGGTAGGGGGTACGGTAGTGGATATGGTAGTGGGTATGGTAGTGGGTATGGTAGGGGGTACGGTAGTGGATATGGGGTATGGTAGTGGGTATGGTAGGGGGTACGGTAGTGGATATGGGGTATGGTAGTGGGTACGGTAGTGGGTATGGTAGTGGGTATGGTAGTGGGTACGGTAGTGGGTATGGTAGTGGGTATGGTAGTGGGTACAGTAGGGGGTATAGTAGTGGGTATGGGGTATGGTAGTGGGACGGTAGGGGGTACAGTAGGGGGGGCGGTAGGGGGTACAGTAGGGGGGACGGTAGGGGGTACAGTAGGGGGGACGGTAGGGGGTACAGTAGGGGGGACGGTAGGGGGTACGGTAGGGGGAATGGTAGTGGGAATGGTAGTGGGTACAGTAGGGGGGACGGTAGGGGGTACAGTAGGGGGGACGGTAGGGGGTACAGTAGGGGGGACGGTAGGGGGTACGGTAGGGGGTATGGTAGTAGGTATGGTAGTGGGTACAGTAGGGGGGACGGTAGGGGGTATGGTAGTAGGTATGGTAGTGGGCGCACCGGTGTGTGTCATGAACTGCAACGCTGCTGGGTTTTTCACGCTACAGTTTCCCGTGTGCATCAAGAATGGTCCACCACCCAAAGAACATCCAACCAACTTGACACAACTGTGGAAAGCGTTGGAGTCAACATGGGCCAGCATCCCTGTGGAACACTTTCAACACCTTGTAGAGTCAACATGGACCAGCATCCCTGTGGAACACTTTCAACACCTTGTAGAGTCAACATGGACCAGCATCCCTGTGGAACACTTTCAACACCTTGTAGAGTCAACATGGGCCAGCATCCCTGTGGAACACTTTCAACACCTTGTAGAGTCAACATGGACCAGCATCCCTGTGGAACACTTTCAACACCTTGTAGAGTCAACATGGACCAGCATCCCCGTGGAACACTTTCAACACCTTGTTGAGTCAACATGGACCAGCATCCCTGTGGAACACTTTCAACACCTTGTTGAGTCAACATGGACCAGCATCCCTGTGGAACACTTTCAACACCTTGTTGAGTCAACATGGACCAGCATCCCCGTGGAACACTTTCAACACCTTGTTGAGTCAACATGGACCAGCATCCCTGTGGAACACTTTCAACACCTTGTAGAGTCAACATGGACCAGCATCCCTGTGGAACACTTTCAACACCTTGTTGAGTCAACATGGACCAGCATCCCTGTGGAACACTTTCAACACCTTGTAGAGTCAACATGGGCCAGCATCCCTGTGGAACACTTTCAACACCTTGTTGAGTCCATGTCCCCACAAATCGAAACTGTTCTCAGGGCAAAAGGTGGTGCAACTGAACATTAGGAGTTGATGTTTTGTCCACTGTGTGTATATAAGGTGTGTACCTCTGTGCAGGGCCTCATTGGTCATGCAGTTGATGTTTTGTCCGCTGTGTGTGTGTGTGTGTGTGTGTGTGTGTGTGTGTGTGTGTGTGTGTGTGTGTGTGTGTGTGTGTGTATATAACGTGTGTACCTCTGTGCAGGGCCTCGTTGGTCATGCGGGTGATGTTTTGTCCACTGTGTGTATATAAAGGTGTGTACCTTTGTGCAGGGCCTCGTTGGTCATGCGGTTGATGTAACGAGAGCTGCTCTCCGGAACCAGCCACTTCATCACTGTGTTCACACACGACTTCCTGTACGAACTCCATACACTGCCACTACAGGAAGGGAAAGAAGAGGGAGATATGAAAAGAGAAAGAAAAAATGAGAGAGAGATATGAGAGATATGAAGAGAGAAAGAAATGAGGGAGAGCGATAGATATGAAGAGAGAGAGAGATCGTCTCACCTGGTCTGACCCTTGACCTCAGTGAGGTCACCGACCCCGACGGTGTGACACACTCCTGTGTTGAGGTCCCAGCTCACCTGCAGACTGGAGTGGTAGGTGTTGGGCCTGGAAGACAACTACCGGTTAGTGTGAGTGACAGTTAGAGGCAATTAAAACAGCCATCCAGACCCCAGAACACCTAACCGGGAGACTAGAGAGGAAAACAGCCATCCAGACCCCAGAACACCTCACCAGGTGACTAGAGAGGAAAACAGTCATCCAGACCCCAGAACAACTCACCAGATGACTAGTCAGGAACAGAGGAAAACAGCCCTCGAGACCCAAGAACACCTCACCAGGTGACTAGAGAGGAAAACAGCCCTCCAGACCCCAGAACACCTCACCAGGTGACTAGTCAGGAAAACAGACCTCCAGACCCCAGAACACCTCACCAGGTGACTAGAGAGGAAAACAGACCTCCAGACCCGAGAACAACCCACCAGGTGACTAGAGAGGAAAACAGCCCTCGAGACCCCAGAACACCTCACCAGGTGACCATCCAGGAAAACAGAGAGAGAACAGCCCTCCAGACCCCAGAACACCTCACCAGGTGACTAGTCAGGAAAACAGACCTCCAGACCCAGAACACCTCACCAGGTGACCATCCAGGAAAACAGCCCTCCAGACCCCAGAACACCTCACCAGGTGACTAGAGAGGAAAACAGACCTCCAGACCCTAGAACACCTCACCAGGTGACCATCCAGGAAAACAGAGGGAGAACAGCCCTCCAGACCCCAGAACACCTCACCAGGTGACAATCCAGGAAAACAGAGGAAAACAGACCTCCAGACCCCAGAACACCTCACCAGGTGACTAGTCAGGAAAACAGAGGAAAACAGACATCCAGACCCCAGAACACCTCACCAGGTGACTAGCCAGGAAAACAGCCCTCCAGACCCCAGAACACCTCACCAGGTGACTGACTACCCAGGAAACAGAGGAAAACAGCCCTCCAGACCCCAGAACACCTCACCAGGTGACCATCCAGGAAAACAGACCTCCAGACCCCAGAACACCTCTCCAGGTGAACATCCAGGAAAACAAAGGGAGGACAGCCTTCCAGACCCCAGAACACCTCACCAGGTGACCATCCAGGAAAACAGACCTCCAGACCACAGAACACCTCACCAGGTGAACATCCAGGAAAACAGAGGGAGAACAGCCCTCCAGACCGCAGAACACCTCACCAGGTGAACATCCAGGAAAACAGAGGAAAACAGACCTCCAGACCCCAGAACACCTCAACAGGTGACTAGTCAGGAAAACAGAAGAAAAAAGCCCTCCAGGAAAACAGAACACCTCACCAGGTGACTAGCCAGGAAAACAGACCTCCAGACCCCAGAACACCTCACCAGGTGACCATCCAGGAAAACAGCCATCCAGACCCCAGCCAGGAAAACAGACCTCCAGACCCCAGAACACCTCACCAGGTGACCATCCAGGAAAACAGAGGGAGAACAGCCCTCCAGACCCCAGAACACCTCACCAGGTGACTATCCAGGAAAACAGACCTCCAGACCCCAGAACACCTCACCAGGTGACCATCCAGGAAAACAGACCTCCAGACCCCAGAATACCTCACCAGGTGAACATCCAGGAAAACAGAGAGAGAACAGCCCTCCAGACCCAGAACACCTCACCAGGTGACTAGCCAGGAAAACAGACCTCCAGACCCCAGAACACCTCACCAGGTGACTAGAGAGGAAAACAGCCCTCGAGACCCCAGAACACCTCACCAGGTGACTAGAGAGGAAAACAGCCCTCCAGACCCCAGAACACCTCACCAGGTGACTAGCCAGGAAAACAGACCTCCAGACCCCAGAATACCTCACCAGGTGAACATCCAGGAAAACAGAGAGAGAACAGCCCTCCAGACCCAGAACACCTCACCAGGTGACTAGCCAGGAAAACAGACCTCCAGACCCCAGAACACCTCACCAGGTGACTAGAGAGGAAAACAGCCCTCGAGACCCCAGAACACCTCACCAGGTGACTAGAGAGGAAAACAGCCCTCCAGACCCCAGAACAACTCACCAGGTGACTAGCCAGGAAAACAGCCCTCCAGACCCAGAACACCTCACCAGGTGACTAGCCAGGAAAACAGACCTCCAGACCCCAGAACACCTCACCAGGTGACTAGAGAGGAAAACAGCCCTCGAGACCCCAGAACACCTCACCAGGTGACTAGAGAGGAAAACAGCCCTCCAGACCCCAGAACACCTCACCAGGTGACTAGCCAGGAAAACAGCCCTCCAGACCCCAGAACACCTCACCAGGTGACTAGTCAGGAAAACAGAGGGAGAACAGCCCTCCAGACCCCAGAACACCTCACCAGGTGACTAGCCAGGAAAACAGACCTCCAGACCCCAGAACACCTCACCAGGTGACTAGAGAGGAAAACAGCCCTCGAGACCCCAGAACACCTCACCAGGTGACTAGAGAGGAAAACAGCCCTCCAGACCCCAGAACACCTCACCAGGTGACTAGCCAGGAAAACAGCCCTCCAGACCCCAGAATACCTCACCAGGTGAACATCCAGGAAAACAGAGCGAGAACAGCCCTCCAGACCCAGAACACCTCACCAGGTGACTAGCCAGGAAAACAGACCTCCAGACCCCAGAACACCTCACCAGGTGACTAGAGAGGAAAACAGCCCTCGAGACCCCAGAACACCTCACCAGGTGACTAGAGAGGAAAACAGCCCTCCAGACCCAGAACACCTCACCAGGTGACTAGCCAGGAAAACAGACCTCCAGACCCCAGAACACCTCACCAGGTGACTAGAGAGGAAAACAGCCCTCGAGACCCCAGAACACCTCACCAGGTGACTAGAGAGGAAAAAAGCCCTCCAGACCCCAGAACACCTCACCAGGTGACTAGCCAGGAAAACAGCCCTCCAGACCCCAGAACACCTCACCAGGTGACTAGTCAGGAAAACAGAGGGAGAACAGCCCTCCAGACCCCAGAACACCTCACCAGGTGACTAGCCAGGAAAACAGACCTCCAGACCCCAGAACACCTCACCAGGTGACTACCCAGGAAAACAGACCTCCAGAACACCTCACCAGGTGACCATCCAGGAAAACAGAGGGAGAACAGCCCTCCAGACCCCAGAACACCTCACCAGGTGACTACCCAGGAAAACAGAGGAGAACAGACCTCCAGACCCCAGAACACCTCACCAGGTGACCATCCAGGAAAACAGACCTCCAGACCCCAGAACACCTCACCAGGTGACTAGCCAGGAAAACAGACATCCAGACCCCAGAACACCTCACCAGGTGACCATCCAGGAAAACAGACCTCCAGACCCCAGAACACCTCACCAGGTGAACATCCAGGAAAACAGAGTGAGGACAGCCCTCCAGACCCCAGAACAGCTCACCAGGTGACTAGCCAGGAAAACAGACCTCCAGACCCCAGAACACCTCACCAGGTGACCATCGAGGAAAACAGACCTCCAGACCACCTCACCAGGTGAACATCCAGGAAAACAGAGAGAGAACAGCCCTCAAGACCACCTCACCAGTTGACTAGCCAGGAAAACAGCCCTCCAGAACCAGAACACCTCACCAGGTGACTAGCCAGGAAAACAGACCTCCAGACCCCAGAACACCTCACCAGGTGACTAGAGAGGAAAACAGCCCTCGAGACCCCAGAACACCTCACCAGGTGACTAGAGAGGAAAACAGCCCTCCAGACCCCAGAACACCTCACCAGGTGACTAGCCAGGAAAACAGCCCTCCAGACCCCAGAACACCTCACCAGGTGACTAGTCAGGAAAACAGAGGGAGAACAGCCCTCCAGACCCCAGAACACCTCACCAGGTGACTAGCCAGGAAAACAGACCTCCAGACCCCAGAACACCTCACCAGGTGACTACCCAGGAAAACAGACCTCCAGAACACCTCACCAGGTGACCATCCAGGAAAACAGAGGGAGAACAGCCCTCCAGACCCCAGAACACCTCACCAGGTGACTACCCAGGAAAACAGAGGAGAACAGACCTCCAGACCCCAGAACACCTCACCAGGTGACCATCCAGGAAAACAGACCTCCAGACCCCAGAACACCTCACCAGGTGACTAGCCAGGAAAACAGACATCCAGACCCCAGAACACCTCACCAGGTGACCATCCAGGAAAACAGACCTCAGAACACCTCACCAGGTGAACATCCAGGAAAACAGAGTGAGGACAGCCCTCCAGACCCCAGAACAGCTCACCAGGTGACTAGCCAGGAAAACAGACCTCCAGACCCCAGAACACCTCACCAGGTGACCATCGAGGAAAACAGACCTCCAGACCACCTCA
This sequence comes from Oncorhynchus mykiss, assembly GCF_013265735.2. NCBI lineage: Eukaryota > Metazoa > Chordata > Actinopteri > Salmoniformes > Salmonidae > Oncorhynchus > Oncorhynchus mykiss. Next base: position 12,599,843 of record NC_048581.1, on the reverse strand, counting down.
CCAGGTGAACATCCAGGAAAACAGAGAGAGAACAGCCCTCAAGACCACCTCACCAGGTGACTAGCCAGGAAAACAGACCTCCAGACCTCAGAACACCTCACCAGGTGACTAGCCAGGAAAACAGACCTCCAGACCCCAGAACACCTCACCAGGTGACTAGCCAGGAAAACAGAGGAAAACAGACCTCCAGACCCCAGAACACTTCACCAGGTGACTAGCCCGGAAAACAGACCTCCAGACCCCAGAACACCTCACCAGGTGACTAGAGAGGAAAACAGCCCTCGAGACCCCAGAACACCTCACCAGGTGACTAGAGAGGAAAACAGCCCTCCAGACCCCAGAACACCTCACCAGGTGACCATCCAGGAAAACAGAGGGAGAACAGCCCTCCAGACCCCAGAACACCTCACCAGGTGAACATCCAGGAAAACAGAGCTCCAGACCCCAGAACACTTCACCAGGTGACTAGAGAGGAAAACAGCCCTCCAGACCCCAGAACACCTCACCAGGTGACCATCCAGGAAAACAGACCTCCAGACCCCAGAACACCTCACCAGGTGACTAGAGAGGAAAACAGCCCTCCAGACCCCAGAACACCTCACCAGGTGACCATCCAGGAAAACAGACCTCCAGACCCCAGAACACCTCACCAGGTGACCATCCAGGAAAACAGAGGGAGAACAGCCCTCCAGACCCCAGAACACCTCACCAGGTGACAATCCAGGAAAACAGAGGAAAACAGACCTCCAGACCCCAGAACACCTCACCAGGTGACTAGTCAAGAAAACAGAGGAAAACAGACATCCAGACCCCAGAACACCTCACCAGGTGACTAGCCAGGAAAACAGCCCTCCAGACCCCAGAACACCTCACCAGGTGACTGACTACCCAGGAAACAGAGGAAAACAGCCCTCCAGACCCCAGAACACCTCACCAGGTGACCATCCAGGAAAACAGACCTCCAGACCACAGAACACCTCACCAGGTGAACATCCAGGAAAACAGAGGGAGAACAGCCCTCCAGACCGCAGAACACCTCACCAGGTGAACATCCAGGAAAACAGAGGAAAACAGACCTCCAGACCCCAGAACACCTCAACAGGTGACTAGTCAGGAAAACAGAAGAAAAAAGCCCTCCAGGAAAACAGAACACCTCACCAGGTGACTAGCCAGGAAAACAGACCTCCAGACCCCAGAACACCTCACCAGGTGACCATCCAGGAAAACAGCCATCCAGACCCCAGCCAGGAAAACAGACCTCCAGACCCCAGAACACCTCACCAGGTGACCATCCAGGAAAACAGAGGGAGAACAGCCCTCCAGACCCCAGAACACCTCACCAGGTGACTATCCAGGAAAACAGACCTCCAGACCCCAGAACACCTCACCAGGTGACCATCCAGGAAAACAGACCTCCAGACCCCAGAATACCTCACCAGGTGAACATCCAGGAAAACAGAGAGAGAACAGCCCTCCAGACCCAGAACACCTCACCAGGTGACTAGCCAGGAAAACAGACCTCCAGACCCCAGAACACCTCACCAGGTGACTAGAGAGGAAAACAGCCCTCGAGACCCCAGAACACCTCACCAGGTGACTAGAGAGGAAAACAGCCCTCCAGACCCCAGAACACCTCACCAGGTGACTAGCCAGGAAAACAGACCTCCAGACCCCAGAATACCTCACCAGGTGAACATCCAGGAAAACAGAGAGAGAACAGCCCTCCAGACCCAGAACACCTCACCAGGTGACTAGCCAGGAAAACAGACCTCCAGACCCCAGAACACCTCACCAGGTGACTAGAGAGGAAAACAGCCCTCGAGACCCCAGAACACCTCACCAGGTGACTAGAGAGGAAAACAGCCCTCCAGACCCCAGAACAACTCACCAGGTGACTAGCCAGGAAAACAGCCCTCCAGACCCAGAACACCTCACCAGGTGACTAGCCAGGAAAACAGACCTCCAGACCCCAGAACACCTCACCAGGTGACTAGAGAGGAAAACAGCCCTCGAGACCCCAGAACACCTCACCAGGTGACTAGAGAGGAAAACAGCCCTCCAGACCCCAGAACACCTCACCAGGTGACTAGCCAGGAAAACAGCCCTCCAGACCCCAGAACACCTCACCAGGTGACTAGTCAGGAAAACAGAGGGAGAACAGCCCTCCAGACCCCAGAACACCTCACCAGGTGACTAGCCAGGAAAACAGACCTCCAGACCCCAGAACACCTCACCAGGTGACTAGAGAGGAAAACAGCCCTCGAGACCCCAGAACACCTCACCAGGTGACTAGAGAGGAAAACAGCCCTCCAGACCCCAGAACACCTCACCAGGTGACTAGCCAGGAAAACAGCCCTCCAGACCCCAGAATACCTCACCAGGTGAACATCCAGGAAAACAGAGCGAGAACAGCCCTCCAGACCCAGAACACCTCACCAGGTGACTAGCCAGGAAAACAGACCTCCAGACCCCAGAACACCTCACCAGGTGACTAGAGAGGAAAACAGCCCTCGAGACCCCAGAACACCTCACCAGGTGACTAGAGAGGAAAACAGCCCTCCAGACCCAGAACACCTCACCAGGTGACTAGCCAGGAAAACAGACCTCCAGACCCCAGAACACCTCACCAGGTGACTAGAGAGGAAAACAGCCCTCGAGACCCCAGAACACCTCACCAGGTGACTAGAGAGGAAAAAAGCCCTCCAGACCCCAGAACACCTCACCAGGTGACTAGCCAGGAAAACAGCCCTCCAGACCCCAGAACACCTCACCAGGTGACTAGTCAGGAAAACAGAGGGAGAACAGCCCTCCAGACCCCAGAACACCTCACCAGGTGACTAGCCAGGAAAACAGACCTCCAGACCCCAGAACACCTCACCAGGTGACTACCCAGGAAAACAGACCTCCAGAACACCTCACCAGGTGACCATCCAGGAAAACAGAGGGAGAACAGCCCTCCAGACCCCAGAACACCTCACCAGGTGACTACCCAGGAAAACAGAGGAGAACAGACCTCCAGACCCCAGAACACCTCACCAGGTGACCATCCAGGAAAACAGACCTCCAGACCCCAGAACACCTCACCAGGTGACTAGCCAGGAAAACAGACATCCAGACCCCAGAACACCTCACCAGGTGACCATCCAGGAAAACAGACCTCCAGACCCCAGAACACCTCACCAGGTGAACATCCAGGAAAACAGAGTGAGGACAGCCCTCCAGACCCCAGAACAGCTCACCAGGTGACTAGCCAGGAAAACAGACCTCCAGACCCCAGAACACCTCACCAGGTGACCATCGAGGAAAACAGACCTCCAGACCACCTCACCAGGTGAACATCCAGGAAAACAGAGAGAGAACAGCCCTCAAGACCACCTCACCAGTTGACTAGCCAGGAAAACAGCCCTCCAGAACCAGAACACCTCACCAGGTGACTAGCCAGGAAAACAGACCTCCAGACCCCAGAACACCTCACCAGGTGACTAGAGAGGAAAACAGCCCTCGAGACCCCAGAACACCTCACCAGGTGACTAGAGAGGAAAACAGCCCTCCAGACCCCAGAACACCTCACCAGGTGACTAGCCAGGAAAACAGCCCTCCAGACCCCAGAACACCTCACCAGGTGACTAGTCAGGAAAACAGAGGGAGAACAGCCCTCCAGACCCCAGAACACCTCACCAGGTGACTAGCCAGGAAAACAGACCTCCAGACCCCAGAACACCTCACCAGGTGACTACCCAGGAAAACAGACCTCCAGAACACCTCACCAGGTGACCATCCAGGAAAACAGAGGGAGAACAGCCCTCCAGACCCCAGAACACCTCACCAGGTGACTACCCAGGAAAACAGAGGAGAACAGACCTCCAGACCCCAGAACACCTCACCAGGTGACCATCCAGGAAAACAGACCTCCAGACCCCAGAACACCTCACCAGGTGACTAGCCAGGAAAACAGACATCCAGACCCCAGAACACCTCACCAGGTGACCATCCAGGAAAACAGACCTCAGAACACCTCACCAGGTGAACATCCAGGAAAACAGAGTGAGGACAGCCCTCCAGACCCCAGAACAGCTCACCAGGTGACTAGCCAGGAAAACAGACCTCCAGACCCCAGAACACCTCACCAGGTGACCATCGAGGAAAACAGACCTCCAGACCACCTCACCAGGTGAACATCCAGGAAAACAGAGAGAGAACAGCCCTCAAGACCACCTCACCAGGTGACTAGCCAGGAAAACAGACCTCCAGACCTCAGAACACCTCACCAGGTGACTAGCCAGGAAAACAGACCTCCAGACCCCAGAACACCTCACCAGGTGACTAGCCAGGAAAACAGAGGAAAACAGACCTCCAGACCCCAGAACACTTCACCAGGTGACTAGCCCGGAAAACAGACCTCCAGACCCCAGAACACCTCACCAGGTGACTAGAGAGGAAAACAGCCCTCGAGACCCCAGAACACCTCACCAGGTGACTAGAGAGGAAAACAGCCCTCCAGACCCCAGAACACCTCACCAGGTGACCATCCAGGAAAACAGAGGGAGAACAGCCCTCCAGACCCCAGAACACCTCACCAGGTGAACATCCAGGAAAACAGAGCTCCAGACCCCAGAACACTTCACCAGGTGACTAGAGAGGAAAACAGCCCTCCAGACCCCAGAACACCTCACCAGGTGACCATCCAGGAAAACAGACCTCCAGACCCCAGAACACCTCACCAGGTGACTAGAGAGGAAAACAGCCCTCCAGACCCCAGAACACCTCACCAGGTGACCATCCAGGAAAACAGACCTCCAGACCCCAGAACACCTCACCAGGTGACCATCCAGGAAAACAGAGGGAGAACAGCCCTCCAGACCCCAGAACACCTCACCAGGTGACAATCCAGGAAAACAGAGGAAAACAGACCTCCAGACCCCAGAACACCTCACCAGGTGACTAGTCAAGAAAACAGAGGAAAACAGACATCCAGACCCCAGAACACCTCACCAGGTGACTAGCCAGGAAAACAGCCCTCCAGACCCCAGAACACCTCACCAGGTGACTGACTACCCAGGAAACAGAGGAAAACAGCCCTCCAGACCCCAGAACACCTCACCAGGTGACCATCCAGGAAAACAGACCTCCAGACCCCAGAACACCTCACCAGGTGAACATCCAGGAAAACAGAGGGAGGACATCCTTCCAGACCCCAGAACACCTCACCAGGTGACTAGCCAGGAAAACAGACCTCCAGACCCCAGAACACCTCACCAGGTGACCATCCAGGAAAACAGACCTCCAGACCCCAGAACACCTCACCAGGTGAACATCCAGGAAAACAGAGGGAGAACAGACCTCCAGACCCCAGAACATCTCACCAGGTGAACATCCAGGAAAACAGAGGAAAACAGACCTCCAGACCCCAGAACACCTCAACAGGTGACTAGCCAGGAAAACAGACCTCCAGACCACCTCACTAGGTGACTAGTCAGGAAAACAGAGGAAAAAAGCCCTCCAGGAAAACAGAACACCTCACCAGGTGACTAGCCAGGAAAACAGACCTCCAGACCCCAGAACACCTCACCAGGTGACCATCCAGGAAAACAGCCATCCAGACCCCAGCCAGGAAAACAGACCTCCAGACCCCAGAACACCTCACCAGGTGACCATCCAGGAAAACAGAGGGAGAACAGCCCTCCAGACCCCAGAACACCTCACCAGGTGACCATCCAGGAAAACAGAGGGAGAACAGCCCTCCAGACCCCAGAACACCTCACCAGGTGACTAATCAGGAAAACAAAGGAAAACAGACCTCCAGACCCCAGAACACCTCACCAGGTGACTAGCCAGGAAAACAGACCTCCAGACCCCAGAACACCTCACCAGGTGACTAGTCAGGAAAACAGAGGAAAACAGCCCTCCAGGAAAACAGAACACCTCACCAGGTGACCATCCAGGAAAACAGCCCTCCAGACCCCAGCCAGGAAAACAGACCTCCAGACCCCAGAACACCTCACCAGGTGGACCATCCAGGAAAACAGCCCTCCAGACCCCAGAACACCTCACCAGGTGACCATCCAGGAAAACAGACCTCCAGACCCCAGAACACCTCACCAGGTGAACATCCAGGAAAACAGAGGGCGGACATCCTTCCAGACCCCAGAACACCTCACCAGGTGACTAGCCAGGAAAACAGACCTCCAGACCCCAGAACACCTCACCAGGTGACCATCCAGGAAAACAGACCTCCAGACCCCAGAACACCTCACCAGGTGAACATCCAGGAAAACAGAGGGAGAACAGACCTCCAGACCCCAGAACATCTCACCAGGTGAACATCCAGGAAAACAGAGGAAAACAGACCTCCAGACCCCAGAACACCTCAACAGGTGACTAGCCAGGAAAACAGACCTCCAGACCACCTCACTAGGTGACTAGTCAGGAAAACAGAGGAAAAAAGCCCTCCAGGAAAACAGAACACCTCACCAGGTGACTAGCCAGGAAAACAGACCTCCAGACCCCAGAACACCTCACCAGGTGACCATCCAGGAAAACAGCCATCCAGACCCCAGCCAGGAAAACAGACCTCCAGACCCCAGAACACCTCACCAGGTGACCATCCAGGAAAACAGAGGGAGAACAGCCCTCCAGACCCCAGAACACCTCACCAGGTGACCATCCAGGAAAACAGAGGGAGAACAGCCCTCCAGACCCCAGAACACCTCACCAGGTGACTAATCAGGAAAACAAAGGAAAACAGACCTCCAGACCCCAGAACACCTCACCAGGTGACTAGCCAGGAAAACAGACCTCCAGACCCCAGAACACCTCACCAGGTGACCATCCAGGAAAACAGACCTCCAGACCCCAGAACACCTCACCAGGTGACCATCCAGGAAAACAGACCTCCAGACCCCAGAATACCTCACCAGGTGAACATCCAGGAAAACAGAGAGAGAACAGCCCTCCAGACCCAGAACACCTCACCAGGTGACTAGCCAGGAAAACAGACCTCCAGACCCCAGAACACCTCACCAGGTGACTAGAGAGGAAAACAGCCCTCCAGACCCCAGAACACCTCACCAGGTGACTAGCCAGGAAAACAGCCCTCCAGACCCCAGAACACCTCACCAGGTGACTAGTCAGGAAAACAGAGGGAGAACAGCCCTCCAGACCCCAGAACACCTCACCAGGTGACTAGCCAGGAAAACAGCCCTCCAGACCCCAGAACACGTCACCAGGTGACTAATCAGGAAAACAGAGGAAAACAGACCTCCAGACCCCAGAACACCTCACCAGGTGACTAGTCAGGAAAACAGAGGAAAACAGACCTCCAGACCCCAGAACACCTCACCAGGTGACTAGTCAGGAAAACAGACCTCCAGACCCCGGAACACCTCACCAGGTGAATAGAGAGGAAAACAGCCCTCCAGACCCCAGAACACCTCACCAGGTGACCATCCAGGAAAACAGACCTCCAGACCCCAGAACACCTCACCAGGTGACTACCCAGGAGAACAGACCTCCAGACCACCTCACTAGGTGACTAGTCAGGAAAACAGAGGAAAACAGACCTCCAGACCCCAGAACACCTCACCAGGTGACTAGAGAGGAAAACAGACCTCCAGACCCAGAACACCTCACCAGGTGACTAGTCAGGAAAACAGAGGAAAACAGACACAGACCCCAGAACACCTCACCAGGTAAATACCCAGGAAAACAGACCTACAGACCACCTCACTAGGTGACTAGTCAGGAAAACAGAGGAAAACAGCCCTCCAGGAAAACAGAACACCTCACCAGGTGACCATCCAGGAAAACAGCCCTCCAGACCCCAGCCAGGAAAACAGACCTCCAGACCCCAGAACACCTCACCAGGTGGACCATCCAGGAAAACAGAGGGAGAACAGCCCTCCAGACCCCAGAACACCTCACCAGGTGACTAGCCAGGAAAACAGACCTCCAGACCCCAGAACACCTCACCAGGTGACCATCCAGGAAAACAGAGGGAGAACAGCCCTCCAGACCCCAGAACACCTCACCAGGTGACCATCCAGGAAAACAGAGGGAGAACAGCCCTCCAGACCCCAGAACACCTCACCAGGTGACCATCCAGGAAAACAGAGGGAGAACAGCCCTCCAGACCCCAGAACACCTCACCAGGTGACTAGCCAGGAAAACAGACCTCCAGACCCCAGAACACCTCACCAGGTGACCATCCAGGAAAACAGACCTCCAGACCCCAGAATACCTCACCAGGTGACCATCCAGGAAAACAGAGAGAGAATAGCCCTCCAGACCCCAGAACACCTCACCAGGTGACTAGCCAGGAAAACAGACCTCCAGACCCCAGAACACCTCACCAGGTGACTAGAGAGGAAAACAGCCCTCGAGACCCCAGAACACCTCACCAGGTGACCATCCAGGAAAACAGACCTCAGAACACCTCACCAGGTGAACATCCAGGAAAACAGAGTGAGGACAGCCCTCCAGACCCCAGAACAGCTCACCAGGTGACTAGCCAGGAAAACAGACCTCCAGACCCCAGAACACCTCACCAGGTGACCATCGAGGAAAACAGACCTCCAGACCACCTCACCAGGTGAACATCCAGGAAAACAGAGAGAGAACAGCCCTCAAGACCACCTCACCAGGTGACTAGCCAGGAAAACAGACCTCCAGACCTCAGAACACCTCACCAGGTGACTAGCCAGGAAAACAGACCTCCAGACCCCAGAACACCTCACCAGGTGACTAGCCAGGAAAACAGAGGAAAACAGACCTCCAGACCCCAGAACACTTCACCAGGTGACTAGCCCGGAAAACAGACCTCCAGACCCCAGAACACCTCACCAGGTGACTAGAGAGGAAAACAGCCCTCGAGACCCCAGAACACCTCACCAGGTGACTAGAGAGGAAAACAGCCCTCCAGACCCCAGAACACCTCACCAGGTGACCATCCAGGAAAACAGAGGGAGAACAGCCCTCCAGACCCCAGAACACCTCACCAGGTGAACATCCAGGAAAACAGAGCTCCAGACCCCAGAACACTTCACCAGGTGACTAGAGAGGAAAACAGCCCTCCAGACCCCAGAACACCTCACCAGGTGACCATCCAGGAAAACAGACCTCCAGACCCCAGAACACCTCACCAGGTGACTAGAGAGGAAAACAGCCCTCCAGACCCCAGAACACCTCACCAGGTGACCATCCAGGAAAACAGACCTCCAGACCCCAGAACACCTCACCAGGTGACCATCCAGGAAAACAGAGGGAGAACAGCCCTCCAGACCCCAGAACACCTCACCAGGTGACAATCCAGGAAAACAGAGGAAAACAGACCTCCAGACCCCAGAACACCTCACCAGGTGACTAGTCAAGAAAACAGAGGAAAACAGACATCCAGACCCCAGAACACCTCACCAGGTGACTAGCCAGGAAAACAGCCCTCCAGACCCCAGAACACCTCACCAGGTGACTGACTACCCAGGAAACAGAGGAAAACAGCCCTCCAGACCCCAGAACACCTCACCAGGTGACCATCCAGGAAAACAGACCTCCAGACCCCAGAACACCTCACCAGGTGAACATCCAGGAAAACAGAGGGAGGACATCCTTCCAGACCCCAGAACACCTCACCAGGTGACTAGCCAGGAAAACAGACCTCCAGACCCCAGAACACCTCACCAGGTGACCATCCAGGAAAACAGACCTCCAGACCCCAGAACACCTCACCAGGTGAACATCCAGGAAAACAGAGGGAGAACAGACCTCCAGACCCCAGAACATCTCACCAGGTGAACATCCAGGAAAACAGAGGAAAACAGACCTCCAGACCCCAGAACACCTCAACAGGTGACTAGCCAGGAAAACAGACCTCCAGACCACCTCACTAGGTGACTAGTCAGGAAAACAGAGGAAAAAAGCCCTCCAGGAAAACAGAACACCTCACCAGGTGACTAGCCAGGAAAACAGACCTCCAGACCCCAGAACACCTCACCAGGTGACCATCCAGGAAAACAGCCATCCAGACCCCAGCCAGGAAAACAGACCTCCAGACCCCAGAACACCTCACCAGGTGACCATCCAGGAAAACAGAGGGAGAACAGCCCTCCAGACCCCAGAACACCTCACCAGGTGACCATCCAGGAAAACAGAGGGAGAACAGCCCTCCAGACCCCAGAACACCTCACCAGGTGACTAATCAGGAAAACAAAGGAAAACAGACCTCCAGACCCCAGAACACCTCACCAGGTGACTAGCCAGGAAAACAGACCTCCAGACCCCAGAACACCTCACCAGGTGACTAGTCAGGAAAACAGAGGAAAACAGCCCTCCAGGAAAACAGAACACCTCACCAGGTGACCATCCAGGAAAACAGCCCTCCAGACCCCAGCCAGGAAAACAGACCTCCAGACCCCAGAACACCTCACCAGGTGGACCATCCAGGAAAACAGCCCTCCAGACCCCAGAACACCTCACCAGGTGACCATCCAGGAAAACAGACCTCCAGACCCCAGAACACCTCACCAGGTGAACATCCAGGAAAACAGAGGGCGGACATCCTTCCAGACCCCAGAACACCTCACCAGGTGACTAGCCAGGAAAACAGACCTCCAGACCCCAGAACACCTCACCAGGTGACCATCCAGGAAAACAGACCTCCAGACCCCAGAACACCTCACCAGGTGAACATCCAGGAAAACAGAGGGAGAACAGACCTCCAGACCCCAGAACATCTCACCAGGTGAACATCCAGGAAAACAGAGGAAAACAGACCTCCAGACCCCAGAACACCTCAACAGGTGACTAGCCAGGAAAACAGACCTCCAGACCACCTCACTAGGTGACTAGTCAGGAAAACAGAGGAAAAAAGCCCTCCAGGAAAACAGAACACCTCACCAGGTGACTAGCCAGGAAAACAGACCTCCAGACCCCAGAACACCTCACCAGGTGACCATCCAGGAAAACAGCCATCCAGACCCCAGCCAGGAAAACAGACCTCCAGACCCCAGAACACCTCACCAGGTGACCATCCAGGAAAACAGAGGGAGAACAGCCCTCCAGACCCCAGAACACCTCACCAGGTGACCATCCAGGAAAACAGAGGGAGAACAGCCCTCCAGACCCCAGAACACCTCACCAGGTGACTAATCAGGAAAACAAAGGAAAACAGACCTCCAGACCCCAGAACACCTCACCAGGTGACTAGCCAGGAAAACAGACCTCCAGACCCCAGAACACCTCACCAGGTGACCATCCAGGAAAACAGACCTCCAGACCCCAGAACACCTCACCAGGTGACCATCCAGGAAAACAGACCTCCAGACCCCAGAATACCTCACCAGGTGAACATCCAGGAAAACAGAGAGAGAACAGCCCTCCAGACCCAGAACACCTCACCAGGTGACTAGCCAGGAAAACAGACCTCCAGACCCCAGAACACCTCACCAGGTGACTAGAGAGGAAAACAGCCCTCCAGACCCCAGAACACCTCACCAGGTGACTAGCCAGGAAAACAGCCCTCCAGACCCCAGAACACCTCACCAGGTGACTAGTCAGGAAAACAGAGGGAGAACAGCCCTCCAGACCCCAGAACACCTCACCAGGTGACTAGCCAGGAAAACAGCCCTCCAGACCCCAGAACACGTCACCAGGTGACTAATCAGGAAAACAGAGGAAAACAGACCTCCAGACCCCAGAACACCTCACCAGGTGACTAGTCAGGAAAACAGAGGAAAACAGACCTCCAGACCCCAGAACACCTCACCAGGTGACTAGTCAGGAAAACAGACCTCCAGACCCCGGAACACCTCACCAGGTGAATAGAGAGGAAAACAGCCCTCCAGACCCCAGAACACCTCACCAGGTGACCATCCAGGAAAACAGACCTCCAGACCCCAGAACACCTCACCAGGTGACTACCCAGGAGAACAGACCTCCAGACCACCTCACTAGGTGACTAGTCAGGAAAACAGAGGAAAACAGACCTCCAGACCCCAGAACACCTCACCAGGTGACTAGAGAGGAAAACAGACCTCCAGACCCAGAACACCTCACCAGGTGACTAGTCAGGAAAACAGAGGAAAACAGACACAGACCCCAGAACACCTCACCAGGTAAATACCCAGGAAAACAGACCTACAGACCACCTCACTAGGTGACTAGTCAGGAAAACAGAGGAAAACAGCCCTCCAGGAAAACAGAACACCTCACCAGGTGACCATCCAGGAAAACAGCCCTCCAGACCCCAGCCAGGAAAACAGACCTCCAGACCCCAGAACACCTCACCAGGTGGACCATCCAGGAAAACAGAGGGAGAACAGCCCTCCAGACCCCAGAACACCTCACCAGGTGACTAGCCAGGAAAACAGACCTCCAGACCCCAGAACACCTCACCAGGTGACCATCCAGGAAAACAGAGGGAGAACAGCCCTCCAGACCCCAGAACACCTCACCAGGTGACCATCCAGGAAAACAGAGGGAGAACAGCCCTCCAGACCCCAGAACACCTCACCAGGTGACCATCCAGGAAAACAGAGGGAGAACAGCCCTCCAGACCCCAGAACACCTCACCAGGTGACTAGCCAGGAAAACAGACCTCCAGACCCCAGAACACCTCACCAGGTGACCATCCAGGAAAACAGACCTCCAGACCCCAGAATACCTCACCAGGTGACCATCCAGGAAAACAGAGAGAGAATAGCCCTCCAGACCCCAGAACACCTCACCAGGTGACTAGCCAGGAAAACAGACCTCCAGACCCCAGAACACCTCACCAGGTGACTAGAGAGGAAAACAGCCCTCGAGACCCCAGAACACCTCACCAGGTGACTAGAGAGGAAAACAGCCCTCCAGACCCCAGAACACCTCACCAGGTGACCATCCAGGAAAACAGAGGGAGAACAGCCCTCCAGACCTCAGAACACCTCACCAGGTGACTAATCAGGAAAACAGAGGAAAACAGACCTCCAGACCCCAGAACACCTCACCAGGTGAACATCCAGGAAAACAGAGGGAGAACAGCCCTCAAGACCACCTCACCAGGTGACTAGCCAGGAAAACAGAGGAAAACAGACCTCCAGACCCCAGAACACCTCACCAGGTGACTAGCCAGGAAAACAGACCTCCAGACCACCTCACTAGGTGACTAGTCAGGAAAACAGAGGAAAAAAGCCCTCCAGGAAAACAGAACACCTCACCAGGTGACTAGCCAGGAAAACAGACCTCCAGACCCCAGAACACCTCACCAGGTGACCATCCAGGAAAACAGCCATCCAGACCCCAGCCAGGAGAACAGCCCTCCAGACCCCAGAACACCTCACCAGGTGACCATCCAGAAAAACAGAGGGAGAACAGCCCTCCAGACCCCAGAACACCTCACCAGGTGACTAATCAGGAAAACAGAGGAAAACAGACCTCCAGACCCCAGAACACCTCACCAGGTGACTAGCCAGGAAAACAGACCTCCAGACCCCAGAACACCTCACCAGGTGACCATCCAGGAAAACAGACCTCCAGACCCCAGAACACCTCACCAGGTGACTAGAGAGGAAAACAGCCCTCCAGACCCCAGAACACCTCACCAGGTGACTAGTCAGGAAAACAGACCTCCAGACCCCAGAACACCTCACCAGGTGACTAGCCAGGAAAACAGCCCTCCAGACCCCAGAACACCTCACCAGGTGACTAGTCAGGAAAACAGAGGGAGAACAGCCCTCCAGACCCCAGAACGCCTCACCAGGTGACTAGCCAGGAAAACAGCCCTCCAGACCACCTCACCAGGTGACTACCCAGGAAAACAGACCTCCAGAACACCTCACCAGGTGACCATCCAGGAAAACAGAGGGAGAACAGCCCTCCAGGCCCCAGAACACCTCACCAGGTGACCATCCAGGAAAACAGACCTCCAGACCCCAGAACACGTCACCAGGTGACTAATCAGGAAAACAGAGGAAAACAGACCTCCAGACCCCAGAACACCTCACCAGGTGACTAGTCAGGAAAACAGAGGAAAACAGACCTCCAGACCCCAGAACACCTCACCAGGTGACTAGCCAGGAAAACAGACCTCCAGACCCCAGAACACCTCACCAGGTGACCATCCAGGAAAACAGACCTCCAGACCCCAGAACACGTCACCAGGTGACTAATCAGGAAAACAGAGGAAAACAGACCTCCAGACCCCAGAACACCTCACCAGGTGACTAGCCAGGAAAACAGACCTCCAGACCCCAGAACACCTCACCAGGTGACCATCCAGGAAAACAGACCTCCAGACCCCAGAACACCTCACCAGGTGACTAGCCAGGAAAACAGCCCTCCAGACCCCAGAACACCTCACCAGGTGACCATCCAGGAAAACAGATCTCCAGACCACCTCACCAGGTGAACATCCAGGAAAACAGAGGGAGAACAGCCCTCAAGACCACCTCACCAGGTGACTAGCCAGGAAAACAGAGGAAAACAGACCTCCAGACCCCAGAACACCTCACCAGGTGACTAGCCAGGAAAACAGACCTCCAGACCCCAGAATACCTCACCAGGTGACTAGCCCGGAAAACAGACCTCCAGACCCCAGAACACCTCACCAGGTGACTAGAGGAAAACAGCCCTCCAGACCCCAGAACACCTCACCAGGTGACCATCCAGGAAAACAGAGGGAGAACAGACCTCCAGACCCCAGAACACCTCACCAGGTGACTACCCAGGAAAACAGAGGAGAACAGACCTCCAGACCCCAGAACACCTCACCAGGTGACCATCCAGGAAAACAGACCTCCAGACCCCAGAACACGTCACCAGGTGACTAATCAGGAAAACAGAGGAAAACAGACCTCCAGACCCCAGAACACCTCACCAGGTGACTAGTCAGGAAAACAGAGGAAAACAGACATCCAGACCCCAGAACACCTCACCAGGTGACTAGCCAGGAAAACAGACCTCCAGACCCCAGAACACCTCACCAGGTGACCATCCAGGAAAACAGACCTCCAGACCCCAGAACACGTCACCAGGTGACTAATCAGGAAAACAGAGGAAAACAGACCCAGACCCCAGAACACCTCACCAGGTGACCATCCAGGAAAACAGAGGGAGAACAGACCTCGAGACCCCAGAACACGTCACCAGGTGACTAATCAGGAAAACAGAGGAAAACAGACCTCCAGACCCCAGAACACCTCACCAGGTGACTAGCCAGGAAAACAGACCTCCAGACCCCAGAACACCTCACCAGGTGACCATCCAGAAAAACAGACCTCCAGACCCCAGAACACCTCACCAGGTGAACATCCAGGAAAACAGAGGGAGAACAGCCCTACACACCCCAGAACACCTCACCAGGTGACCATCCAGGAAAACAGACCTCCAGACCCCAGAACACCTCACCAGGTGACTAGCCAGGAAAACAGCCCTCCAGACCCCAGAACACCTCACCAGGTGACCATCCAGGAAAACAGATCTCCAGACCACCTCACCAGGTGAACATCCAGGAAAACAGAGGGAGAACAGCCCTCAAGACCACCTCACCAGGTGACTAGCCAGGAAAACAGAGGAAAACAGACCTCCAGACCCCAGAACACCTCACCAGGTGACTAGCCAGGAAAACAGACCTCCAGACCCCAGAACACCTCACCAGGTGACCATCCAGGAAAACAGACCTCCAGACCACCTCACCAGGTGAACATCCAGGAAAACAGAGGGAGAACAGCCCTCAAGACCACCTCACCAGGTGACTAGCCAGGAAAACAGAGGAAAACAGACCTCCAGACCCCAGAACACCTCACCAGGTGACTAGAGAGGAAAACAGCCCTCCAGACCCCAGAACACCTCACCAGGTGACCATCCAGGAAAACAGCCATCCAGACCCCAGCCAGGAGAACAGACCTCCAGACCCCAGAACACCTCACCAGGTGACTACCCAGGAAAACAGAGGAGAACAGACCTCCAGACCCCAGAACACCTCACCAGGTGACCATCCAGGAAAACAGACCTCCAGACCCCAGAACACGTCACCAGGTGACTAATCAGGAAAACAGAGGAAAACAGACCTCCAGACCCCAGAACACCTCACCAGGTGACTAGCCAGGAAAACAGACCTCCAGACCCCAGAACACCTCACCAGGTGACCATCCAGGAAAACAGACCTCCAGACCCCAGAACACCTCACCAGGTGACCATCCAGGAAAACAGACCTCCAGACCCCAGAACACCTCACCAGGTGACTAGAGAGGAAAACAGCCCTCGAGACCCCAGAACACCTCACCAGGTGACTAGAGAGGAAAACAGCCCTCCAGACCCCAGAACACCTCACCAGGTGACTAGTCAGGAAAACAGACCTCCAGACCCCAGAACACCTCACCAGGTGACTAGCCAGGAAAACAGCCCTCCAGACCCCAGAACACCTCACCAGGTGACTAGTCAGGAAAACAGAGGGAGAACAGCCCTCCAGACCCCAGAACACCTCACCAGGTGACCATCCAGGAAAACAGACCTCCAGACCCCAGAACACCTCACCAGGTGACTAGTCAGGAAAACAGAGGAAAACAGACCTCCAGACCCCAGAACACCTCACCAGGTGACTAGCCAAGAAAACAGACCTCCAGACCCCAGAACACCTCACCAGGTGACCATCCAGGAAAACAGACCTCCAGACCCCAGAACACGTCACCAGGTGACTAATCAGGAAAACAGAGGAAAACAGACCTCCAGACCCCAGAACACCTCACCAGGTGACTAGCCAGGAAAACAGACCTCCAGACCCCAGAACACCTCACCAGGTGACCATCCAGGAAAACAGACCTCCAGACCCCAGAACACCTCACCAGGTGACTAGCCAGGAAAACAGCCCTCCAGACCCCAGAACACCTCACCAGGTGACCATCCAGGAAAACAGATCTCCAGACCACCTCACCAGGTGAACATCCAGGAAAACAGAGGGAGAACAGCCCTCAAGACCACCTCACCAGGTGACTAGCCAGGAAAACAGACCTCCAGACCCCAGAATACCTCACCAGGTGACTAGCCCGGAAAACAGACCTCCAGACCCCAGAACACCTCACCAGGTGACTAGAGAGGAAAACAGCCCTCCAGACCCCAGAACACCTCACCAGGTGACCATCCAGGAAAACAGAGGGAGAACAGACCTCCAGACCCCAGAACACCTCACCAGGTGACTACCCAGGAAAACAGAGGAGAACAGACCTCCAGACCCCAGAACACCTCACCAGGTGACCATCCAGGAAAACAGACCTCCAGACCCCAGAACACGTCACCAGGTGACTAATCAGGAAAACAGAGGAAAACAGACCTCCAGACCCCAGAACACCTCACCAGGTGACTAGTCAGGAAAACAGAGGAAAACAGACATCCAGACCCCAGAACACCTCACCAGGTGACTAGCCAGGAAAACAGACCTCCAGACCCCAGAACACCTCACCAGGTGACCATCCAGGAAAACAGACCTCCAGACCCCAGAAAACGTCACCAGGTGACTAATCAGGAAAACAGAGGAAAACAGACCCAGACCCCAGAACACCTCACCAGGTGACCATCCAGGAAAACAGAGGGAGAACAGACCTCCAGACCCCAGAACACGTCACCAGGTGACTAATCAGGAAAACAGAGGAAAACAGACCTCCAGACCCCAGAACACCTCACCAGGTGACTAGCCAGGAAAACAGACCTCCAGACCCCAGAACACCTCACCAGGTGACCATCCAGAAAAACAGACCTCCAGACCCCAGAACACCTCACTAGGTGAACATCCAGGAAAACAGAGGGAGAACAGCCCTACACACCCCAGAACACCTCACCAGGTGACCATCCAGGAAAACAGACCTCCAGACCCCAGAACACCTCACCAGGTGACTAGCCAGGAAAACAGACCTCCAGACCCCAGAACACCTCACCAGGTGACCATCCAGGAAAACAGACCTCCAGACCACCTCACCAGGTGAACATCCAGGAAAACAGAGGGAGAACAGCCCTCAAGACCACCTCACCAGGTGACTAGCCAGGAAAACAGAGGAAAACAGACCTCCAGACCCCAGAACACCTCACCAGGTGACTAGAGAGGAAAACAGCCCTCCAGACCCCAGAACACCTCACCAGGTGACCATCCAGGAAAACAGCCATCCAGACCCCAGCCAGGAGAACAGACCTCCAGACCCCAGAACACCTCACCAGGTGACTACCCAGGAAAACAGAGGAGAACAGACCTCCAGACCCCAGAACACCTCACCAGGTGACCATCCAGGAAAACAGACCTCCAGACCCCAGAACACGTCACCAGGTGACTAATCAGGAAAACAGAGGAAAACAGACCTCCAGACCCCAGAACACCTCACCAGGTGACTAGCCAGGAAAACAGACCTCCAGACCCCAGAACACCTCACCAGGTGACCATCCAGGAAAACAGACCTCCAGACCCCAGAACACCTCACCAGGTGACCATCCAGGAAAACAGACCTCCAGACCCCAGAACACCTCACCAGGTGACTAGAGAGGAAAACAGCCCTCGAGACCCCAGAACACCTCACCAGGTGACTAGAGAGGAAAACAGCCCTCCAGACCCCAGAACACCTCACCAGGTGACTAGTCAGGAAAACAGACCTCCAGACCCCAGAACACCTCACCAGGTGACTAGCCAGGAAAACAGCCCTCCAGACCCCAGAACACCTCACCAGGTGACTAGTCAGGAAAACAGAGGGAGAACAGCCCTCCAGACCCCAGAACACCTCACCAGGTGACCATCCAGGAAAACAGACCTCCAGACCCCAGAACACGTCACCAGGTGACTAATCAGGAAAACAGAGGAAAACAGACCTCCAGACCCCAGAACACCTCACCAGGTGACTAGCCAGGAAAACAGACCTCCAGACCCCAGAACACCTCACCAGGTGACCATCCAGGAAAACAGACCTCCAGACCCCAGAACACGTCACCAGGTGACTAATCAGGAAAACAGAGGAAAACAGACCCAGACCCCAGAACACCTCACCGGGTGAACATCCAGGAAAACAGAGGGAGAACAGCCCTCCAGACCCCAGAACACCTCACCAGGTGACCATCCAGGAAAACAGACCTCCAGACCCCAGAACACCTCACCAGGTGACTAGCCAGGAAAACAGACCTCCAGACCCCAGAACACCTCACCAGGTGACCATCCAGGAAAACAGACCTCCAGACCACCTCACCAGGTGAACATCCCAGGAAAACAGAGGGAGAACAGCCCTCAAGACCCCCTCACCAGGTGACTAGCCAGGAAAACAGACCTCCAGACCCCAGAACACGTCACCAGGTGACTAATCAGGAAAACAGAGGAAAACAGACCCAGACCCCAGAACACCTCACCGGGTGAACATCCAGGAAAACAGACCTCCAGACCCCAGAACACCTCACCAGGTGACTAGCCAGGAAAACAGACCTCCAGACCCCAGAACACCTCACCAGGTGACCATCCAGGAAAACAGACCTCCAGACCACCTCACCAGGTGAACATCCCAGGAAAACAGAGGGAGAACAGCCCTCAAGACCCCCTCACCAGGTGACTAGCCAGGAAAACAGAGGACAACAGACCTCCAGACCCCAGAACACCTCACCAGGTGACTAGCCAGGAAAACAGACCTCCAGACCCCAGAACACCTCACCAGGTGACTAGCCCGGAAAACAGACCTCCAGACCCCAGAACACCTCACCAGGTGACTAGAGAGGAAAACAGCCCTCCAGACCCCAGAACACCTCACCAGGTGACCATCCAGGAAAACAGAGGAGAACAGACCTCCAGACCCCAGAACACCTCACCAGGTGACTACCCAGGAAAACAGAGGAGAACAGACCTCCAGACCCCAGAACACCTCACCAGGTGACCATCCAGGAAAACAGACCTCCAGACCCCAGAACAAGTCACCAGGTGACTAATCAGGAAAACAGAGGAAAACAGACATCCAGACCCCAGAACACCTCACCAGGTGACTAGCCAGGTAAACAGACCTCCAGACCCCAGAACACCTCACCAGGTGAACATCCAGGAAAACAGAGGAAAACAGACCTCCAGACCCCAGAACACCTCACCAGGTGACCATCCAGGAAAACAGACCTCCAGACCCCAGAAAACCTCACCAGGTGAACATCCAGGAAAACAGAGGGAGAACAGCCCTCCAGACCACCTCACCAGGTGACTAGCCAGGAAAACAGACCTCCAGACCCCAGAACACCTCACCAGGTGACTAGCCAGGAAAACAGACCTCCAGACCCCAGAACACCTCACCAGGTGACTAGCCAGGAAAACAGACCTCCAGACCCCAGAACACCTCACCAGGTGACTAGTCAGGAAAACAGAGGAAAACAGACCTCCAGACCCCAGAACACTTCACCAGGTGACTAGCCCGGAAAACAGACCTCCAGACCCCAGAACACCTCACCAGGTGACTAGAGAGGAAAACAGCCTTCGAGACCCCAGAACACCTCACCAGGTGACTAGAGAGGAAAACAGCCCTCCAGACCCCAGAACACCTCACCAGGTGACCATCCAGGAAAACAGAGGGAGAACAGCCCTCCAGACCCCAGAACACCTCACCAGGTGACTAATCAGGAAAACAGAGGAAAACAGACCTCCAGACCCCAGAACACCTCACCAGGTGACTAGCCAGGAAAACAGACCTCCAGACCCCAGAACACCTCACCAGGTGATCATCCAGAAAAACAGACCTCCAGACCCCAGAACACCTCACCAGGTGAACATCAAGGAAAACAGAGGGAGAACAGCCCTCCAGACCCCAGAACACCTCACCAGGTGACCATCCAAGGAAAACAGACCTCCAGACCCCAGAACACCTCACCAGGTGACTAGCCAGGAAAACAGACCTCCAGACCCCAGAACACCTCACCAGGTGACCATCCAGGAAAACAGACCTCCAGATCCCAGAACACCTCACCAGGTGAACATCCAGGAAAACAGAGGGAGAACAGCCATCCAGACCCCAGAACACCTCACCAGGTGAACATCCAGGAAAACAGAGGGAGAACAGCCCTCCAGACCACCTCACCAGGTGACTAGCCAGGAAAACAGAACTCCAGACCCCAGAACACCTCACCAGGTGACTAGCCAGGAAAACAGACCTCCAGACCCCAGAACACCTCACCAGGTGACTAGCCCGGAAAACAGACCTCCAGACCCCAGAACACCTCACCAGGTGACTAGAGAGGAAAACAGCCCTCCAGACCCCAGAACACCTCACCAGGTGACCATCCAGGAAAACAGAGGGAGAACAGACCTCCAGACCCCAGAACACCTCACCAGGTGACTACCCAGGAAAACAGAGGAGAACAGACCTCCAGACCCCAGAACACCTCACCAGGTGACCATCCAGGAAAACAGACCTCCAGACCCCAGAACAAGTCACCAGGTGACTAATCAGGAAAACAGAGGAAAACAGACCTCCAGACCCCAGAACACCTCACCAGGTGACTAGTCAGGAAAACAGAGGAAAACAGACATCCAGACCCCAGAACACCTCACCAGGTGACTAGCCAGGTAAACAGACCTCCAGACCCCAGAACACCTCACCAGGTGAACATCCAGGAAAACAGAGGAAAACAGACCTCCAGACCCCAGAACACCTCACCAGGTGACCATCCAGGAAAACAGACCTCCAGACCCCAGAAAACCTCACCAGGTGAACATCCAGGAAAACAGAGGGAGAACAGCCCTCCAGACCACCTCACCAGGTGACTAGCCAGGAAAACAGAGGAAAACAGACCTCCAGACCCCAGAACACCTCACCAGGTGACTAGCCAGGAAAACAGACCTCCAGACCCCAGAACACCTCACCAGGTGACTAGCCAGGAAAACAGAGGAAAACAGACCTCCAGACCCCAGAACACCTCACCAGGTGACTAGTCAGGAAAACAGAGGAAAACAGACCTCCAGACCCCAGAACACTTCACCAGGTGACTAGCCCGGAAAACAGACCTCCAGACCCCAGAACACCTCACCAGGTGACTAGAGAGGAAAACAGCCCTCGAGACCCCAGAACACCTCACCAGGTGACTAGAGAGGAAAACAGCCCTCCAGACCCCAGAACACCTCACCAGGTGACCATCCAGGAAAACAGAGGGAGAACAGCCCTCCAGCCCCCAGAACACCTCACCAGGTGACTAATCAGGAAAACAGAGGAAAACAGACCTCCAGACCCCAGAACACCTCACCAGGTGACTAGCCAGGAAAACAAACCTCCAGACCCCAGAACACCTCACCAGGTGACCATCCAGAAAAACAGACCTCCAGACCCCAGAACACCTCACCAGGTGAACATCAAGGAAAACAGAGGGAGAACAGCCCTCCAGACCCCAGAACACCTCACCAGGTGACCATCCAGGAAAACAGACCTCCAGACCCCAGAACACCTCACCAGGTGACCATCCAGGAAAACAGACCTCCAGATCCCAGAACACCTCACCAGGTGAACATCCAGGAAAACAGAGGGAGAACAGCCATCCAGACCCCAGAACACCTCACCAGGTGAACATCCAGGAAAACAGACCTCCAGACCCCAGAACACGTCACCAGGTGACTAATCAGGAAAACAGAGGAAAACAGACCTCCAGACCCCAGAACACCTCACCAGGTGACTAGTCAGGAAAACAGAGGAAAACAGACATCCAGACCCCAGAACACCTCACCAGGTGACTAGCCAGGAAAACAGACCTCCAGACCCCAGAACACCTCACCAGGTGAACATCCAGGAAAACAGAGGGAGAACAGCCCTCCAGACCCCAGAACACCTCACCAGGTGACCATCCAAGGAAAACAGACCTCCAGACCCCAGAACACCTCACCAGGTGACTAGCCAGGAAAACAGACCTCCAGACCCCAGAACACCTCACCAGGTGACCATCCAGGAAAACAGACCTCCAGATCCCAGAACACCTCACCAGGTGAACATCCAGGAAAACAGAGGGAGAACAGCCATCCAGACCCCAGAACACCTCACCAGGTGAACATCCAGGAAAACAGAGGGAGAACAGCCCTCCAGACCACCTCACCAGGTGACTAGCCAGGAAAACAGAACTCCAGACCCCAGAACACCTCACCAGGTGACTAGCCAGGAAAACAGACCTCCAGACCCCAGAACACCTCACCAGGTGACTAGCCCGGAAAACAGACCTCCAGACCCCAGAACACCTCACCAGGTGACTAGAGAGGAAAACAGCCCTCCAGACCCCAGAACACCTCACCAGGTGACCATCCAGGAAAACAGAGGGAGAACAGACCTCCAGACCCCAGAACAAGTCACCAGGTGACTAATCAGGAAAACAGAGGAAAACAGACCTCCAGACCCCAGAACACCTCACCAGGTGACTAGTCAGGAAAACAGAGGAAAACAGACATCCAGACCCCAGAACACCTCACCAGGTGACCATCCAGGAAAACAGAGGAAAACAGACCTCCAGACCCCAGAACACCTCACCAGGTGACCATCCAGGAAAACAGACCTCCAGACCCCAGAAAACCTCACCAGGTGAACATCCAGGAAAACAGAGGGAGAACAGCCCTCCAGACCACCTCACCAGGTGACTAGCCAGGAAAACAGAGGAAAACAGACCTCCAGACCCCAGAACACCTCACCAGGTGACTAGCCAGGAAAACAGACCTCCAGACCCCAGAACACCTCACCAGGTGACTAGCCAGGAAAACAGAGGAAAACAGACCTCCAGACCCCAGAACACCTCACCAGGTGACTAGCCAGGTAAACAGACCTCCAGACCCCAGAACACCTCACCAGGTGAACATCCAGGAAAACAGAGGAAAACAGACCTCCAGACCCCAGAACACCTCACCAGGTGACCATCCAGGAAAACAGACCTCCAGACCCCAGAAAACCTCACCAGGTGAACATCCAGGAAAACAGAGGGAGAACAGCCCTCCAGACCACCTCACCAGGTGACTAGCCAGGAAAACAGAGGAAAACAGACCTCCAGACCCCAGAACACCTCACCAGGTGACTAGCCAGGAAAACAGACCTCCAGACCCCAGAACACCTCACCAGGTGACTAGCCAGGAAAACAGAGGAAAACAGACCTCCAGACCCCAGAACACCTCACCAGGTGACTAGTCAGGAAAACAGAGGAAAACAGACCTCCAGACCCCAGAACACTTCACCAGGTGACTAGCACGGAAAACAGACCTCCAGACCCCAGAACACCTCACCAGGTGACTAGAGAGGAAAACAGCCCTCGAGACCCCAGAACACCTCACCAGGTGACTAGAGAGGAAAACAGCCCTCCAGACCCCAGAACACCTCACCAGGTGACTAGCCAGGTAAACAGACCTCCAGACCCCAGAACACCTCACCAGGTGAACATCCAGGAAAACAGAGGAAAACAGACCTCCAGACCCCAGAACACCTCACCAGGTGACCATCCAGGAAAACAGACCTCCAGACCCCAGAAAACCTCACCAGGTGACTAGCCCGGAAAACAGACCTCCAGACCCCAGAACACCTCACCAGGTGACTAGAGAGGAAAACAGCCCTCGAGACCCCAGAACACCTCACCAGGTGACTAGAGAGGAAAACAGCCCTCCAGACCCCAGAACACCTCACCAGGTGACCATCCAGGAAAACAGAGGGAGAACAGCCCTCCAGACCCCAGAACACCTCACCAGGTGACTAATCAGGAAAACAGAGGAAAACAGACCTCCAGACCCCAGAACACCTCACCAGGTGACTAGCCAGGAAAACAAACCTCCAGACCCCAGAACACCTCACCAGGTGACCATCCAGAAAAACAGACCTCCAGACCCCAGAACACCTCACCAGGTGAACATCAAGGAAAACAGAGGGAGAACAGCCCTCCAGACCCCAGAACACCTCACCAGGTGACCATCCAGGAAAACAGACCTCCAGACCCCAGAACACCTCACCAGGTGACTAGCCAGGAAAACAGACCTCCAGACCCCAGAACACCTCACCAGGTGAACATCAAGGAAAACAGAGGGAGAACAGCCCTCCAGACCCCAGAACACCTCACCAGGTGACCATCCAGGAAAACAGACCTCCAGACCCCAGAACACCTCACCAGGTGACTAGCCAGGAAAACAGACCTCCAGACCCCAGAACACCTCACCAGGTGACTAGCCAGGAAAACAGACCTCCAGACCCCAGAACACCTCAATCGGTGAACATCCAGGAAAACAGAGGAAAACAGACCTCCAGACCCCAGAACACTTCACCAGGTGACTAGCCCGGAAAACAGACCTCCAGACCCCAGAACACCTCACCAGGTGACTAGATAGGAAAACAGCCCTCGAGACCCCAGAACACCTCACCAGGTGACTAGAGAGGAAAACAGCCCTCCAGACCCCAGAACACCTCACCAGGTGACCATCCAGGAAAACAGAGGGAGAACAGCCCTCCAGACCCCAGAACACCTCACCAGGTGACTAATCAGGAAAACAGAGGAAAACAGACCTCCAGACCCCAGAACACCTCACCAGGTGACTAATCAGGAAAACAGAGGAAAACAGACCTCCAGACCCCAGAACACCTCACCAGGTGACTAGCCAGGAAAACAGACCTCCAGACCCCAGAACACCTCACCAGGTGACCATCCAGAAAAACAGACCTCCAGACCCCAGAACACCTCACCAGGTGACTAGTCAGGAAAACAGAGGAAAACAGACCTCCAGACCCTAGAACACCTCACCAGGTGACTAGCCAGGAAAACAGACCTCCAGACCCCAGAACACCTCACCAGGTGACCATCCAGGAAAACAGAGGGAGAACAGCCATCCAGACCCCAGAACACCTCACCAGGTGAACATCCAGGAAAACAGAGGGAGAACAGCCCTCCAGACCACCTCACCAGGTGACTAGCCAGGAAAACAGACCTCCAGACCCCAGAACACCTCACCAGGTGATTAGCCAGGAAAACAGACCTCCAGACCCCAGAACACCTCACCAGGTGACTACCCAGGAAAACAGAGGAGAACAGACCTCCAGACCCCAGAACACCTCACCAGGTGACCATCCAGGAAAACAGACCTCCAGACCCCAGAACACGTCACCAGGTGACTAATCAGGAAAACAGACCTCCAGACCCCAGAACACCTCACCAGGTGACTAGTCAGGAAAACAGACATCCAGACCCCAGAACACCTCACCAGGTGACTAGCCAGGAAAACAGACCTCCAGACCCCAGAACACCTCACCAGGTGACTAGCCAGGTAAACAGCCATCCAGACCCCAGAACACCTCAACCGGTGAACATCCAGGAAAACAGACCTCCAGAACACCTAACCAGGTGACTAGCCAGGAAAACAGAGGAAAACAGACATCCAGACCCCAGAACACTTCACCAGGTGACTAGCCCGGAAAACAGACCTCCAGACCCCAGAACACCTCACCAGGTGACTAGAGAGGAAAACAGCCCTCGAGACCCCAGAACACCTCACCAGGTGACCATCCAGGAAAACAGAGGGAGAGCAGCCCTCCAGACCCAAGAACACCTCACCAGGTGACTAATCAGGAAAACAGAGGAAAACAGACCTCCAGACCCCAGAACACCTCACCAGGTGACTAGCCAGGAAAACAGACCTCCAGACCCCAGAACACCTCACCAGGTGACCATCAGGAAAACAGACCTCCAGACCCCAGAACACCTCACCAGGTGACTAGCCAGGAAAACAGACCTCCAGACCCCAGAACACCTCACCAGGTGAACATCCAGGAAAACAGAGGGATAACAGCCCTCCAGACCCCAGAACACCTCACCAGGTGAACATCCAGGAAAACAGAGGGAGAACAGCCCTCCAGACCACCTCACCAGGTGACTAGCCAGGAAAACAGACCTCCAGACCCCAGAACACCTCACCAGGTGACTAGCCAGGAAAACAGACCTCCAGACCCCAGAACACCTCACCAGGTGACTAGCCAGGAAAACAGAGGAAAACAGACCTCCAGACCCCAGAACACCTCACCAGGTGACTAGTCAGGAATACAGAGGAAAACAGACCTTCAGACCCCAGAACACCTCACCAGGTGAACATCCAGGAAAACAGACCTCCAGACCCCAGAACACCTCACCAGGTGAACATCCAGGAAAACAGAGGGAGGACAGCCCTCCAGACCCCAGAACACCTCACCAGGTGACTAGCCAGGAAAACAGACCTCCAGACCCCAGAACACCTCACCAGGTGACTAGCCAGGAAAACAGAGGAAAACAGACCTCCAGACCCCAGAACACCTCACCAGGTGACTAGAGAGGAAAACAGCCCTCGAGACCCCAGAACACCTCACCAGGTGACTAGAGAGGAAATCAGCCCTCCAGACCCCAGAACACCTCACCAGGTGACCATCCAGGAAAACAGAGGGAAACAGCCCTCCAGACCCCAGAACACCTCACCAGGTGACTAGAGAGGAAAACAGCCCTCCAGACCCCAGAACACCTCACCAGGTGACTAATCAGGAAAACAGAGGAAAACAGACCTCCAGACCCCAGAACACCTCACCAGGTGACCATCCAGGAAAACAGAGGGAGAACAGCCCTCCAGACCCCAGAACACCTCACCAGGTGACCATCCAGGAAAACAGAGGGAGAACAGCCCTCCAGACCCCAGAACACCTCACCAGGTGACTAGTCAGGAAAACAGAGGAAAACAGACCTCCAGACCCCAGAACACCTCACCAGGTGACCATCCAGGAAAACAGACCTCCAGACGCCAGAACACCTCACCAGGTGAACATCCAGGAAAACAGAGGGAGAACAGCCCTCCAGACCCCAGAACACCTCACCAGGTGACTAGCCAGGTAAACAGCCATCCAGACCCCAGAACACCTCACCAGGTGACTTGTCAGGAAAACAGAGGGAGAACAGCACTCCAGACCCCAGAACACCTCACCAGGTGACTAGCCAGGAAAACAGCCCTCCAGACCCCAGAACACCTTACCAGGTGTCTAGGGAGGAAAACAGCCCTCCAGACCCCAGAACACCTTACCAGGTGTCTAGGGAGGAAAACAGACCTCCAGACCCCAGAACACCTCACCAGGTGACTGCCCACAATTGTATTTTTTGTTCAAGCTGGGATGAAGCGTGGCTATGTCTTTCCTAAAAAATAGATGTGTGTGTGTGTGTGTGTGTGTGTGTTTGTGTGTGTGTGTGTAGTGTAGTTAGTTACCTGCAGTGTTCCTCTTCAGGGTTGGAGAACGCCAGAAGCAGCAGCCCAATGTTTATCACCACTGTGTTAGTCTCTGGACACACCTGATACACACAAATACACACCATTACCGTCTGACCAGATGTGAGTGTGTGCGTATATATATATATATATATATACACACACACAGTGTGTAAGTGTGCACGCTTGTAGACTAAGTGTCTGTTGATGCTCCTGTGTGTGAACGCATGGGTACGGGTCGTGTGTATATGTCTATAGCGTGTGTGTGAAATAGAGATATATATATATATATATCTCTATTTCACACACACACAGCTACAGATGAAGTCAGAAGTTCATGCACTTTAGCCAAATACATTTAAACCCAGTTTTTCACAATTCCTGACATTTAATCCCAGTAAAAAAAATCCCTGTTTTAGGTCAGCTAGGATCACCACTTTATTTTAAGAATGTGAAATGTCAGAATAATAGTAGAGAGAATGATTTATTTAAGCTTTTAATTCTTTCATCACAATCACAGTGGGTCAGAAGTTTACATACACTCAATTAGTATTTGGCAGCATTGCCTTTAAATTGTTTAACTTGGATCAAACATTTCAGGTAGCCTCCCACAATAAGTTGTGCATTTTGGCCCATTCCTCCTGACAAGAGCTGGTGTAACTGAGTCAGGTTTGTAGGCCTCCTTGATTGCACACACTTTTTCAGTTCTGCCCACAAATGTTCTACAAGACTGAGGTCAGGTCTTTGTGATGGCCACTCCAATACCTTGACTTTGTTGTCCTTAAGCCATTTTGCCACATAGTATATAGTATAGTATATAATGTATATAGTATATAGTGTATAGTGTGTATAGTGTATATATAGTGTATAGTATATAGTGTATAGTGTATATATAGGTGAATAGTCTATAGTGTGTATATAGTGTATAGTGTGTATATAGTGTATAGTGTGTATAGAGGTGATTAGTGTATTTATAGGTATGGTGTGTATATAGGTCTATAGTGTGTATATAGTGTATAGTGTGTATATAGTGTATAGTGTGTATAGAGGTGATTAGTGTATTTATAGGTATGGTGTGTATATAGGTCTATAGTGTGTATATAGTGTATAGTGTGTATATAGTGTATAGTGTGTATAGAGGTGATTAGTGTATATATAGGTATGGTGTGTATATAGTCTATAGTGTGTATATAGTCTATAGTGTGTATATAGTCTATAGTGTGTGTATAGTGTATAGAGGTGATTAGTGTATATATAGGTATGGTGTGTATATAGGTCTATAGTGTGTATATAGTGTATAGTGTGTATATAGTGTATATAGAGGTGATTAGTGTATATATAGGTATAGTATATAGTGTATAGTGTATAGTGTATTTATAGGTGAATAGTGTATAGTGTGTATAGAGGTGATTAGTGTATATATAGGTATGGTGTGTATATAGGTCTATAGGTGTATATAGTGTATAGTGTGTATATAGTGTATAGTGTATATATAGGTGTAGAGGTGTATAGTGTGTATATAGTGTATATATAGGTATGGTGTATTATATATTATATATATAGTGTATAGGTGTATGGTGTATAGTGTATATATAGGTGTATGGTGTATAGTGTATATATAGGTGTATGGTGTGTATATAGTGTATAGTGTGTATATAGTGTATAGTGTGTTTATAGTGTATAGTGTGTATATAGTGTAGTGTGTATATAGTGTATAGTGTGTATATAGTGTAGTGTGTATATAGTGTATATATAGTGTATAGTGTGTATATAGTCTAGTGTGTATATAGTGTATATATAGATGTAGAGGTGTATAGTGTGTATATAGTCTAGTGTATATAGTGTATATATAGGTGTAGAGGTGTATAGTGTGTATATAGTCTAGTGTATATATAGGTGTAGAGGTGTATAGTGTGTATATAGTCTAGTGTATATAGTGTATATATAGGTGTAGAGGTGTATAGTGTGTATATAGTCTAGTGTATATATAGGTGTAGAGGTGTATAGTGTGTATATAGTCTAGTGTATATATAGGTGTAGAGGTGTATAGTGTGTATATAGTCTAGTGTATATAGTGTATATATAGGTGTAGAGGTGTATAGTGTGTATATAGTCTAGTGTATATAGTATATATATAGGTGTAGAGGTGTCTAGTGTGTATATAGTCTAGTGTATATAGTGTATATAGAGGTATGGTGTATTTATGTACCTCCAGTATAACAACGTCGTAGTCGTTGAAGGAACAGAACTGAGCAGCCCAGCGGGCGTCGCTCCGGATCACCTCGTTGATCAGGTACTCAAAGTCCAGAGTCAACTGCTCCACACACACACTCTGTAGGACAGACACACACTCTGTAGGACAGACACACACTCTGTAGGACAGACACACACTCTGTAGGACAGACACACACTCTGTAGGACAGACACACACTCTGTAGGACAGACACACACTTCAGCATTTTCTGGTTTACTACAGGTCTAAAACAATAACACACACACACTCTCAGTAGGACACACACATTAGCATGTTCTGGTTTACTACAGGTCTAAAACAATAACACACACACACTCTCAGTAGGACACACACATTAGCATGTTCTGGTTTACTGCAGGTCTAAACATTAACTCACACACTCTGTAGGACACACACACACTCTGTAGGACACACACACACTCTGTAGGACACACACACACACACACTCTGTAGGACACACACACACTCTGTAGGACACACACACACTCTGTAGGACACACACACACTCTGTAGGACACACACACACTCTGTAGGACACACACACACACACACACTCTGTAGGACACACACACACACTCTGTAGGACACACACACACACACTCTGTAGGACACACACACACACTCTGTAGGACACACACACACACTCTGTAGGACACACACACACACTCTGTAGGACACACACACACACTCTGTAGGACACACACACACTCTGCAGGACACAGACATTAGCATGTTCTGGTTTACTGCAGGTCTCCTGGACTTGGGTTCCTTCCAAATACTAAGTGAAGACAACAGGTGTAAATATTAACACTCAGGCCCTGTGTCTCAGACACATCTCTCCTTCTGCTGATCTAGTTATCTCAATTGGTAGGGCTGGATTTTATTCTCTCACACACACACACCTGTCCGTTGTGGGGCCCAGTGACCAGCTGTAGGTTGCGTCCCTTCAGGTCAGTCACAGTGAAGGGCAGCTGGACCTTATCATCCTCATAACCTAGAGGGAGCGAGGGAAGAAAGAGAAGAGGGGAGCGAGAGAGGGAGGGATAGAGTGAGGGAAGAGAGATAGGAAGAGGGATGGATAGAGTGAGGGGTGAGGGAGAGAGTGAGGGGTGAGGGAGAGAGTGAGGGGTGAGGGAGAGAGTGAGGGGTGAGGGAGAGAGTGAGGGGTGAGGGAGAGAGTGAGGGGTGAGGGAGAGAGTGAGGGGTGAGGGAGAGAGTGAGGGGTGAGGGAGAGAGTGAAGGGTGAGGGAGAGAGTGAGGGGTGAGGGAGAGTGAGGGGTGAGGGATAGAGGGGGAAGAGAGAGGGGGGGAGAGAGAGAGAGGGGGAAGAGAGAGAGGGGGAAGAGAGAGAGGGGGAAGAGAGAGAGGGGGAAGAGGGATGGATAGAGGGAGGGGTGAGGGATAAAGGGAAGAGAGAGGGGGGGAGAGAGAAGAGAGAGGGGCAAGGGGGAAGAGAGAGAGGGGGAAGAGAGAGAGGGGGAAGTGAGAGAGGGGGAAGTGAGAGAGGGAGAGAAGGAAGAATGAGAGAGGGAGAGAAGGAAGAATGAGAGAGGGAGAGAAGGAAGAATGAGAGAGGGAGAGAAGGAAGAATGAGAGAGGGAGAGAAGGAAGAATGAGAGAGGGAGAGAAGGAAGAATGAGAGAGGGAGAGAAGGAAGAATGAGAGAGGGAGAGAAGGAAGAATGAGAGAGGGAGAGAAGGAAGAATGAGAGAGGGAAGAGAGGGAGAGAAGGAAGAATGAGAGAGAGGGATAGAGTGAGGGGTGAGCAGAAATAGAGGGCGAGACAGAAATAAAGGGAGGAGTTTCAGCTTCCTATTTACATGACCAAGCACATTGTGTGTTACATGTGAAAACTTCTACAGTGTGTGTCTCACCTCCTGCATCCTGTTCTGGCGCCCCCGGCTGTGGCATGCGGTACTGCAAGCGGGTGTAGTTGACATATCCCGGCTCGCTGCAGCCTGCTTCCTGAGAAGAATGAGGAGTGGGGGGGGACGAGGAGGAGGAGGCAGGAGACGTCATCGCACTACACTGAATAGAGTCCTCCGGCAAAGGTCGCAACAAACTTTGGTTCCCAGCTGAAGTGGAAGTCTGTGGTACGCTAGTCAGTTGATCCGTTTGTGTGTCTTCCCTCTGTTCTCTGTCCCTCTCCACGCTCACCCCTTCTCTCTCAGTCACGACAGCCTCCTCTCCTACTTCGCTCCCCTCCGGATTCCCTCTCCTCTCCCCTCCCTCGTTTTCTCTCCCTCCTCCCTGGGCACGTCTGAAGAGGTCGGCGGCGAACTCTCGCGCCCGGGCGGCAGCGTGTGATTGGCTAGGGGAAAGAGGGGCGGGGCTTGGTTTGGCAGTTAGCAGGCGGCTGTCGGGAGACCCGTGAGAGGAAGAGGATGAAGAGGGCGATGGAGGGGTTTGATGTTCTAAGGTGGGGGCTGTGGCTCTCTTTCTGAACAGGATCTGAGAGGAATGACCCTGCTCACCTGTTGACAACACAGGAGACGAGACTTAGTAATATCCCACAGGGGACTCAGTAATATCCCACAGGGGACTCAGTAATATCCCACAGGGGACTCAGTAATATCCCACAGGGGACTCAGTAATATCCCACAGGGGACTCAGTAATATCCCACAGGGGACTCAGTAATATCCCACAGGGGACTCAGTAATATCCCACAGGGGACTCAGTAATATCCCACAGGGGACTCCGTAATATCCCACAGGGGACTCAGTAATATCCCACAGGGGACGGGAGATAGTCATATCATCACACAGGAGAAACAAAAAAGAGAGGGAAAATGAACGAGACAGAAAGAGAGAAGGGGTAGAGAGAAATTAAACTGAACCAGAAAGGTGAAGTGTGTGTTTGCGTTGTCTCCTACCTGGACAGAGGGACACAGAGCAGGCCACCAGGGAATAGGAGGTGTTGAGGAAGATCACCTGGTCTTTCTTCAGCTGGAAGGCAGGCTGGAAGGTGGGGAAGGGATAGACCACCTGGTACCGACTGTTCAACATATAGCCATGTTCCAGACACTCTCCACTACCTAGAGAGAGAGAGAGACACTGTTCAACATAAAACCATGTTCCAGACACTCTCCACTACCCAGAGAGAGAGACTGTTCAACATATAACCATGTTCCAGACACTCTCCACTACCCAGAGAGACTGTTCAACATATAACCATGTTCCAGACACTCTCCACTACCTAGAGAGAGAGACTGTTCAACATATAACCATGTTCCAGACACTCTCCACTACCTAGAGAGAGAGACTGTTCAACATATAACCAACCATGTTCCAGATACTCTCCACTACCTAGAGAGAGAGACTGTTCAACATATAACCAACCATGTTCCAGACACTCTCCACCACCTAGAGAGAGAGACTGTTCAACATTTAACCATGTTCCAGACACTCTCCACTACCTAGAGAGAGAGAGAGACTGTTCAACATATAGCCATGTTCCAGACACTCTCCACTACCTAGAGAGAGAGACCATGTTCCAGACACTATCCACTACCTAGAGAGAGACTGTTCAACATATAACCATGTTCCAGACACTCTCCACTACCTAGAGAGAGAGACTGTTCAACATATAGCCATGTTCCAGACACTCTCCACTACCTAGAGAGAGAGACCATGTTCCAGACACTATCCACTACCTAGAGAGAGACTGTTCAACATTTAACCATGTTCCAGACACTCTCCACTACCTAGAGAGAGAGACTGTTCAACATATAGCCATGTTCCAGACACTCTCCACTACCTAGAGAGAGAGACCATGTTCCAGACACTATCCACTACCTAGAGAGAGACTGTTCAACATATAACCATGTTCCAGACACTCTCCACTACCTAGAGAGAGAGACTGTTCAACATATAACCATGTTCCAGACACTCTCCACTACCTAGAGAGAGAGACCATGTTCCAGACACTCTCCACTACCTAGAGAGAGACTGTTCAACATATAACCATGTTCCAGACACTCTCCACTACCTAGAGAGAGAGACTGTTCAACATTTAACCATGTTCCAGACACTCTCCACTACCTAGAGAGAGAGACTGTTCAACATATAACCATGTTCCAGACACTCTCCACTACCTAGAGAGAGAGACTGTTCAACATATAACCAACCATGTTCCAGATACTCTCCACTACCTAGAGAGAGAGACTGTTCAACATATAACCAACCATGTTCCAGATACTCTCCACTACCTAGAGAGAGAGACTGTTCAACATATAACCATGTTCCAGACACTCTCCACTACCTAGAGAGAGAGAGAGAGACTGTTCAACATATAGCCATGTTCCAGACACTCTCCACCACCTAGAGAGAGAGACTGTTCAACATTTAACCATGTTCCAGACACTCTCCACTACCTAGAGAGAGAGAGACTGTTCAACATATAGCCATGTTCCAGACACTCTCCACTACCTAGAGAGAGAGACTGTTCAACATATAACCATGTTCCAGACACTCTCCACTACCTAGAGAGAGAGAGACCATGTTCCAGACACTCTCCACTACCTAGAGACTGTACAACATATAGCCATGTTCCAGACACTCTCCACTACCTAGAGAGAGACTGTTCAACATATAACCATGTTCCAGACACTCTCCACTACCTAGAGAGAGAGAGACCATGTTCCAGACACTCTCCACTACCTAGAGAGAGAGAGACTGTTCAACATTTAACCATGTTCCAGACACTCTCCACTACCTAGAGAGAGAGAGACCATGTTCCAGACACTCTCCACTACCTAGAGACTGTACAACATATAGCCATGTTCCAGACACTCTCCACTACCTAGAGAGAGAGAGACCATGTTCCAGACACTCTCCACTACCTAGAGAGAGAGAGAGACTGTTCAACATATAGCCATGTTCCAGACACTCTCCACCACCTAGAGAGAGAGACTGTTCAACATTTAACCATGTTCCAGACACTCTCCACTACCTAGAGAGAGAGAGACTGTTCAACATATAGCCATGTTCCAGACACTCTCCACTACCTAGAGAGAGAGACCATGTTCCAGACACTATCCACTACCTAGAGAGAGACTGTTCAACATATAACCATGTTCCAGACACTCTCCACTACCTAGAGAGAGAGAGAGACTGTTCAACATATAGCCATGTTCCAGACACTCTCCACTACCTAGAGAGAGAGACCATGTTCCAGACACTATCCACTACCTAGAGAGAGACTGTTCAACATTTAACCATGTTCCAGACACTCTCCACTACCTAGAGAGAGAGACTGTTCAACATATAGCCATGTTCCAGACACTCTCCACTACCTAGAGAGAGAGACCATGTTCCAGACACTATCCACTACCTAGAGAGAGACTGTTCAACATATAACCATGTTCCAGACACTCTCCACTACCTAGAGAGAGAGACTGTTCAACATTTAACCATGTTCCAGACACTCTCCACTACCCAGAGAGACTGTTCAACATATAACCATGTTCCAGACACTCTCCACTACCTAGAGAGAGAGACTGTTCAACATATAACCATGTTCCAGACACTCTCCACTACCTAGAGAGAGAGACTGTTCAACATATAATCATGTTCCAGACACTCTCCACTACCTAGAGAGAGAGAGAGAGACTGTTCAACATATAGCCATGTTCCAGACACTCTCCACCACCTAGAGAGAGAGACTGTTCAACATTTAACCATGTTCCAGACACTCTCCACTACCTAGAGAGAGAGAGACTGTTCAACATATAGCCATGTTCCAGACACTCTCCACTACCTAGAGAGAGAGACTGTTCAACATATAACCATGTTCCAGACACTCTCCACTACCTAGAGAGAGAGACCATGTTCCAGACACTCTCCACTACCTAGAGACTGTACAACATATAGCCATGTTCCAGACACTCTCCACTACCTAGAGAGAGACTGTTCAACATATAACCATGTTCCAGACACTCTCCACTACCTAGAGAGAGAGAGACCATGTTCCAGACACTCTCCACTACCTAGAGAGAGAGAGACTGTTCAACATTTAACCATGTTCCAGACACTCTCCACTACCTAGAGAGAGAGAGACCATGTTCCAGACACTCTCCACTACCTAGAGACTGTACAACATATAGCCATGTTCCAGACACTCTCCACTACCTAGAGAGAGACTGTTCAACATATAACCATGTTCCAGACACTCTCCACTACCTAGAGAGAGAGAGACCATGTTCCAGACACTCTCCACTACCTAGAGAGAGAGAGAGACTGTTCAACATTTAACCATGTTCCAGACTCTCCACTACCTAGAGAGAGAGAGACCATGTTCCAGACACTCTCCACTACCTAGAGAGAGAGAGAGACTGTTCAACATTTAACCATGTTCCAGACACTCTCCACTACCTAGAGAGAGAGACCATGTTCCAGACACTCACCACTACCTAGAGAGAGACTGTTCAACATATAACCATGTTCCAGACACTCTCCACTACCTAGAGAGAGACCATGTTCCAGACACTCTCCACTACCTAGAGACTGTACAACATATAGCCATGTTCCAGACACTCTCCACTACCTAGAGAGAGACTGTTCAACATATAACCATGTTCCAGACACTCTCCACTACCTAGAGAGAGAGAGACCATGTTCCAGACACTCTCCACTACCTAGAGAGAGAGAGAGACTGTTCAACATATAATCATGTTCCAGACACTCTCCACTACCTAGAGAGAGAGAGAGAGACTGTTCAACATATAGCCATGTTCCAGACACTCTCCACCACCTAGAGAGAGAGACTGTTCAACATTTAACCATGTTCCAGACACTCTCCACTACCTAGAGAGAGAGAGACTGTTCAACATATAGCCATGTTCCAGACACTCTCCACTACCTAGAGAGAGAGACTGTTCAACATATAACCATGTTCCAGACACTCTCCACTACCTAGAGAGAGAGACCATGTTCCAGACACTCTCCACTACCTAGAGACTGTACAACATATAGCCATGTTCCAGACACTCTCCACTACCTAGAGAGAGACTGTTCAACATATAACCATGTTCCAGACACTCTCCACTACCTAGAGAGAGAGAGACCATGTTCCAGACACTCTCCACTACCTAGAGAGAGAGAGACTGTTCAACATTTAACCATGTTCCAGACACTCTCCACTACCTAGAGAGAGAGAGACCATGTTCCAGACACTCTCCACTACCTAGAGACTGTACAACATATAGCCATGTTCCAGACACTCTCCACTACCTAGAGAGAGACTGTTCAACATATAACCATGTTCCAGACACTCTCCACTACCTAGAGAGAGAGAGACCATGTTCCAGACACTCTCCACTACCTAGAGAGAGAGAGAGACTGTTCAACATTTAACCATGTTCCAGACTCTCCACTACCTAGAGAGAGAGAGACCATGTTCCAGACACTCTCCACTACCTAGAGAGAGAGAGAGACTGTTCAACATTTAACCATGTTCCAGACACTCTCCACTACCTAGAGAGAGAGACCATGTTCCAGACACTCACCACTACCTAGAGAGAGACTGTTCAACATATAACCATGTTCCAGACACTCTCCACTACCTAGAGAGAGACCATGTTCCAGACACTCTCCACTACCTAGAGACTGTACAACATATAGCCATGTTCCAGACACTCTCCACTACCTAGAGAGAGACTGTTCAACATATAACCATGTTCCAGACACTCTCCACTACCTAGAGAGAGAGAGACCATGTTCCAGACACTCTCCACTACCTAGAGAGAGAGAGAGACTGTTCAACATTTAACCATGTTCCAGACTCTCCACTACCTAGAGAGAGAGAGACCATGTTCCAGACACTCTCCACTACCTAGAGAGAGAGAGAGACTGTTCAACATTTAACCATGTTCCAGACACTCTCCACTACCTAGAGAGAGAGACCATGTTCCAGACACTCACCACTACCTAGAGAGAGACTGTTCAACATATAACCATGTTCCAGACACTCTCCACTACCTAGAGAGAGACCATGTTCCAGACACTCTCCACTACCTAGAGAGAGACTGTTCAACATATAACCATGTTCCAGACACTATCCACTACCTAGAGAGAGAGAGACTGTTCAACATATAACCATGTTCCAGACACTCTCCACTACCTAGAGAGAGAGAGACCATGTTCCAGACACTCTCCACTACCTAGAGAGAGAGAGAGACTGTTCAACATATAATCATGTTCCAGACACTCTCCACTACCTAGAGAGAGAGAGAGAGACTGTTCAACATATAGCCATGTTCCAGACACTCTCCACCACCTAGAGAGAGAGACTGTTCAACATTTAACCATGTTCCAGACACTCTCCACTACCTAGAGAGAGAGAGACTGTTCAACATATAGCCATGTTCCAGACACTCTCCACTACCTAGAGAGAGAGACTGTTCAACATATAACCATGTTCCAGACACTCTCCACTACCTAGAGAGAGAGACCATGTTCCAGACACTCTCCACTACCTAGAGACTGTACAACATATAGCCATGTTCCAGACACTCTCCACTACCTAGAGAGAGACTGTTCAACATATAACCATGTTCCAGACACTCTCCACTACCTAGAGAGAGAGAGACCATGTTCCAGACACTCTCCACTACCTAGAGAGAGAGAGACTGTTCAACATTTAACCATGTTCCAGACACTCTCCACTACCTAGAGAGAGAGAGACCATGTTCCAGACACTCTCCACTACCTAGAGACTGTACAACATATAGCCATGTTCCAGACACTCTCCACTACCTAGAGAGAGACTGTTCAACATATAACCATGTTCCAGACACTCTCCACTACCTAGAGAGAGAGAGACCATGTTCCAGACACTCTCCACTACCTAGAGAGAGAGAGAGACTGTTCAACATTTAACCATGTTCCAGACTCTCCACTACCTAGAGAGAGAGAGACCATGTTCCAGACACTCTCCACTACCTAGAGAGAGAGAGAGACTGTTCAACATTTAACCATGTTCCAGACACTCTCCACTACCTAGAGAGAGAGACCATGTTCCAGACACTCACCACTACCTAGAGAGAGACTGTTCAACATATAACCATGTTCCAGACACTCTCCACTACCTAGAGAGAGACCATGTTCCAGACACTCTCCACTACCTAGAGACTGTACAACATATAGCCATGTTCCAGACACTCTCCACTACCTAGAGAGAGACTGTTCAACATATAACCATGTTCCAGACACTCTCCACTACCTAGAGAGAGAGAGACCATGTTCCAGACACTCTCCACTACCTAGAGAGAGAGAGAGACTGTTCAACATTTAACCATGTTCCAGACTCTCCACTACCTAGAGAGAGAGAGACCATGTTCCAGACACTCTCCACTACCTAGAGAGAGAGAGAGACTGTTCAACATTTAACCATGTTCCAGACACTCTCCACTACCTAGAGAGAGAGACCATGTTCCAGACACTCACCACTACCTAGAGAGAGACTGTTCAACATATAACCATGTTCCAGACACTCTCCACTACCTAGAGAGAGACCATGTTCCAGACACTCTCCACTACCTAGAGAGAGACTGTTCAACATATAACCATGTTCCAGACACTATCCACTACCTAGAGAGAGAGAGACTGTTCAACATATAACCATGTTCCAGACACTATCCACTACCTAGAGAGAGAGAGACTGTTCAACATATAACCATGTTCCAGACACTCCACTACCTAGAGAGAGACTGTTCAACATATAGCCATGTTCCAGACACTATCCACTACCTAGAGAGAGAGAGACCATGTTCCAGACACTCTCCACTACCTAGAGAGAGAGAGAGACTGTTCAACATATAGCCATGTTCCAGACACTCTCCACTACCTAGAGAGAGAGACTGTTCAACATATAACCATGTTCCAGACACTCTCCACTACCTAGAGAGAGAGAGAGACTGTTCAACATATAACCATGTTCCAAACACTCTCCACTACCTAGAGAGAGAGACTGTTCAACATATAACCATGTTCCAGACACTCTCCACTACCTAGAGAGAGAGAGAGACTGTTCAACATATAACCATGTTCCAGACACTCTCCACTACCTAGAGAGAGACTGTTCAACATATAGCCATGTTCCAGACACTCTCCACTACCTAGAGAGAGAGACTGTTCAACATATAGCCATGTTCCAGACACTCTCCACTACCTAGAGAGAGAGAGACTGTTCAACATATAACCATGTTCCAGACACTCTCCACTACCTAGAGAGACTGTTCAACATATAGCCATGTTCCAGACACTCTCCACTACCTAGAGAGAGAGACTGTTCAACATATAGCCATGTTCCAGACACTCTCCACTACCTAGAGAGAGAGAGACTGTTCAACATATAACCATGTTCCAGACACTCTCCACTACCTAGAGAGAGAGAGACTGTTCAACATATAGCCAT
This sequence comes from Oncorhynchus mykiss, assembly GCF_013265735.2. NCBI lineage: Eukaryota > Metazoa > Chordata > Actinopteri > Salmoniformes > Salmonidae > Oncorhynchus > Oncorhynchus mykiss. The sequence continues at coordinate 12,559,010 of NC_048581.1, read as the reverse complement.
GTTCCAGACACTCTCCACTACCTAGAGACTGTTCAACATATAACCATGTTCAAGACACTCTCCACTACCTAGAGAGAGACTGTTCAACATATAGCCATGTTCCAGACACTCTCCACTACCTAGAGAGAGAGACCATGTTCCAGACACTATCCACTACCTAGAGAGAGACTGTTCAACATATAACCATGTTCCAGACACTCTCCACTACCTAGAGAGAGACTGTTCAACATATAGCCATGTTCCAGACACTCTCCACTACCTAGAGAGAGAGACCATGTTCCAGACACTATCCACTACCTAGAGAGAGACTGTTCAACATATAACCATGTTCCAGACACTCTCCACTACCTAGAGAGAGACTGTTCAACATATAGCCATGTTCCAGACACTCTCCACTACCTAGAGAGAGAGACCATGTTCCAGACACTATCCACTACCTAGAGAGAGACTGTTCAACATATAACCATGTTCCAGACACTCTCCACTACCTAGAGAGAGAGAGAGAGACTGTTCAACATATAGCCATGTTCCAGACACTCTCCACTACCTAGAGAGAGAGACCATGTTCCAGACACTCTCCACCACCTAGAGAGAGAGACTGTTCAACATTTAACCATGTTCCAGACACTCTCCACTACCTAGAGAGAGAGAGACTGTTCAACATATAGCCATGTTCCAGACACTCTCCACTACCTAGAGATAGAGACTGTTCAACATATAACCATGTTCCAGACACTCTCCACTACCTAGAGAGAGAGAGACCATGTTCCAGACACTCTCCACTACCTAGAGACTGTACAACATATAGCCATGTTCCAGACACTCTCCACTACCTAGAGAGAGACTGTTCAACATATAACCATGTTCCAGACACTCTCCACTACCTAGAGAGAGAGAGACCATGTTCCAGACACTCTCCACTACCTAGAGAGAGAGAGACTGTTCAACATTTAACCATGTTCCAGACACTCTCCACTACCTAGAGAGAGAGAGACCATGTTCCAGACACTCTCCACTACCTAGAGACTGTACAACATATAGCCATGTTCCAGACACTCTCCACTACCTAGAGAGAGACTGTTCAACATATAACCATGTTCCAGACACTCTCCACTACCTAGAGAGAGAGAGACCATGTTCCAGACACTCTCCACTACCTAGAGAGAGAGAGAGACTGTTCAACATATAGCCATGTTCCAGACACTCTCCACCACCTAGAGAGAGAGACTGTTCAACATTTAACCATGTTCCAGACACTCTCCACTACCTAGAGAGAGAGAGACTGTTCAACATATAGCCATGTTCCAGACACTCTCCACTACCTAGAGAGAGAGACCATGTTCCAGACACTATCCACTACCTAGAGAGAGACTGTTCAACATATAACCATGTTCCAGACACTCTCCACTACCTAGAGAGAGAGAGAGACTGTTCAACATATAGCCATGTTCCAGACACTCTCCACTACCTAGAGAGAGAGACCATGTTCCAGACACTATCCACTACCTAGAGAGAGACTGTTCAACATTTAACCATGTTCCAGACACTCTCCACTACCTAGAGAGAGAGACTGTTCAACATATAGCCATGTTCCAGACACTCTCCACTACCTAGAGAGAGAGACCATGTTCCAGACACTATCCACTACCTAGAGAGAGACTGTTCAACATATAACCATGTTCCAGACACTCTCCACTACCTAGAGAGAGAGACTGTTCAACATTTAACCATGTTCCAGACACTCTCCACTACCCAGAGAGACTGTTCAACATATAACCATGTTCCAGACACTCTCCACTACCTAGAGAGAGAGACTGTTCAACATATAACCATGTTCCAGACACTCTCCACTACCTAGAGAGAGAGACTGTTCAACATATAATCATGTTCCAGACACTCTCCACTACCTAGAGAGAGAGAGAGAGACTGTTCAACATATAGCCATGTTCCAGACACTCTCCACCACCTAGAGAGAGAGACTGTTCAACATTTAACCATGTTCCAGACACTCTCCACTACCTAGAGAGAGAGAGACCATGTTCCAGACACTCTCCACTACCTAGAGACTGTACAACATATAGCCATGTTCCAGACACTCTCCACTACCTAGAGAGAGACTGTTCAACATATAACCATGTTCCAGACACTCTCCACTACCTAGAGAGAGAGAGACCATGTTCCAGACACTCTCCACTACCTAGAGAGAGAGAGACTGTTCAACATTTAACCATGTTCCAGACACTCTCCACTACCTAGAGAGAGAGAGACCATGTTCCAGACACTCTCCACTACCTAGAGACTGTACAACATATAGCCATGTTCCAGACACACTCCACTACCTAGAGAGAGACTGTTCAACATATAACCATGTTCCAGACACTCTCCACTACCTAGAGAGAGAGAGACCATGTTCCAGACACTCTCCACTACCTAGAGAGAGAGAGAGACTGTTCAACATTTAACCATGTTCCAGACTCTCCACTACCTAGAGAGAGAGAGACCATGTTCCAGACACTCTCCACTACCTAGAGAGAGAGAGACTGTTCAACATTTAACCATGTTCCAGACACTCTCCACTACCTAGAGAGAGAGACCATGTTCCAGACACTCACCACTACCTAGAGAGAGACTGTTCAACATATAACCATGTTCCAGACACTCTCCACTACCTAGAGAGAGACCATGTTCCAGACACTCTCCACTACCTAGAGAGAGACTGTTCAACATATAACCATGTTCCAGACACTATCCACTACCTAGAGAGAGAGAGACTGTTCAACATATAACCATGTTCCAGACACTATCCACTACCTAGAGAGAGAGAGACTGTTCAACATATAACCATGTTCCAGACACTCCACTACCTAGAGAGAGACTGTTCAACATATAGCCATGTTCCAGACACTATCCACTACCTAGAGAGAGAGACCATGTTCCAGACACTCTCCACTACCTAGAGAGAGAGAGAGACTGTTCAACATATAGCCATGTTCCAGACACTCTCCACTACCTAGAGAGAGAGACTGTTCAACATATAACCATGTTCCAGACACTCTCCACTACCTAGAGAGAGAGAGAGACTGTTCAACATATAACCATGTTCCAAACACTCTCCACTACCTAGAGAGAGAGACTGTTCAACATATAACCATGTTCCAGACACTCTCCACTACCTAGAGAGAGAGAGAGACTGTTCAACATATAACCATGTTCCAGACACTCTCCACTACCTAGAGAGAGACTGTTCAACATATAGCCATGTTCCAGACACTCTCCACTACCTAGAGAGAGAGACTGTTCAACATATAGCCATGTTCCAGACACTCTCCACTACCTAGAGAGAGAGAGACTGTTCAACATATAACCATGTTCCAGACACTCTCCACTACCTAGAGAGACTGTTCAACATATAGCCATGTTCCAGACACTCTCCACTACCTAGAGAGAGAGACTGTTCAACATATAGCCATGTTCCAGACACTCTCCACTACCTAGAGAGAGAGAGACTGTTCAACATATAACCATGTTCCAGACACTCTCCACTACCTAGAGAGAGAGAGACTGTTCAACATATAGCCATGTTCCAGACACTCTCCACTACCTAGAGACTGTTCAACATATAACCATGTTCAAGACACTCTCCACTACCTAGAGAGAGACTGTTCAACATATAGCCATGTTCCAGACACTCTCCACTACCTAGAGAGAGAGAGACTGTTCAACATATAGCCATGTTCCAGACACTCTCCACTACCTAGAGAGAGAGACCATGTTCCAGACACTATCCACTACCTAGAGAGAGACTGTTCAACATATAACCATGTTCCAGACACTCTCCACTACCTAGAGAGAGACTGTTCAACATATAGCCATGTTCCAGACACTCTCCACTACCTAGAGAGAGAGACCATGTTCCAGACACTATCCACTACCTAGAGAGAGACTGTTCAACATATAACCATGTTCCAGACACTCTCCACTACCTAGAGAGAGACTGTTCAACATATAGCCATGTTCCAGACACTCTCCACTACCTAGAGAGAGAGACCATGTTCCAGACACTATCCACTACCTAGAGAGAGACTGTTCAACATATAACCATGTTCCAGACACTCTCCACTACCTAGAGAGAGACTGTTCAACATATAGCCATGTTCCAGACACTCTCCACTACCTAGAGAGAGAGACTGTTCAACATATAACCATGTTCCAGACACTCTCCACTACCTAGAGAGAGAGAGACTGTTCAACATATAACCATGTTCCAGACACTCCACTACCTAGAGAGAGACTGTTCAACATATAGCCATGTTCCAGACACTATCCACTACCTAGAGAGAGAGAGACTGTTCAACATATAACCATGTTCCAGACACTCCACTACCTAGAGAGAGACTGTTCAACATATAGCCATGTTCCAGACACTATCCACTACCTAGAGAGAGAGACCATGTTCCAGACACTCTCCACTACCTAGAGAGAGAGAGAGACTGTTCAACATATAGCCATGTTCCAGACACTCTCCACTACCTAGAGAGAGAGACTGTTCAACATATAACCATGTTCCAGACACTCTCCACTACCTAGAGAGAGAGAGAGACTGTTCAACATATAACCATGTTCCAGACACTCTCCACTACCTAGAGAGAGACTGTTCAACATATAGCCATGTTCCAGACACTCTCCACTACCTAGAGAGAGAGACTGTTCAACATATAGCCATGTTCCAGACACTCTCCACTACCTAGAGAGAGAGAGACTGTTCAACATATAACCATGTTCCAGACACTCTCCACTACCTAGAGAGACTGTTCAACATATAGCCATGTTCCAGACACTCTCCACTACCTAGAGAGAGAGACTGTTCAACATATAGCCATGTTCCAGACACTCTCCACTACCTAGAGAGAGAGAGACTGTTCAACATATAACCATGTTCCAGACACTCTCCACTACCTAGAGAGAGAGAGACTGTTCAACATATAGCCATGTTCCAGACACTCTCCACTACCTAGAGACTGTTCAACATATAACCATGTTCAAGACACTCTCCACTACCTAGAGAGAGACTGTTCAACATATAGCCATGTTCCAGACACTCTCCACTACCTAGAGAGAGAGAGACTGTTCAACATATAGCCATGTTCCAGACACTCTCCACTACCTAGAGAGAGAGACCATGTTCCAGACACTATCCACTACCTAGAGAGAGACTGTTCAACATATAACCATGTTCCAGACACTCTCCACTACCTAGAGAGAGACTGTTCAACATATAGCCATGTTCCAGACACTCTCCACTACCTAGAGAGAGAGACCATGTTCCAGACACTATCCACTACCTAGAGAGAGACTGTTCAACATATAACCATGTTCCAGACACTCTCCACTACCTAGAGAGAGACTGTTCAACATATAGCCATGTTCCAGACACTCTCCACTACCTAGAGAGAGAGACCATGTTCCAGACACTATCCACTACCTAGAGAGAGACTGTTCAACATATAACCATGTTCCAGACACTCTCCACTACCTAGAGAGAGACTGTTCAACATATAGCCATGTTCCAGACACTCTCCACTACCTAGAGAGAGAGACTGTTCAACATATAACCATGTTCCAGACACTCTCCACTACCTAGAGAGAGAGAGAGAGAGACTGTTCAACATATAACCATGTTCCAGACACTCTCCACTACCTAGAGAGAGAGATACTGTTCAACATATAACCATGTTCCAGACACTCTCCACTACCTAGAGAGAGACCATGTTCCAGACACTCTCCACTACCTAGAGAGAGAGAGAGAGACTGTTCAACATATAGCCATGTGTGTATATGTGTATATGTGTGTGTGTGTGTGTATGTGTGTGTGTATGTGTATATGTGTGTATGTGTGTATGTATGTATGCGTGTACCTGTGCGTATGGTAGAGGTATTTGGAGGGCAGCACTGAGAGCAGGGTCTGAGAGGAGGCATGGAGGCGATGGTGATGTAGATATCTCTGTTGTTCTCATCACTCATCATCAGATTCATCAACACTGAGCTGGAGCTACGAGTACTGACACAGAGAGGGGGAGAGAGAAGAGTATGGGGAAGGGTGGGTAGAGTGTAGGGGTGTTGGAGGGAAAAGAGAGATGAGGGAGGGAGAGAGAGAGTATGGGGAAGGGTGGGTAGAGTGTAGGGGTGTTGGAGGGAAAAGAGAGATGAGGGAGGGAGAGAGAGAGTATGGGGAAGGGTGGGTAGAGTGTAGGGGTGTTGGAGGGAAAAGAGAGATGAGGGAGGGAGAGAGAGAGAGAGTATGGGGAAGGGTGGGTAGAGTGTAGGGATGTTGGAGGGAAAAGAGAGATGAGGGAGGGAGAGAGAGAGAGAGTATGGGGAAGGGTGGGTAGAGTGTAGGGATGTTGGAGGGAAAAGAGAGATGAGGGAGGGAGAGAGAGAGAGAGAACGTGCAGAAATGTCCAGTCACTGATCTGATCACAGACATCATCTCTACAAAGACCAAATGTACGCTGGCTTGATGTCTTACTTGAAGCCAAAGATGACGATCTTGGAGTGGTCGTTGGGCCACTCACACACTGTCAGGTAGAGATCACTGTAGATGTCCTCACCTGTAAACAGACGCACATGGTGCACCTGAGGGAGGTGGGTGGAGAGAGAGGAGGTGGATGGAGAGAGAGAGGAGGTGGGTGGAGAGAGAGAGGAGGTGGGTGGAGAGAGAGAGGAGGTGGGTGGAGAGAGAGGAGGGGGATGGAGAGAGAGGAGGGGGATGGAGAGAGAGGAGGGGGGATGGAGAGAGAGGAGGGGGGATGGAGAGAGAGGAGGGGGGATGGAGAGAGAGGAGGTGGATGGAGAGAGAGGAGGTGGATGGAGCGAGAGGAGGTGGATGGAGCGAGAGGAGGTGGATGGAGCGAGAGGAGGTGGATGGAGCGAGAGGAGGTGGATGGAGAGAGAGGAGGTGGATGGAGAGAGAGGAGGTGGATGGAGAGAGAGGAGGTGGATGGAGAGAGAGGAGGTGGATGGAGAGAGAGGAGGTGGATGGAGAGAGAGGAGGTGGATGGAGAGAGAGGAGGTGGATGGAGAAAGAGGTGGATGGAGAGAGAGGAGGTGGATGGAGAGAGAGGAGGTGGATGGAGAGAGAGGAGGTGGATGGAGAGAGAGGAGGAGGTGGAGAGAGAGGAGGAGGTGGAGAGAGAGGAGGTGGATGGAGAGAGAGGAGGTGGATGGAGAGGTGGGTGGAGAGAGAGGAGGTGGAGAGAGAGAAGAGAGATTAAGAGATGATACGTTTTAAAAAAGGGCACAATGGGACAACAGAATGATGAAGGAGGGATGAAATCATCTCCATCTCCTCTCCATTGTAGCTGGTGTAACTGTTGACAGGCCAATCAGCAACACATCATCCACCTCATTACTGCTATAAGGACTGGAGACCACTTCCAGTCAGCCCATAGTAGGTCTGCTCTACAGGCCCACATCCCTTCAGGCCACACGGACGGTCCAACCTACCTGTTTGAGTCTGCTGTGTAGGTTGAACTCCCACCAGTAGAGGTGATAGGTGTAGAAGGAGAAGTCATCGTCCTCTCCACAGTCACTGGTGTAGGACAACACGTAACGACCACACTTAGTGAACCCCAGGAAGATGTGTCTGGAACAAGAGAGAGGGAGGGGTGTGAGAGTGGGGACACAAGGTGTGTGTGGAGATGATTTAAATGACTAGTTTAGTTGGCTCAATGTTGCTCAACATTTCTCTGGTTCGCTAACAGAGAATTCCATCCAGATGGCAAGATACTTAACAATGCTAACAATACTTGTTCCGCCACACTTTTTCCCTCACCTCAAACTTTACAAATGACAGTTGTTTTTTCGGTTACAGTTCAGGAAGTACGCTTCACCTTCTCACCTAATGTTACCTCTTCACCCCCGTCTCCGTAGTCAGGCTTCTTACCTAACGTTACCTCTTCACCCCAGTCTCCGTGGTCAGGCTTCTCACCTAACGTTACCTCTTCACCCCCGTCTCCGTGGTCAGGCTTCTCACCTAACGTTACCTCTTCACCCCAGTCTCCGTGGTCAGGCTTCTCACCTAACGTTACCTCTTCACCCCCGTCTCCGTGGTCAGGCTTCTCACCTAACGTTACCTCTTCACCCCCGTCTCCGTGGACAGGCTTCTCACCTAACGTTACCTCTTCACCCCAGTCTCCGTGGTCAGGCTTCTCACCTAACATTACCTCTTCACCCCTGTCTCCGTGGACAGGCTTCTCACCTAACGTTACCTCTTCACCCCAGTCTCCGTGGTCAGGCTTCTCACCTAACGTTACCTCTTCACCCCAGTCTCCGTGGTCAGGCTTCTCACCTAACCACCCCCGTCTCCGTAGTCAGGCTTCTCACCTAACGTTACCTCTTCACCCCAGTCTCCGTGGTCAGGCTTCTCCCCTAACGTTACCTCTTCGTTATCATTCAGGGGACGCGCTGCTGTAAGTTAACTGGCAAACTGCCATTGCACTCTCCGCTCTTCCCAGAGCGCCCGCTGATGCTGTAACTAGCAAATTGGTTGTCTCTTCTCCCTTCGGTCGCAGCATTCTGTTATGTCAAGCCTTGGATTCAGCCAGTAATGATCGCAAACTGGCTCTAACCAGAATTGAAAGAGGAGTGGGAGGCCCCGGTGCACAACTGAGCAAGAAGACAAGTACATTAGAGTGTCTAGTTTGAGAAACAGACACCTCACAAGTCCTCAACTGGCAGCTTCATTAAATAGTACCCGCAAAACACCAGTCTCAACGTCAACAGTGAAGAGGCGACTCCGGGATGCTGGCCTTCTGGGCAGAAATGTATAAGTGACCCCAAACTTTTGAACTGTAGTGTATATACATATACACAGCAACAGTCAAAGGTTTGAACACCTACTCATCCCAGGGTTTTTCTTTATTTTATTGTGGAATTATAGTGAAGACAACAAAACTATGAAATAACACATATGGAATCATGTAGTAAACCCCCCCCCAAAAAGTGATGAACAAATCAAAATATATTTTATATTTGAGATTCTTCAAAGTAGCCACCCTTTGCCTTGGTGACAGCTTTGCACACTTGGCATTCTCTCAACCAGCTTCAATTAACAGGTGTGCCTTGTTAAGTTATTTTGTGGAATTTCTTTCCTTCTTAAAGTGTTTGATCCAATCAGTTGTGTTGTGACGAGGTAGGGGTGACATACAGAACATAACCCTATTTGGGAAAGACCAAGTCCATATTTGGGCAAGAACAGCTCAAATAAGCAAAGACAAATGACAATCCATCATTCCTTTAAGACATGAAGGTTTACTCAATCTGGAAAATGTCAAGAACTTTGAAAGTTTCTTCATGTGCAGTCGCAAAAACCATGAAGCACTATGATGAAACTGGCTCTCATGAGGACCGCCACAGGAAAGGAAGGACCTGAGTTACCTCTGTTGCAGAGAATAAGTTAAATTGACTTAACAGCCTCAGAAATTGCAGCCCAAATATATGCTTCACAGAGTTCAAGTAACAGACATTTCAACATCAACTGTTCAGAGGAGACTGTGAATCAGGCCTTCATGGTTGAATTGCTGCAAAGAAACCAATACTAAAGGACACCAATAAGAAGATGAGACTTGCTTGGGCCAAGAAACACGAGTAATGGACATTAGACCGGTGGTAATCTGTCCTTTGGTCTGATGAGTCAAAATTTGAGATGTTTGGTTACAACCGCTGTGTCTTTGTAAGACGCAGAGTAGGTGAACGGATGATCTCCATATGTATGGTTCCCACTGTGAAACAGAGGTGGTGTTGTGATGGTGCTTTGCTGGTGACACTGTCTGTGATTTATTTAGAATTCAAGGCACACTGAACTAGCAGGGCTACCACAGCATTCTGCAGAGATATGCCATGCCATCTGGTTTGCACTTAGTGGGACTATCATTTGTTTTTTAACACAACAATGACCCAAAACACACCTTTAAGATGTGTTAGGGCTATTAGACCAAGAAGGAAAGTGATGGCGTGCTGCATCAGATCACCCAACCTCAACCCAATTGAGATGGTTTGGGATGAGTTGAATGGCAGAGCGAAGGAAAAGCATCCAACAAGTGCTCAGCATATGTGGGAACTCCTTCGAGACTGTTGCTGGTTGAGAGAATGCCAAGAGTGTGCAAAGCTGTCACCAAGCAAAGGGTGGCTACTTTGAAGAATCTCAAATATATGTATATTTTTTGGTTACTATATGATTCCATGTGTTATTTCATAGTTTTGATGTCTTCACTGTTATTATACAATGTAGAAAACAGTACAAATAAAACCCAAACTTTTGACTGGTACTGTATATACACACACACACACAGTATCTGTGTAAAGTTAGGACACACCTACTCACTCAAGTTTTTTGTCGTCATTATCACTATTTTCTACATTGTAGAAAGACACTCTTCCAAAACACTCACCCTGCTCTGAGGAACTCCTCGCTGACTATGTTCTTCAGGGGAACACAGACGCGCGGGGGTAGTTTCCGGAACAAGCGCTGAGAATACTGGCCAGACAACTATAGGAGAGAGGACGTGGAAAGTTAGTGAAAAGTGGTCAACGTACCCAATAAATAACCTCCATTGAAACAGCTTGTTAGTCCAGGGGGTCGTGTGTATAACCATCTCAGAGTAGTCGAGCGGATTTAGAATCCGTTTTGCCTTTCAGATTATGGGTAAGATTACTTGGACAGGAGGGACCTCAGATCAGCACCTACCCTGAGATGCTTAATAACGCACAGCACTCGGATGAGGCTTGGTAGCAGTCCAGGAAACCAGTCTTAACCACTCTACCTACACACCTACCCAGCAGTGTTCTGTCATCCAGGTCTCTAGGGTGTACACTGCATGGTTTTGTTCTAAATCAACATTAACACCTGATTTAACTCGCTGATCAGCATCACCTTTAACGTTAGCTGAAACAGAAGGCCAGCAGTCCCCAAGACCAGAATTGAAAAACATTGCAACACAGAGGAATCATGCCGTGCATAGTGATCTGAAATAGCAAGCGGCGACTACAAATGCAAAACTAGTCAATTGGCGCGTTAGCTTGTTGCGTTAGTGAATGCGAAATAAACAGGTAACGTGCGCTAGCTGGCTTACTGCTCGGTTCAACAAACGTTAGCTAGCTAAGTGGCTTGGGGTAGACGGTTAACTAGCTAGCAACATTCCCTCACACAATATAGCAACCAGCTGGATAACTTAGTTATCATAGATGGTAGCTAGGTTTTGGCCAAGGTGGCTTGTTAACGAGTCAGCCTGCTAGCTAACGTTGGTGCTTAAAAACGCGTTAACTAGCTAGCATCCGCAGGGTCTGGCACTATCGAGACATTGACCCTGCGACTTCACATTCTTCGTCAAAGCCATGCTTGTGCCATTCTCTTGTCTAGTTTGTTGCATACCTTTCCACGGTTCAGAAGCTTAACGACATGTTCTTTGTGTTTTCTCTGCGTTTGTTTGTTACCGTCCTTTTCTGATTTCGAGCTGGGCGCCATTTTCCGCCGTAGTGTTGACTAGGCCCCGCCTACCTTCCGACCCATGGTCTTCCCATTGGTTCTCGATCATGGTGCGAGCAGTCCGATTGGCATACATGAACGTAAGTCAAAAACGAAAACAAATCTCCCAGCATGTGATTGGTTATAGGGTGAACAATATGATTGTTTTTGTCACAAATTAAGTTTGTAGTGATATTGTTGAAACTATGTGCAACAAAACATTCAATCCTCCAAGTATCTCAATACTTATTTATTTTTTTTATTGTGAAGTTTTTAAAAACAAGCAGTAAAAAGTAAAAAAAAAAAAAAAAAAAAGGCATACAACACATAACGACTTCTTGGAACACGAGGAAAAATAAAAGGTATCCCATCTGATGATGCAGCAATCTGATCTGAAGTCAGCAAGGGGACGGGGGCCTCGGGGACACAAACTGTGCCAAAACAACCAACATAACAAGCAGGCACACACTGTAGCAAGCATCCATAGAAACAGGGGCTTGTACACACAGTCAGTCGCACAGGCACACAAACCCAGGCCCACCCTTTAGTTACTGAAAAATATGAACTAAGTAAAATTATAAGTGGGTGGGGGGAGGGGGGAAAAAAATGCTGCTACTTCATCAACACAGGGAATGTTTTAACTGAACTAGACGTTATTTAAAAATGAAAATAAAAGCCTAAAAAGCAAAAAAATATCCTTTTGCTTGCAAAAAAACAACTCGTTTTTACAAACTGATGCTGAATATTAGTAATAGTTATACTCCAAAGTACTGCTAGACGACAGTTTATTCCTCAGGAAAAACAAACAAATGACAGAAGTGCGAGTCCATGTATTTTACAGATGGGTATTAGCGAGGCCAATGAGCAGGAGCTCTTTACCATCTTCCCCTCTTCTTCTCTTCCCCTCCTCAGACACTAGTTGGGGTACAGGGTGAGGACAGGCAGACACTAGTTGGGATGCAGGGAGAGGACAGGCAGACACTAGGGGTTGGGGTGAAGGGTGAGGACAAAGGAAAAACAACCCTACCTAGTTGTTCAATCATTTCATCAGCAAAAAAATAATAAAAAAATTGTAGAATTTGTTATTTTTCAGTTTTTGTAAAAAAGAAAAACAAGGGGAATTTTTAGGGGAAGAGAAGAAGGGGTACTGGGATAAGAGGGAGGGTACTGGGAGTGTATTGGAGGGAGGGAATTAAGGTTTTGCTTCCGTCAAAACCAGACATTTTTTGAATTACTTAAACCCAGAAGAAAACATTTAAAAAGTCCAGAGAGCTGGATGGGATGAGGCTGCAGTGAAGAGACAGTCCTCCCGGTCCGCATCTAACAGGCTTGAGACTGGCTGGATTTGGTTCACTGGGCCTGGGAGAGAGAGAGAAGTTCAAGTAACTGTCCAGTGTTCCCAGATTTCTATGAAATTTGTGACCTGTTGTCCTGGCTGAGTGGTGTGTGTGTGACCTGTTGTCCTGGCTGAGTGGTGTGTGTGTGTGTGTGTGTGTGTGTGTGTTACCCGTTGTCCTGGCTGAGTGGTGTGTGTGTGTGTGTTACCTGTTGTCCTGGCTGAGTGGTGTGTGTGTGACCTGTTGTCCTGGCTGAGTGGTGTGTGTGTGTGACCTGTTGTCCTGGCTGAGTGGTGTGTGTGTGTTACCTGTTGTCCTTGCTGTGGGGTGGCAGCCTGTCCCGGAGCCCCTCCAGGGCCGTAGAAGGCCGCCTGCTGCCTGTAGTACTCAGCCCAGGCTGCACTGTAGTCCTGCTGTCCGCCGGCTCCTCCCCCGGCCACGGCTGCAGCCGGCGCTGCTGCAGCACCTCCACCGGGCTGGGCTGAGGAGAGACAGGGAGGGAAAGCGGATCAGGTTTTAAGATCAAGAACTTGGACAAGAAAATAGTATTTGATGATCACAATTCTGTTGTATAGAAATAAATCTGAGGACATCTTCTGGATGAAACGTGTCCATTAAAAAAGGTGGCATGTAGAAGGACTCTATACAGTGTGAAGGCCTGTCAGTTCTTTTCTAGTGACACAGGCTCTCCTGAGACTGGACAGTACTAGCGGATGTCTTCTGGATCAAGATGGCCGCCGTTTCGCAAGCGCTGACCCAGCTGTGATTATCTAGAGGTTTATTTTTACTAAATGTATCCACTATTATTTCTTATTTCTTCTGTGTTTTGTTTCTAGTGATACATTGTTATTGAACTATAGGACATGTCATTGTAAAGTCAATATAACCATGGCGATGATCATAACCATGGCGATGATCATAACCATGGCGATGATCTTACCCATGCCCATCTTCTTGTAATACTCCTCCCAGGCCTTGGTGTAGTCTGGCTGGCCTCCAGGGGTCTGGGCTGCCTGGGAGGGGTCTGCCTGGACTGGGGCGGCTGCTGGGGCGTTGGGGGCCTGGCCCGGCATGGCGCCCCCTGGCTGCTGCTGGTAGTACTGCGCATAGTAGGCTGCCCACGCTGCATTGGGGTCTGCTGCTGCCTTGTCTGGGGGGGAAGATTAGAGAAAGAGGGTTGAAAGGGAGGAGAAGGTAAAAGTGAGGAGAGGAAATGAGAAGGTTAAAGAGGAAAGAGCGTTGAGGACAGGCCAGGGAAAAATGTATTGACCAGGAGGGAAAGTGCCTGAGAGTTCCAGACCAGTGTATATGAAGCCGTGTCTACTCACTGGGGTCGTGTGGCCCTCCAGGGGCCTGCCACTGCTGGAAGGTGTTTCCCCAGCCCTGAGGGGCCCCATAACCATGCCCACCTGGGGGGCCACCACTGGAGAGAGAGGAGAACAATAAAACACTTCATATCTTTCTAAGTCTTCCAACACATCACAAACACACCAAAATGCATGATACCCATTGGCTTTAAATAACATGTGGCCTTGTTTTATTCAGAGGAAGAAATGTAAATAACATACAATGTACATGACAGACAAATGGGGATATAAATCAAACATTTTGAGCCATAAAAATCCCTCAACAGCACAGGGGGGGCGGCAGGGTAGCCTAGTGGTTAGAGCGTTGGACTAGTAACCGGAAGGTTGCGAGTTCAAACCCCCGAGCTGACAAGGTACAAATCTGTCGTTCTGCCCCTGAACAAGGCAGTTAACCCACTGTTCCCAGGCCGTCATTGAAAATAAGAATTTGTTCTTAACTGACTTGCCTGGTTAAATAAGGGTAAAATAAAAATAATAATAATTAAAAAAAAGGGATCAGAGCTGCTCACCGTACGAACAATAGACCCCTTCTTTTATGTGTATGGATGTATAACAGACTGTAGCGATGCAAACTAGCACCTAGCCTTTATGCTATAGCACCTAGCCTTTATGTCCAGCAGGTGCTATATCACCTAGCCTTTATGTCCAGCAGGTGCTATAGCACCTAGCCTTTATGTCCAGCAGGTGCTATAGCACCTAGCCTTTATGTCCAGTAGGTGCTATAGCACCTAGCCTTTATGTCCAGTAGGTGCTATAGCACCTAGCCTTTATGTCCAGTAGGTGCTATAGCACCTAGCCTTTATGTCCAGTAGGTGCTATAGCACCTAGCCTTTATGTCCAGTAGGTGCTATAGCACCTAGCCTTTATGTCCAGTAGGTGCTATAGCACCTAGCCTTTATGTCCAGTAGGTGCTATAGCACCTAGCCTTTATGTCCAGTAGGTGCTATAGCACCTAGCCTTTATGTCCAGTAGGTGCTATAGCACCTAGCCTTTATGTCCAGTAGGTGCTATAGCACCTAGCCTTTATGTCCAGTAGGTGCTATAGCACTAGCCTTTATGTCCAGTAGGTGCTATAGCACCTAGCCTTTATGTCCAGTAGGTGCTATAGCACCTAGCCTTTATGTCCAGTAGGTGCTATAGCACCTAGCCTTTATGTCCAGTAGGTGCTATAGCACTAGCCTTTATGTCCAGCAGGTACTATAGCACTAGCCTTTATGTCCAGCAGGTGCTATAGCACTAGCCTTTATGTCCAGTAGGTGCTATAGCACTAGCCTTTATGTCCAGTAGGTGCTATAGCACTAGCCTTTACGTCCAGTAGGTGCTATAGCACCTAGCCTTTATGTCCAGTAGGTGCTATATCTACTGTGTGTGTGGGATGCATGGTTGGTGTACTTACTGCGGGGGTCCTCCGGGGCCACCAGGCCCTGGGTTGTAAGGGTTGGGGTTGTAGGGGCCCATTGGACCAGCTGGACCAGGTCCCCCAGGACCCCCCCCTAGAGGACACAGAGGAGCCTAGAGGGGCAGAGAGGAAACCATTAATTCCATTGACAGGTCACGTGGGACTATTAAATGATACACTGGGTGGTTTAAATGTGTGTTGACACGCGTCCGTCCTCCCGTACCTCGATCTTGTCCTCTATGAGCTGCTTGGCGTGATCTATCTGTTGAGGGGACCCCCTGATGATGAACAGTTTGAAGTTGGGGTCCCCGTTGGGCGGCGGCTGACGCGAGATCTCCACGAAAGCCCCCGTCTGCTGGTTGATGGCCTTGACGTTCTCGCCACCCCGACCAATCACCAGGCCGCATTTGTGGGCGGGGATAGAGAAGGTGACTTCACCTCCCGGAGGACCGCCCCAGTTGCCCTGGCCTCGCCCCCTGCCATGGCCACCCTGAGGCATCCCCCCCGTGCCTGGTGGACCTGGAGGACCCTGGAGAAGAGACAGGTAAAGGCTTCCGCACGACGGCGCTCACATACTACCTTTTAAAGACCTTCGCTTGAAAACCGCAAAGTGCCAGTAGTACTATTTGTCCATTTGTAGACTCCGTAGCCAGTACACACTTCCTCAAAAATAGTCTTGATATAAATCTAAGATTACTCAAAAAAAAATCATTTGACATTTTTGCATAGATCTGAGTTGCATCTAACTAAGATGTTTTGTGTGGTATTTTGCAAGTGAAAAAATGTGCAGAAAAACAAGTCGTCTATAGACAACAGTTCAATGAAGATTCTCTACTATTGACCAATGAAGAATCTCTACTGTTGACCAATGAAGAATCTCTACTGTTGACCAATGAAGATTCTCTACTGTTGACCAATGAAGATTCTCTACTGTTGACCAATGAAGATTCTCTACTGTTGACCAATGAAGATTCTCTACTGTTGACCAATGAAGATTCTCTACTGTTGACCAATGAAGATTCTCTACTGTTGACCAATGAAGATTCTCTACTGTTGACCAATGAAGATTCTCTACTGTTGACCAATGAAGATTCTCTACTATTGACCAATGAAGATTCTCTACTGTTGACCAATGAAGATTCTCTACTATTGACCAATGAAGATTCTCTACTATTGACCAATGAAGATTCTCTACTATTGACCAATGAAGGGACGTAGATGTCGAATGCTGAACTTCAGCCCGAGAAAATGTGGTGCACAAACAGCTGAGCGAAGAATGTTTGTTTTTGATACATTTATAAAAAAAACATTTTTTTTAAAAACTTGGCTGAACACCAAAACTGTCACAAAATGTCCGAAACTGTTCTGAACGGTTTCAGATGGGAAGTGTAATTTTTATCCATCTGCCCGAGGACTAAAGCTGAACATGTGCCCGCTGGCCAAATCTGGCACATTGACAGAAAATGTCCCCTTCAAAGAAATGTATTAATAAATACAAAAATGTCAAGGAGAAACTAGAAGGGGAATAGTGGGGAGACTTGATGTGCAGTGGCTTGCAAAAGTATTCACCCCCCCTTGGCATTTTTACTATTTTGTTGCCTTACAACCTGGAATTAAAATAGATTTTGGGGGGTTTGTATCATTTGATTTACAACATGCCTACCATTTTGAAGATGCATTTTTTTGTTTTGTGAAACAAAGAAATAAGACAAAAAAATATATAAACTTGAGCATAACTATTCACCCCCCCACTTTTTGCAGCAAGTCTCTTGGGGTATGTCTCTATAAGCTTGGCACATCGAGCCACGGGGATTTTAGCCCATTCTTCAAGACAAAACCTCCCCAGCGCATTCAAGTTGGATGGGTTCCGCTGGTGTACAGCAATCTTTAAGTCATACCACAGATTCTCAATTGGATTAAGGTCTGGGATTTGACTAGGCCATTCCAAGACATTTAAAATGTACCCCCTTAAAACCACTCGAGTGTTGCTTTAGCAGTATGCTAGGGTCATTGTCCTTCTGGAAGGTGAACCTCCGTCCCGGTCTCAAATCTCTGGAAGACTGAAACAGTTTTACCTCAAGAAGTTCCCTGTATTTAATGCCATCCATCATTCCTTCAATTCTGACCAGTTTTCCAGTCCCTGCCGATGAAAAACATCCCCACAGCATGATGCTACCACCACGCTTCACTGTGGGGATGATGTTCTCAGGGTGATGAGGTGTTGGGTTTGCACCAGACGTAGCGTTTTCTTTAAAAGCCAAAAAGCTCAATTTTAGTCTCATCCAACCAGGGTGCCTTCTTCCATATATTTGGGGAGTCTCCCACATGAATTTGTGAACACCAAACATGTTCACTTATTTTTTTTCTTTAAGCAATGGCCTTTTTTCTGGCCACTCTTCCGTAAAGCCCAGCTCTGTGGAGCGTACGGCTTAAAGTGGTCCTATGGACAGATACTCCAATCTCCAGTGGAGCTTTGCAGCTACTTCAGGCTTATCTTTGGTCTCTTAATTGCGCCTCTGATTAATGCCCTCTTTGCGTGGTCTGAGTTTTGGTGGGCAGCCCTCTTGGCAGGTTTGTTGTGGTGCCACTTTTTGTAAAATAAATAAATAAATAATAATTTGAATATCCGAAACATACAATATACTTGCAGTGAAGCCGCTCAACAACTACATCATACCAGTCATCCAACTGACTCCCATTCAGAGCAACACAGAAGCATCCAGGGACAATGCCCTGCTCAAGGCCAACAACATTACCCGAACCCTCCAAGATCCCCCACAGGTCCCCAATAGCTGTCCCTCAACCATTCAGGACCACTCCCACAGTCCTACCCAATAGCTGTCCCTCAACCATTCAGGACCACTCCCACAGTCCTACCCAATAGCCGTCCCTCAACCATTCAGGACCACTCCCACAGTCCCACCCCAAGCAGAAAAAGACAATTGATTCCTTTCCCCAAGAACCCCCCAATGCACCAACAACCAAGAGAATGAACCAAGGAGAGAAAGACAACAGCAAAACAATAAAAACATGTTTTAAAAGGACAACTAAAGTTCTAACAGCAATGCCAACTGTATGTTTGTGTGCATGTCTGGCACCATTACATGTCTGGCACCATTACATGTCTGGCACCATTACATGTCTGGCACCATTACATGTATGTGTGTTCTTGTATGTGTTTATTTGAATGAGAGTGTGTGTATATGCATGTGTCCAAACACCTGCATGGCAGCAGTCTCGGGCAAACCGGCATTGGCTGTAAAAACACTGCTCCTCCGTGTCATTCAAACGGACTTTTTATTATGTTTTGACTTTGATCTTTGACCATCATTCCATCTCCCGCAGAGCAACTACAGTCCCACATAACAACCCTCATCCCATCCATCTCCACTCCCTCAGCAACTACAGCCCATCCCTCTCCACATCCCTCAGCCCATCCCTCTCCACATCCCTCAGCCCATCCCTCTCCACATCCCTCAGCCCATCCCTCTCCACATCCCTCAGCCCATCCCTCTCCACATCCCTCAGCCCATCCCTCTCCACATCCCTCAGCCCACCCCTCTCCACATCCCTCAGCCCACCCCTCTCCACATCCCTCAGCCCATCCCTCTCCACATCCCTCAGCCCATCCCTCTCCACATCCCTCAGCCCATCCCTCTCCACATCCCTCAGCCCATCCCTCTCCACATCCCTCAGCCCATCCCTCTCCACATCCCTCAGCCCATCCCTCTCCACATCCCTCAGCCCATCCCTCTCCACATCCCTCAGCCCATCCCTCTCCACATCCCTCAGCCCATCCCTCTCCACATCCCTCAGCCCATCCCTCTCCACATCCCTCAGCCCATCCCTCTCCACATCCCTCAGCCCATCCCTCTCCACTCCCTCAGCCCATCCCTCTCCACTCCCTCAGCCCATCCCTCTCCACTCCCTCAGCCCATCCCTCTCCACTCCCTCAGCCCATCCCTCTCCACTCCCTCAGCCCATCCCTCTCCACTCCCTCAGCCCATCCCTCTCCACTCCCTCAGCCCATCCCTCTCCACTCCCTCAGCCCATCCCTCTCCACTCCCTCAGCCCAACCCATCCATCCATCCATCTCTGCTGGCCACCCACTTCGGGTTTCTACTCAACACATTTTTCAAATATTATTTCCATATAAGAATTCTAGAATTCTATAATAGTGACAAGAATTCTATAATAATTATTTATCAGAAAAGCACGAAATCTTGAATCCTGCGTTTTGTGGTTCTTTCCATGTTTTAATAAGATTTAAAACGGTGCTCTGTGGGATGTTAAAAATGACTGATATGTTTATATAACCCAACCCTGATCTGACCTGTTTGGAGAGCTCCTTGGTCTTCATGGTGCCTCTTGCTTAGTGGTGTTGCAGACTCTGGGGCCTTTCAGAACAGGTGTATACACACACACACTGAGATCACGTGACACTAAGTTAAATAAAGTCCACCTGAGTGCAGTCTAAGTATGTGACTTCTGAAGGTAATCAGTGGCACCAGATCTTATTTAGGGGCTTCATAGTAAAGGAGGTGAATACACGCACCACTTTCCCAGTGTTTATGTTTTTGAACAAGTCATCTTTTTCATTTCACTTCAACAATTGACTATTTTGTGTATGTCCATTACATGAAATCCAAATAAAAATCTAATTTAAATTCCAGGTTGTAAAGCAACAAAACAGGAAAAATGCTACGGGCACATTTCAGATCCGGCCTTCGAGACATCTCTCCTTCTCAAGACCAGAAAGTCTCACCTGTCCATACCTCTGCCCCATCTTATATTTAACTCAGTGTTTCCCCTTGCTCAGTGTTTCCCCTAGAGGGTAGTGTACGGACCCCCTGCCCTCCCATGTGTCAGCCTGTAGCGGGTAGTGTACGTACCCCCTGCCCTCCCATGTGTCAGCCTGTAGAGGGTAGTGTACGTACCCCCTGCCCTCCCATGTGTCAGCCTGTAGCGGGTAGTGTACGTACCCCCTGTCCTCCGTCCTCCCTGACTCTGATGCTCTGCAGCAGCTCGTTGATGATGGAGGCAGCATGCTCACAGCGGTCTGGAGGGCCCATGATGTGGGCTATCTTATCAGGACCTGCACCGTCATCTAGAGAGAGGAGGGGAGGAGGGGGAAGGGAGGCAGCAAGAGGGGAGAGAGAGCGATCGAAAGACAACGAGAGAAAGATGGAGGGAAGCACAGATCGCCGCGAAAGAAAGACAGATCGAGCAAAAAAGATGAGAAAGAGTCATCATAACGATCATTGTTTAAACCAAAAGGTTCCAGTATAAATGTCTCTTATACGGGTCTGTACCTTCATCTGACAGAGGGGGAAGAGAGAGAGGGAGAGAGGGGGAAGGGAGAGAGGGGGAGGGAGAAAAAGAAGGAGAGAGTTACCATACTGCTCACAACACTCAGCTGAAGCAGAGTCAAGACAGGAAGTTGCTACCAGATTGGCACCTCTAAGAGGAGGTGTACTAACATGCCCTTTCTGACCCGATAGAAACACTTCAATCTGTTGTGTATGTAAGTGTGTGTGGTGTTTAAGTTTCATATACAGTCCTGTACCTTCATCTGACAGAGGGAGAGAGAAAGGGGGGGAGGGGGACAAAGAGAGGGAGAGTTACCATAGTGATCATAACACTCAACTGAAGCAGGGTCAAAACGGGACGGCGCTACCTGGACTCGTCCCATAACAACAGACTGGAGTTCCCAGCTGCAAACCGTTTTGTTACGGTGGGGCTATACTGAACACGCCCCAGGTTCGCCCCACAGTCAAGTGACTTATTTAAATGTTGTGGGACTAACAGGAGGTCTGAGATCAGTTTGTTTCTCCTGGACCTATGATCACGTGTAAAAAAACACTCCATCATAAAATACTAATGTTTCCTATGATAGAAATATGTTAAATCTGTTGTAGGTGTGGGTTTGAATCTTATACGGTCATGTACCTTCATCTGATAGAGAGAGGGGGGGGGGGGGGGGGGGAGGGAGGGAGAGAGAACAAAAAGAGGGAGAGAATTACCATAGTGATTATAACAACTGAAGCAGGGTTTAAGGGGGAGATACAGGGACTGGCTGAACAAGAACAGAAGGTCGTTTTCCGTAGCAGGAAGTCGTGTGTGTGTGTGTGTGTGATCCTCACCTGGTTTGAACTGTATCCTAACTCCAGCGTCTGCCTGGATCTTCTTGATCATCTCTCCACTTCGACCAATCACAACTCCCACAGAGTGGCGGGGCACGGGCACCTGGCCAATGAAAAGACACCTTAATGAGGAAAAGGCATCTGGCCAAACTGAAACACACGATACTGATGAGGCGAAGACGTTCAACAGAGTTCTAGTCGAGGCTCGTTACTAAACGGGGCTGCAACGCCACAGTCATTCTACAACGTTTAACCATAGACTTAGAACGAGTAGAAGGGGCATTCTCAATCAGGTCAATGATGCTGCTGTCACATGTTCTATTTAACCTTCTAGTCAATCTAAGTCTATGGGTTTAACCCCTCAGGGCTGCCTTCCCTGTGCCATGGTGGAAGGTGCGGTTAACACACAGATAGAGAGAAGCAACTGGGGGAGTTTGACCTCCACAGCTCTGTCCAAATCCAGTCAGACTTCCAACTACAATCAAGTTGAATCCATCTCATAAACATTAAGAGATCCTACTCACATCCATGCCTCCTCCTCCACCACCGCCTCCCCCCATTTGGTTGCCAAAATTGTTTCGGTCTCCAAAGCCAGCGTGATCCCTCTCTCTCAGAATCTCATTCACCAGCTCCTTCGCTTGCTGCAGAGAGAGAGAGGGAAAGTAAGAGAGGTTGATCAAGTCAGACAGTACTACCTGGCATAATATCAGAGACAACCAGCCCCATATCCAGGAATGCAGTACGTGTGGTGTACGCAGTACGTGCAATGGGGGCGTGTGGTGTACGCAGTACGTGCAACGGGGGCGTGTGGTGTACGCAGTACGTGCAACGGGGGCGGGTGGTGTACGCAGTACGTGTGGTGTACGCAGTACGTGCAACGGGGGCGTGTGGTGTACGCAGTACGTGCAACGGGGGCGGGTGGTGTACACAGTACGTGCAACGGGGGCGTGTGGTGTACACAGTACGTGCAACGGGGGCGTGTGGTGTACGCAGTACGTGTGGTGTACGCAGTACGTGCAACGGGGGCGGGTGGTGTACGCAGTACGTGCAACGGGGGCGGGTGGTGTACGCAGTACGTGTGGTGTACGCAGTACGTGCAACAGGGGCGTGTGGTGTACGCAGTACGTGCAACGGGGGCGTACGCAGTACGTGTGGTGTACGCAGTACGTGCAACGGGGGCGTGTGGTGTACACAGTACGTGCAACGGGGGCGTGTGGTGTACACAGTACGTGCAACGGGGGCGTGTGGTGTACACAGTACGTGCAACGGGGGCGTGTGGTGTACACAGTACGTGCAACGGGGGCGTGTGGTGTACGCAGTACGTGCAACGGGGGCGTGTGGTGTACGCAGTACGTGCAACGGGGGCGTGTGGTGTACGCAGTACGTGCAACGGGGGCGGGTGGTGTACGCAGTACGTGTGGTGTACGCAGTACGTGCAACGGGGGCGGGTGGTGTACGCAGTACGTGCAACGGGGGCGTGTGGTGTACGCAGTACGTGTGGTGTACGCAGTACGTGCAACGGGGGCGTGTGGTGTACGCAGTACGTGCAACGGGGGCGTGTGGTGTACGCAGTACGTGCAACGGGGGCGTGTGGTGAACGCAGTACGTGCAACGGGGGCGTGTGGTGTAAGCAGTACGTGCAACAGGGGCGTGTGGTGAACGCAGTACGTGTGGTGTACGCAGTACGTGCAACGGGGGCGTGTGGTGTACGCAGTACGTGCAACAGGGGCGTGTGGTGAACGCAGTACGTGCAACGGGGGCGTGTGGTGTACGCAGTACGTGCAACGGGGGCGTGTGGTGTACGCAGTACGTGCAACAGGGTTGTTTACCTGTACTTTGTAGGGGTCTCCGATGATGCGCAGGGGTTTGTCCATGTTGGGTGGCTGGGAACCATCTTGGATGAGGATCATCTTCACTCCAGCACGCTCCTACAGGGAAGAGATACATCTGTCATATATACACACATACATACATACATACATACATACATACATACATACATATATATACACACACACACATACATATCTATATATCTATATATCTATATATCTCTATATCTCTATCTATATATCTCTATATCTATATCTATATCTATATCTATATCTATATCTATATATCTATATCTATATATCTATATCTATATCTATATATCTATATATCTATCTCTATATATATCTATCTATCTATCTGACGAGCCTCCCCATGTATAGTGTTGGTTTCCTAGTACTTCCCTCCCATTATATTAGTAGCTGTGTTCTGATTCGTTCTCCTGTACAGATATTTGATGTACCAGTACACCCCCTGGACAGGACACTAGTCTATCTCCTGTTTCTGTAGGGTGAGGCAGCCTGATGTACCAGTACACCCCCTGGACCAGAGGCTTCAACTATACAACTTCCCAATGTGTACCTGCAGTTGTTTGATGGTCTCTCCTCCCTTGCCGATGATTAGGCCGGCCTTGCCAGCTGGGATCATCATCTCCTGCATGGAGCCACTCTGCCCATTGGTCGACTCGTGGAAAGAAGAGGAAGGAGCACCGCGCCCCCGAGATACAATCTCATCCAGAAACATCTTGGCTTTCCTGAAGAGGAGGAAAAGACAGGGAGGGGGGCAAGTCGTTAGAAAGAGTTGTGTAATGATCAGAAACACTTAACATGGCCCCTATGCCAGCGCCCAGAATTTTTCTAATTGAGATCAAACAACTAGGAAAAACTACAGAATCCTAATCGTGCCACACAGCTACAAGGGATACTTCCAAATGGCACCCTACTCCCTATGTAGGGCACTACTTTAGACCAGAGCCCTATTCCCTGTGTAGTGCATTACATTAGACCAGGGCCCTATGGGGACATGACTTTGTGTCTTACGCGATGGCGTCAGGGTTTCCTGTGAGGGAGACGCTCCTCTCTGGCATGCCACCACTGTCTGAAACACAAACAACAACAAGTAAACATCAACAAGTAAACAACATCGGTCTCACTGGCAGACTACAAATGCATCCCAATTGGCACCCTATTACTTACAAAGTGCACTAACAGAGCCCTATGGGCCCTGGTGAAAAGTAGTGCACTAACAGAGCCCTATGGCCCCTGGTGAAAAGTAGTGCACTAACAGAGCCCTATGGGCCCTGGTGAAAAGTAGTGCACTAACAGAGCCCTATGGGCCCTGGTGAAAAGTAGTGCACTAACAGAGCCCTATGGGCCCCGGTGAAAAGTAGTGCACTAACAGAGCCCTATGGGCCCCGGTGAAAAGTAGTGCACTAACAGAGCTCTATGGCCCCTGGTGAAAAGTAGTGCACTAACAGGGCCCTATGGCCCCTGGTGAAAAGTAGTGCACTAACAGAGCTCTATGGCCCCTGGTGAAAAGTAGTGCACTAACAGAGCCCTATGGGCCCCGGTGAAAAGTAGTGCACGATAAAGGCATATGCTCCAGCCAAATGTAATGCTCTATTTTTGACCAGGGCGCTGGCCTAGAGTAGCACCCTAAAAAAAGGTCATTGCTCTTGTCCAAAGAAGTGCACTATATTTGCTCAAGGCCCTGGTCAAAAGAAGTGCCGGATAGTCCCACGTTTTAATGTCACGTGCACAAGGACAACAGCATGCCTTTGTTGCGAGAGCCAATCAGAACACAGTGCCCTTTTATCAGGCATAATAATGGCCATCGCTCTGGTCTAAAGTAGTGCACTATATAGGGAATAGGGCTCTAGTCTAAAGTAGTGCACTATATAGGGAATAGGGCTCTGGTCTAAAGTAGTGCACTATATAGGGAATAGGGTGCCATCTGGGCTGCGTGCTGAGATAGTAGAGGTAGTATATAAAGAGAGGTGAGCACCTAGTTGCTCACCTGGAGCGATCTGGACCTTGCAGCCCGAGTCCTGCTGGATCTTGTTGATCTGCTCGCCCCCTCGACCAATGACTGTGGAGAAACAAGCCGTGAAGTCATTTTATCATAGTATGCGTGAACAGCTTCTCTGTGTGAGCCCAAGCGATACGGTGTGTGTACTCACTGAGTCCGACCATGCCGTCTGGCACTCTGTACTCCTCTGTCATAGTGGAGGGTCTGACACTGAAGAGAAAAGAGGGAGAAAGGAGAGAAAGGAGGAATGAATGCTTATCCTTCATAACAAGCCCAAAACACCAGGGAATCAAACACAGCAAAATATACAAGACAGTCAAAACGGAAAAAAAAACATCCTTCTATTAATACCTTTGCTGAGACAGGGCAGCGAGCTGAGCTCCGATAGCTACAGGGAAGAGTAATGGATTAACAACCAATAGAAAGCAACCGATGAATGTGAGAGGATAGGCAGAGACAAGAGACGGTCTGTTAGGTATACGTACACAAAGCAGTGGCTGAGTCTCTGTCCCCCTGGGAAGACATCTTCTTGGCATCTGGTTGGTCTGATAAAACAGGAAAAACATGAACCTCAATACCATCCTGAAGTAAGGCTCCGGGAACATGATCCTCTGTGTGTACACAGTGCATGTGTGTGTCTCGGTTCTCCTCCGTGTGTATTACTCTGTGTGTGTTGGTCCCTGTGCCTCTGTGTTGCCCTCCCCTGGTCTCCTACCTCCATCCTCCAGAGAGCGTTTCAGTGTTTGGAACGGGAAGCCCTCTCCTCCTCCTGCTGCTCCTCCATTGTTACTTGGAGGTCCGGCATCTCCTCCGATCTTAGCTGCAATCTAGGGAACACACACAGCATGTATCCCATTCAAATGCATTGTGTGAGCGCCCAGAGAGAATGAATTTGGCCCAAGATGGTGATATATGGACCATTTTGTATAATCTTCCCCAGGTTTGAATCTGGAGCTGGTAGCCCGATCCTAGATCTGTAGCTGCCCAAGTACATCACCTCTACACAAACCATGTACCATCCCGCATCCCTTTATTACACAATAGCTGGGTTGGATCCCAAACAGCACTCTATAGTCCCGATAATGGACTACTTTGACCAGATCCCTGTGGTGCCATTTGAGAAGCAGACCTAGACTCGGTAGTTATTTTCTACACCCGGGGTTAGTCCAGGTAGCTGCCAGACTGGGATAAGAGGATCTCGTTTGGAGATACTGGCCTAATTCGTATCACAGACCTGTCGGCAGTAGCTAACGTTAACACTAGCTAGAGCGTGTTTGTGTCCCACTAGCTATGCAAGTTAGCTATTCTGAAACACTGGCCGACAAAATTTGACTGTTTTGGAAAAGTTTGCATCGCAGGTTCCATGTGGAAACGTCTACCTCATTAGCTAACGTTATTGAACTAGCTAGCTACTACCTTAATAAGTTAATGATAGTCTGCTGGCGCTAGCTAGTTACCAAACTTAAAGCTAACGCTAGCCACGTTAAATGATTGATGACTAACTAGTTAACTACTCACTAAATGGTAGGTCTATTGGAATATAAATTGAGGGCTTTTCGTAATCACCAACATTAGTTAGCTTGCTATCCAGGCACCTAACGGTAAGGTTAGTGTCGGTGTTTGGGGCTTGTTGGCTAGCTGCTATCTAGAACAAGGAAAGCATCGCCACGCCGAGAACACTATCAGCTAGCCTCACCAGCTAACGGTAGCACTCTAGCTAGCGTAAACCTTGTGGTGCTACCGAACTCAAACGTTTAACGTTAGCTAATATTAAAAACAAAGCCACACATGCGTACACCAACATGAGGTTCAAATCTAGGTTTTTTCGCATTTTGATTTCACCCACACACCAAGCCGGTCGGTCGCATCGATTCGAGTAACCCATCGACGGCCTCGTTGCAAGCTAGCTAGTTAGCCTAGCATCGTAGCTAGCGCACACAACAGACTGGCTTGGGTCAGTGCCCCAGTCTCGCTATTGCTCCGACCTTACCTGTCTGGCTCGCTGCACGGCGTCCGCGAAAGCATCTTTTTTGCCTCCAGCGCCCGCTCCGGCCCCGGGTGAGCCGTAGTCCGACATGCTGCTTGCTCTCTTGGGGAAAATACACAGACACACACGGGGGGTTTGGACAGGTAGTTAGGCCGAGCAGAGTTGCGCAGAAGCGGGAAGATGAGAAAGGCGAAGTGTGGGGAGGGCGCAGAAAGTGGGCATCAAACCTTCTAGCAGTCTTCCCTCCTAAAGTAACCAATCGGTGATTGCGAAGGAGGCGGTGAAGAATTACAGACACAAATCTTACTGGTTTACTGCCTCGAACCTAGGCCCTATTGACCAGGGCAGGGAGATACTTGATTGACAGTTCAGCTTCGACCAATCATCTGTAGGCGCTTTTTGAAGAGCCAATCGGAGTTTGAAGAATGGTCAAGTTGACCAATGTGCTTACAGAAACAACCTTTCCATTATTGATTGATGTTTGTAACGACCAATACCCATTTGGGGGCAACAATGAGCTCTTTCAGCTCGTAAAACACTCACTATCAATCAACCTTGCGCTATCTCAAAAGTCGAAAACACAGATGAAAGCAACAAAGCGGAAACTTTGACTTTGTTTTTGGTACCTTTGCTATAAATATTAGCCTGGTCCCAGATCTGTTGTGATTTTGCCTACTCCGTTGTCAAGCCAAATAGCGTGACAATTCCATAAGGAGTTGGCAAGAGAGCTGAACCAGACTAGCACCCAGGCTAACAGCATTCAGCCATACCATTTAAATATTAGTGACCTAGCTACTTATGTTAGCTGATAGACATATACCACTGTCCAATTTTAGTGTCCCAAATAGCACCCTATTTCCCATATAGTGCACACATTTTGACCAGAGGAATGGTCAAGTAGTGTACTATATAGGGGGAATGGTCTTATGGTCTAAAGTATTGTACTATATAGGGTGAATGGTCTAAAGTAGTGTACTATATAGGGTGAATGGTCTCTGGTCTAAAGTAGTTCACTCTATAGGATGAATGGTCTAAAGTAGTGTACTATATAGGGGGAATGATCTATGGTCTAAAGTAGTGTACTATATGGTGTGAATGGTCTCTGGTCTAAAGTAGGTAACTATATATTTTGTGGTCCCGAGTGGCGCAGGGGTCTTAGGCACTGAATCTCAGTGCTAGAGATGTCACTACAGACCCTGGTTCAATCCTGGGCTGTATCACAACCGGCTGTGATCGGGAGTCCCATAGGGAGGTGCACAATTGGCTAGCGTTGTCCAGGTTAGGAGAGGGTTTGGCCGGGGTAGGCCGTCACTGTAAAAACATAATTTGTTCTTAACTGACTTGCCTAGTTCAATTAAAATAATAATATAGGGGGATGGTCTCTGGTCTAAAGAAGTGCACTATTTGGGCAATTTGGGACATAACAGTAATATCACAATATATATTTTCATACATAATGACACCACACCAACAGCAACTTCAAACTACCAGTACTTTTCTTCTGATGAAAGAGCACCATGGCATTACTTTAGATCAAGGCTCTCTTGTGCATGGCAGATGTCCCCCATTCACAATACTCAGAACAGAATCCCCCCATTCACAATACTCAGAACAGAACCACCCCCATTCACAATACTCAGAACAGAACCCCCCCCCCATTCACAATACTCAGAACAGAACCTACCATTCACAATACTCAGAACAGAACCCCTCCATTCACAACACTCAGAACAGAACCCCCCCATTCACAATACTCAGAACAGAACCCCCCCATTCACAATACTCAGAACAGAACCCCCATTCACAATACTCAGAACAGAACCCCACCATTCACAACATTCAGAACAGAACCCCCCATTCACAATACTCCGAACAGAACCCCCATTCACAATACTCAGAACAGAACCCCCCCATTCACAATACTCCGAACAGAACCCCCCCATTCACAATACTCAGAACAGAACCCCCTATTCACAATACTTAGAACAGAACCCCCTATTCACAATACTTAGAACAGAACCCCCCCATTCACAATACTCAGAACAGAACCCCCTATTCACAATACTTAGAACAAAACACCCCATTCACAATACTCAGAACAGAACCCCACCATTCACAATACTCCGAACAGAACCCCTATTCACAATACTCAGAACAGAACCCCCCCATTCACAATACTCAGAACAGAACCCCCCATTCACAATACTCAGAACAGAACCCCCATTCACAATACTCAGAACAGAACCCCCATTCACAATACTCAGAACAGAACCCCCCCATTCACAATACTCAGAACAGAACCCCCCCATTCACAATACTCAGAACAGAACCCCCCCATTCACAATACTCAGAACAGAACCCCCCCATTCACAATACTCAGAACAGAACCCCCATTCACAACACTCAGAACAGAACCCCCCCATTCACAATACTCAGAACAGAACCCCTCCATTCACAATACTCAGAACAGAACCCCCCCATTCACAATACTCAGAACAGAACCCCCCCATTCACAATACTCAGAACAGAACCCCCATTCACAACACTCAGAACAGAACCCCCATTCACAATACTCAGAACAGAACCCCCCCATTCACAATACTCAGAACAGAACCCCCCAACTAGTAGGCTGCACAAATGGCACCCTACCCCTAATAAAAATAGTGCACTACGTTTTAGTGCACCGAATAGGATGCTATTTGGGCCGCATCCACAGGCTTCAACTCAAAAATCACCTCACAAGTAATAATCATGAACATGTCCAAGTCATTGGACTCATATTGCAGTCATTGGACTCATAGTGAAGTCATTGGACTAATATTGCAGTCATTGGACTCATAGTGAAGTCATTGGACTCATAGTGAAGTCATTGGACTCATATTGAAGTCATTGGACTCATAGTGAAGTCATTGGACTCATAGTGAAGTCATTGGACTAATATTGCAGTCATTGGACTCATAGTGAAGGACTCATAGTGAAGTCATTGGACTCATAGTGAAGGACTCATAGTGAAGTCATTGGACTCATAGTGAAGTCATTGGACTCATAGTGAAGTCATTGGACTCATAGTGAAGGACTCATAGTGAAGTCATTGGACTCATAGTGAAGTCATTGGACTCATATTGAAGTCATTGGACTCATAGTGAAGTCATTGGGCTCATATTGAAGTCCTTGTTATGATATAACCTCATACACATAAACCAACTAAATAAATACACAATGGTAATATGGAAGTTATTCAGAAGAGGGAAGAATAACACAGTCTTGGCAGTTTGGTTGATTTGGCATTCTGGAGTTTTATCATATTTTTTTGTGAGACAAAAATCACACCTACTCGCTGTACACACACACACACACACACACACACACACACACACACACACTGACACACACGTAAAAGGGGGACCACCTCTGAGTCGTATCATCATCGTGATGACATCAGCGCGTGTCTGTGTTCTATTGGCTTTAGCACTTGATTAAACCATGCATCTCTAACTATTTACGCACTTTGATAAAACTCTTGATAAAACTCTTTGTTGAAACGTACCACAGTAACTGGGATTCAGAAAAAAACTCAAGTTTCAATATAAGGTTTTGCAAAATCCAGTCATTTCCCCCCAAATTCCCAGGTTGGAGGATTATGGATGTTGTG
Source organism: Oncorhynchus mykiss (assembly GCF_013265735.2). Taxonomy (NCBI): domain Eukaryota; kingdom Metazoa; phylum Chordata; class Actinopteri; order Salmoniformes; family Salmonidae; genus Oncorhynchus; species Oncorhynchus mykiss. The sequence continues at coordinate 12,527,746 of NC_048581.1, read as the reverse complement.
CTTATTTCTGTCTGATTCCAGAAAAATTCCAACCAGGATTTCTGGAAAATCAGGGAATTTGGGGAAAGTTCCTGAAATTTTGCAACCCTAAATACAGTACAAGGTTTAATGTGCTTGTTTCTCATCCAGCTGTCTAAAATGTCCTTACAGCATTATAATTTAAAATAATCTCGTAGGCAGAGGTTTATTTAAATCCTGTGTCCACAAGCACATCCCAATCTTTTCAGATCATCGAAAGAAAGACTTCGACACCTCGTCTTCTCCTCTTCCTCATCCTCTTCTTCCACCTACGATGAGTCATGGCAGGTAGATTGCTACTGGTCCTTTTTTCATTGTGAAAAGTTCTCAAGTCACCATGGTTCCAATATGAAAAGTTCTAGAAGTCCTGGTGGTTCCAATATGAACAGTTCTAGAAGTCCTGGTGGTTCCAATATGAACAGTTCTAGAAGTCCTGGTGGTTCCAATATGAAAAGTTCTAGAAGCCCTGGTGGTTCCAATATGAAAAGTTCTAGAAGTCCTGGTGGTTCCAATATGAAAAGTTCTAGAAGTCCTGGTGGTTCCAAGGTTCCAGTGGCGTATCCCTTCCTTCTTCAGGACCAACCAACCACACAACATGGAGATGGTGTCATCCTATCCCAGAGATTTCTCTATTCTCCACCTAAAGATTCATGGGGGAAAAGGTCATATTGTGATCCTTCTCTTGAGGCGTTGTCAGTAGTGAAATGGTAAAGGGTTTTGTTTTTGGTCAAAGTCTTGAAGCACCGTTAGTTGTCAAACACGTCCTCGCCCGTTGTTAATGCAGAGAGAGAAAAGCCCAACCCAGTAGTCGAGAAGCTAGTCGGCTAGTTTTCAAAACCAGAAACACCTCCACATGCAGCGCAGGCCGAGTAAAACGTCACACGTGTTGTCATAGAAACCATGTTGACACTTGCAACCACAAAGCTTCCACACGGTTAGACATCACTTGGGTGCAGGACCTGAGATCTCTCTCTGTTATTTGATTCATTCCTCCCTTTCTCTCTCTCCCTCCTTTGTTCCCTCCCTCCGCCTCCTCTCACTGTGTCTTTAGGTGTGGTCCTGCAACAAGCCCATAGCTGCCACACACTGGTCTGTCTCATCTCCATCCCTCCCTCCCTCCGTCTCCTCTCACTGTGTCTTTAGGTGTGGTCCTGCAACAAGCCCAAAGCTGCCACACACTGGTCTGTCTCGTCTCCATCCCTCCCTCCCTCCGCCTCCTCTCACTGTGTCTTTAGGTGTGGTCCTGCAACAAGCCCATAGCTGCCACACACTGGTCTGTCTCGTCTCCATCCCTCCCTCCCTCCGCCTCCTCTCACTGTGTCTTTAGGTGTGGTCCTGCAACAAGCCCATAGCTGCCACACACTGGTCTGTCTCATCTCCATCCCTCCCTCCCTCCGCCTCCTCTCACTGTGTCTTTAGGTGTGGTCCTGCAACAAGCCCATAGCTGCCACACACTGGTCTGTCTCGTCTCCATCCCTCCCTCCCTCCGCCTCCTCTCACTGTGTCTTTAGGTGTGGTCCTGCAACAAGCCCATAGCTGCCACACACTGGTCTGTCTCGTCTCCATCCCTCCCTCCCTCCGCCTCCTCTCACTGTGTCTTTAGGTGTGGTCCTGCAACAAGCCCATAGCTGCCACACACTGGTCTGTCTCATCTCCATCCCTCCCTCCCTCCGCCTCCTCTCACTGTGTCTTTAGGTGTGGTCCTGCAACAAGCCCATAGCTGTCACATACTGGTCTGTCTCATCTCCATCCCTCCCTCCCTCCGTCTCCTCTCACTGTGTCTTTAGGTGTGGTCCTGCAACAAGCCCATAGCTGCCACATACTGGTCTGTCTCATCTCCATCCCTCCCTCCCTCTGCCTCCTCTCACTGTGTCTTTAGGTGTGGTCCTGCAACAAGCCCATAGCTGCCACACACTGGTCTGTCTCATCTCCATCCCTCCCTCCCTCCGTCTCCTCTCACTGTGTCTTTAGGTGTGGTCCTGCAACAAGCCCATAGCTGCCACACACTGGTCTGTCTCGTCTCCATCCCTCCCTCCCTCCGTCTCCTCTCACTGTGTCTTTAGGTGTGGTCCTGCAACAAGCCCATAGCTGCCACACACACTGGTCTGACTCATCTCCATCCCTCCCTCCCTCCGTCTCCTCTCACTGTGTCTTTAGGTGTGGTCCTGCAACAAGCCCATAGCTGCCACACACTGGTCTGTCTCGTCTCCATCCCTCCCTCCCTCCGCCTCCTCTCACTGTGTCTTTAGGTGTGGTCCTGCAACAAGCCCATAGCTGCCACACACTGGTCTGTCTCATCTCCATCCCTCCCTCCCTCCGTCTCCTCTCACTGTGTCTTTAGGTGTGGTCCTGCAACAAGCCCATAGCTGCCACACACTGGTCTGTCTCATCTCCATCCCTCCCTCCCTCCGTCTCCTCTCACTGTGTCTTTAGGTGTGGTCCTGCAACAAGCCCATAGCTGCCACACACTGGTCTGTCTCGTCTCCATCCCTCCCTCCCTCCGCCTCCTCTCACTGTGTCTTTAGGTGTGGTCCTGCAACAAGCCCATAGCTGCCACACACTGGTCTGTCTCGTCTCCATCCCTCCCTCCCTCCGCCTCCTCTCACTGTGTCTTTAGGTGTGGTCCTGCAACAAGCCCATAGCTGCCACACACTGGTCTGTCTCGTCTCCATCCCTCCCTCCCTCCGCCTCCTCTCACTGTGTCTTTAGGTGTGGTCCTGCAACAAGCCCATAGCTGCCACACACTGGTCTGTCTCATCTCCATCCCTCCCTCCCTCCGCCTCCTCTCACTGTGTCTTTAGGTGTGGTCCTGCAACAAGCCCATAGCTGTCACATACTGGTCTGTCTCATCTCCATCCCTCCCTCCCTCCGTCTCCTCTCACTGTGTCTTTAGGTGTGGTCCTGCAACAAGCCCATAGCTGCCACACACACTGGTCTGTCTCATCTCCATCCCTCCCTCCCTCCGTCTCCTCTCACTGTGTCTTTAGGTGTGGTCCTGCAACAAGCCCATAGCTGCCACATACTGGTCTGTCTCATCTCCATCCCTCCCTCCCTCCGTCTCCTCTCACTGTGTCTTTAGGTGTGGTCCTGCAACAAGCCCATAGCTGCCACACACTGGTCTGTCTCGTCTCCATCCCTCCCTCCCTCCGCCTCCTCTCACTGTGTCTTTAGGTGTGGTCCTGCAACAAGCCCATAGCTGCCACACACTGGTCTGTCTCGTCTCCATCCCTCCCTCCCTCCGCCTCCTCTCACTGTGTCTTTAGGTGTGGTCCTGCAACAAGCCCATAGCTGCCACACACTGGTCTGTCTCGTCTCCATCCCTCCCTCCCTCCGCCTCCTCTCACTGTGTCTTTAGGTGTGGTCCTGCAACAAGCCCATAGCTGCCACACACTGGTCTGTCTCATCTCCATCCCTCCCTCCCTCCGCCTCCTCTCACTGTGTCTTTAGGTGTGGTCCTGCAACAAGCCCATAGCTGTCACATACTGGTCTGTCTCATCTCCATCCCTCCCTCCCTCCGTCTCCTCTCACTGTGTCTTTAGGTGTGGTCCTGCAACAAGCCCATAGCTGCCACACACACTGGTCTGTCTCATCTCCATCCCTCCCTCCCTCCGTCTCCTCTCACTGTGTCTTTAGGTGTGGTCCTGCAACAAGCCCATAGCTGCCACATACTGGTCTGTCTCATCTCCATCCCTCCCTCCCTCTGCCTCCTCTCACTGTGTCTTTAGGTGTGGTCCTGCAACAAGCCCATAGCTGCCACACACTGGTCTGTCTCATCTCCATCCCTCCCTCCCTCCGTCTCCTCTCACTGTGTCTTTAGGTGTGGTCCTGCAACAAGCCCATAGCTGCCACACACTGGTCTGTCTCGTCTCCATCCCTCCCTCCCTCCGTCTCCTCTCACTGTGTCTTTAGGTGTGGTCCTGCAACAAGCCCATAGCTGCCACACACACTGGTCTGACTCATCTCCATCCCTCCCTCCCTCCGTCTCCTCTCACTGTGTCTTTAGGTGTGGTCCTGCAACAAGCCCATAGCTGCCACACACTGGTCTGTCTCGTCTCCATCCCTCTCTCTCTCTCACCTCATTCTCTCCCCCACTCAAATGCATCTACGATCCCTCCCTCCAGCATCTCTCTCCCTCCCTCCAGCATCTCCCTCCCTCCCTCCCTCTCTTTCCCTTCTTCTTTCATCTTATTCTCTCCAAGGCATCTATGATATCTCTCTTCCTCCCTCTCTCCACCCCCCCTCGTCCCTCATCTGCATCTCTCCACCCCCCCTTCCTCATCTGTATCTCTCCACCACCTCCTTCCTCATCTGTATCTCTCCACCCTCCTCCTTCCTCATCTGTATCTCTCCACCCCCCCTCCTCCTTCCTCATCTGTATCTCTCCACCCCCCCTCCTCCTTCCTCATCTGTATCTCTCCACCCCCCCTCCTCCTTCCTCATCTGTATCTCTCCACCCCCCCTCCTCCTTCCTCATCTGTATCTCTCCACCGCCCCTCCTTCCTCATCTGCATCTCTCCACCCTCCCTCCTTCCTCATCTGTATCTCCCCCCACCTTCCTCATCTGTATCTCTCCACCCCCCCTCCTCCTTCCTCATCTGTATCTCTCCACCCCCCCTCCTTCCTCATCTGCATCTCTCCACCCTCCCTCCTTCCTCATCTGTGTCTCTCCACCCCCCCTCCTCCTCCCTCATCTCCATCTCTCCACCCCCTCCTCCTTCCTCATCTGCATCTCTCCACCCCCCATCCTTCCTCATCTGTATCTCTCCACCCCCCTCCTCCTTCCTCATCTGCATCTCTCCACCCCCCATCCTTCCTCATCTGTATCTCTCCACCCCTCCTCCTTCCTCATCTGCATCTCTCCACCCCCCCACCTTCCTCATCTGCATCTCTCCACCCCTCCTCCTTCCTCATCTGCATCTCTCCACCCACCCCCCCTCCTTCCTCATCTGCATCTCTCCACCCCTCCTCCTTCCTCATCTGCATCTCTCCACCCCTCCTCCTTCCTCATCTGCATCTCTCCACCCCCCCTCCTTCCTCATCTGCAGCTCTCCACCCCCCCCCTCCTTCCTCATCTGCATCTCTCCACCCCCTCCTTCCTCATCTGCATCTCTCCACCCACCCCCCCTCCTTCCTCATCTGCATCTCTCCACCCCTCCTCCTTCCTCATCTGCATCTCTCCACCCCTCCTCCTTCCTCATCTGCATCTCTCCACCCCTCCTCCTTCCTCATCTGCATCTCTCCACCCCTCATCCTTCCTCATCTGCATCTCTCCACCCCCTCCTTCCTCATCTGCATCTCTCCACCCACCCCCCCTCCTTCCTCATCTGCATCTCTCCACCCCTCCTCCTTCCTCATCTGCATCTCTCCACCCCTCCTCCTTCCTCATCTGTATCCCTCCACCCCCTCCTTCCTCATCTGTATCTCTCCACCCACCCTCCTTCCTCATCTGCATCTCTCCACCCACCCCCCCTCCTTCCTCATCTGCATCTCTCCACCCCTCCTCCTTCCTCATCTGCATCTCTCCACCCCTCCTCCTTCCTCATCTGTATCTCTCCACCCCCTCCTTCCTCATCTGTATCTCTCCACCCACCCTCCTTCCTCATCTGCATCTCTCCACCCCCCCACCTTCCTCATCTGCATCTCTCCACCCCTCCTCCTTCCTCATCTGCATCTCTCCACCCACCCCCCCTCCTTCCTCATCTGCATCTCTCCACCCCTCCTCCTTCCTCATCTGCATCTCTCCACCCCCCCACCTCCTTCATCTGCATCTCTCCACCCCCCCTCCTTCCTCATCTGCATCTCTCCACCCACCCCCCCTCCTTCCTCATCTGCATCTCTCCACCCCCCTCCTTCCTCATCTGCATATCTCCACCCACCCCCCCTCCTTCCTCATCTGCATCTCTCCACCCCCCCACCTTCCTCATCTGCATCTCTCCACCCCCCCTCCTTCCTCATCTGCATCTCTCCACCCACCCCCGCTCCTTCCTCATCTGCATCTCTCCACCCCCCCACCTTCCTCATCTGCATCTCTCCACCCCCCCACCTTCCTCATCTGCATCTCTCCACCCCCTCCTTCCTCATCTGCATCTCTCCACCCCCCCACCTTCCTCATCTGCATCTCTCCACCCCCCCTCCTTCCTCATCTGCATCTCTCCACCCCCCCTCCTTCCTCATCTGCATCTCTCCACCCCCTCCTTCCTCATCTGCATCTCTCCACCCCCCCTCCTTCCTCATCTGCATCTCTCCACCCCCTCCTTCCTCATCTGCATCTCTCCACCCCTCCTTCCTCATCTGCATCTCTCCACCCCCCTCCTTCCTCATCTGCATCTCTCCACCCCCCTCCGTCCTCATCTGCATCTCTCCACCCCCTCCTTCCTCATCTGCATCTCTCCACCCCCTCCTTCCTCATCTGCATCTCTCCACCCCCTCCTTCCTCATCTGCATCTCTCCACCCCCCTCCTTCCTCATCTGCATCTCTCCACCCCCCTCCTTCCTCATCTGCATCTCTCCACCCCCCTCCTTCCTCATCTGCATCTCTCCACCCCCTCCTTCCTCATCTGCATCTCTCCACCCCCTCCTTCCTCATCTGCATCTCTCCACCCCCTCCTTCCTCATCTGCATCTCTCCACCCCCCTCCTTCCTCATCTGCATCTCTCCACCCCCTCCTTCCTCATCTGCATCTCTCCACCCCCTCCTTCCTCATCTGCATCTCTCCACCCTCCCTCCTTCCTCATCTGTGTCTCTCCACCCCCCCTCCTCCTCCCTCATCTCCATCTCTCCACCCCCTCCTCCTTCCTCATCTGCATCTCTCCACCCCCCATCCTTCCTCATCTGTATCTATCCACCCCCCCCCTCCTTCCTCATCTGCATCTCTCCACCCCCCCACCTTCCTCATCTGCATCTCTCCACCCCCCCTCCTTCCTCATCTGCATCTCTCCACCCACCCCCCCCTCCTTCCTCATCTGCATCTCTCCACCCCCCCACCTTCCTCATCTGCATCTCTCCACCCCCCCACCTTCCTCATCTGCATCTCTCCACCCCCTCCTTCCTCATCTGCATCTCTCCACCCCCCCACCTTCCTCATCTGCATCTCTCCACCCCCCCTCCTTCCTCATCTGCATCTCTCCACCCCCCCTCCTTCCTCATCTGCATCTCTCCACCCCCTCCTTCCTCATCTGCATCTCTCCACCCCCCCTCCTTCCTCATCTGCATCTCTCCACCCCCTCCTTCCTCATCTGCATCTCTCCACCCCTCCTTCCTCATCTGCATCTCTCCACCCCCCTCCTTCCTCATCTGCATCTCTCCACCCCCCTCCTTCCTCATCTGCATCTCTCCACCCCCTCCTTCCTCATCTGCATCTCTCCACCCCCTCCTTCCTCATCTGCATCTCTCCACCCCCTCCTTCCTCATCTGCATCTCTCCACCCCCCTCCTTCCTCATCTGCATCTCTCCACCCCCTCCTTCCTCATCTGCATCTCTCCACCCCCTCCTTCCTCATTTGCATCTCTCCACCCCCAGGACTTTCCTCATGTGTTCATAGACTACGTAGGAGATGCTGACGGCGGGGATGACTTTCAGGAAGTTGGGGGCGATGCCGCGGTAGAGGCCAGCCACGCCCTCCTGGGTCACAATGTTCTGGAACAGACCTAGCATGGAGAGCTGAGGGCCGCCCTTCACAGAGGCTGGAGGAGGAGAGGAGGAAGAGGAAGAGGAAGAGGAGAGGGAGGAGGAGGGAGGGAGAGGAGGATAGGAAGAGGAGGAGGAGGGAGGGAGAGAAGAGAAGAGAGAGCGGATGCACACATGGGGAAAAGTGACAGGTAGATAAATGTAGTTTATCTCACACACCCAAGCCCTGCCCCCCCACCTCCCCCTCTCACACAGCCCTGCCCCCCCACCTCCCCCTCTCACACACCCAAGCCCTGCCCCCCCACCTCCCACTCTCACACAGCCCTGCCCCCCCACCTCCCCCTCTCACACAGCCCTGCCCCCCCACCTCCCCCTCTCACACACCCAAGCCCTGCCCCCCCACCTCCCCCTCTCACACACCCAAGCCCTGCCCCCCCACCTCCCTCTCTCACACAGCCCTGCCCCCCCACCTCCCCCTGTCTCACCCTGTGCCTGCATGCGTGTTCTGACCAGAGCCAGAGGGTAACTGGCTAGCTGACCACAGGTACTGGACATGGTTCCACACCCCACCAACACCACAACACCTGGGTCTACTGAATCTGTGTGCCTCGCTAGCCACGCATTCTTCATAGTCTGGGAGAGGGGAAGTAGAGAGAGGGGAGAGAGGGGAGAGAGAGAGAGAGGGGGAGAGAGGGGGGAGAGAGAGAGGGGGAGAGAGAGTGTAGAGAGTGATGGGGAGAGAGATGGGGAGAGAGAGTGTAGAGAGAGAGAGAGAGAGAGAGAGGGGGAGAGAGAGTGTAGAGAGAGAGAGGGAGAGGAGAGAGAGATAGGGGGAGAGAGATGGGGAGAGAGAGTGTAGAGAGAGATGGGGAGAGAGATGGGGAAAGAGATGGGGAGAGAGAGGGTAGAGAGAGAGAGAGAGAGAGAGAGGGGGAGAGAGTGTGTAGAGAGAGAGAGGGAGAGGAGAGAGAGAGGGGGAGAGAGATGGGGAGAGAGAGAGGGGGGGAGAGATGGGGAGTGTAGAGAGAGAGAGAGGGGGAGAGAGAGTGTAGAGAGAGAGAGGGAGAGGGAGAGAGAGATGGGAGAGAGAGAGAGAGGGGGAGAGAGATGAGTGTAGAGAGAGAGAGAGAGAGAGAGAGAGGATGAGAGAGAGGGGGAGAGAGAGGGGAGCAGGAGAGGGGAGAGAGAGCAAGAGGGGAGAGAGAAGGGGAGAGAGAGAAGGGGAGAGAGGGGAGAGAGAGAAGGGGAGAGAGGGGAGAGAGAGAGAGAGAGAGAGAGAGGGAGGGAGAGGAGAGAGAGAGGGTGAGTGAGAGAGGGAGGGAAGAGAGAGAGGGTGAGAGAGAGAGAGAGAGGCATACATCAGTGATATATTCCCTCACACACACACCCTCCCCCATTCCCCCTCACACACACCTCGTAGACGGCGAGGTCAATGCCAGCGTAGGGTATGATGCCTATGATGTTGGGTACATATCCTTTGTAGAAGGCCATGATGCCCTCCCTGTGGAGGATCTGTCTGGCACAGTCTAACACACTGGTGTACTGGCCTGTCTTCCCCAGGGTCAGACGAGTCTTCAGGACCTGGGGGAGGGAGGGAGGGAGGGAGGGAGGGAGGGAGGGTGGGAGGGGGGAGGGAGGGAGGTGAATTTGTGTATTTTCGAGTGTGTGTGTGTGCTGAAGTGCATGCGTAAATTTTCGTGTGTATTTGACTGTGTGTGTGTGTACATTATTTTAGTGTGTGTATGTGTATTTTAATGTGTGTGCTTATGTGTATTTTTGAGTGTGAGTGTGTGTGCTCTAACCTCCATAGGGTAGATGGCTGTCTGAGCGGTAGCTCCTGCTAACGACCCAGCTACAAACCTCTCATGAACCCTCAGAGGTCCCCTCTCCTTACTGCCACGCATCCACCTCTTAATCTACAGAGAGAGAGACAGAGAGACAGAGAGAGAGACAGAGGGAGAGAGAGAGAGCGAGAGAGATAGAGAGAGAGAGAGAGACAGAGAGAGAGAGAGAGGGGGGGGGGAGAGAGACACAGAGAGAGAGAGAGAGAGAGAGAGAGACAGAGAGAGAGAGAGAGAGAGAGAGAGAGAGGGGGATCGAGAGCGGGAGAGAGAGAGAGAGAGAGAGAGAGAGAGAGAGAGACAGAGAGAGAGAGAGAGAGAGAGAGAGAGAGAGAGAGAGAGAGAGAGGGGGAGAGAGACAGAGAGGGGGAGAGAGACAGAGAGAGAGAGTCAGAGAGAGAGAGAGCAGTGGATGATTGATGTGAAAGTGACAGATGTCAGAAAGATCAGGAACAGGAGGGTGTAGTGTGTTGTAGTGTAGTGTGTAGTGTAGTGTAGTGTAGTGTAGAGTAGAGTAGTGTAGTGTAGTGTAGAGTAGAGTAGTGTAGTGTAGTGTAGTGTAGTGTAGTGTGTTGTAGTGTAGTGTAGTGTAGTGTAGTGTGGTGTAGTGTAGTGTGGTGTGGTGTAGTGTAGTGTGGTGTAGTGTAGTGTGTTGTAGTGTAGTGTAGTGTAGTGTAGTGTAGTGTAGTGTGGTGTGGTGTAGTGTAGTGTGGTGTAGTGTAGTGTGTTGTAGTGTAGTGTAGTGTAGTGTAGTGTAGTGTAGTGTAGTGTGGTGTGGTGTAGTGTAGTGTGGTGTAGTGTAGTGTAGTGTAGTCTAGTGTGGTGTGGTGTAGTGTAGTGTAGTGTAGTGTAGTGTAGTGTAGTGTAGTGTAGTGTAGTGTAGTGTAGAGTAGTGTAGTGTGGTGTAGTGTGGTGTAGTGTAGTGTAGTGTGGTGTAGTGTAGAGTAGTGTAGTGTAGAGTAGTGTAGTGTAGTGTAGTGTAGTGTGGTGTAGTGTAGTGTAGTGTAGTGTAGTGTAGTGTAGTGTAGTGTAGAGTAGTGTAGTGTGGTGTAGTGTGGTGTAGTGTAGTGTAGTGTAGTGTAGTGTAGTGTAGTGTAGTGTAGAGTAGTGTAGTGTAGTGTAGTATGGTGTGGTGTGGTGTAGTGTAGTGTAGTGTAGAGTAGTGTGGTGTAGTGTGGTGTGGTGTAGTGTAGTGTAGTGTAGTGTAGTGTAGTGTGGTGTAGTGTGGGGTAGTGTAGTGTAGTGTAGTGTGGTGTAGAGTAGTGTAGTGTAGTGTAGTGTAGTGTGGTGTAGTGTAGTGTAGTGTGGTGTAGTGTGGGGTAGTGTAGTGTAGTGTAGTGTGGTGTAGTGTAGTGTAGTCTAGTTGTCTGTGGCGCCCAGTCCCGCTCCACTCCACCTGTTCGTAGGCCCAGAACTTGATGGCGGTCTCGGGGGCGATCTTCATGACGTTGACCCCGTTGCCCCTCCACAAGGAACTGAATCCCCCCTCCTTCACCATGGCCCTCAGCCCACTGATCATGTTCCCCACCCCAAGGGCCCCTGCAGGGTTCCCCGGGGTCGAGCCATGCACCTGGGGGGACACAGACACAGTGTATCAGGAGGGGTGTCCTAAATGACACCCTCTTTAGTACACTGCTTTTGACACACCCTCTAGACACTCTTATTCAGACCTGACTAGTCGATCATGTCATATAATATTACGAGCCCAGAGTGATCTGGAATGAACACATGATGTACAGTACACAAGTTAGATAACCACTCTGTAGTTAGAATCTTTCAGTGGTGATACTTCACATCCCCACCAGGGGGAGCTGAATACACATCTCCACCTCAGGACCAGATCTAGGAACAGTTTACCGTCCCCCTATCCTAACCTCAACAATTTAGAGGAGGCATGTGAAGCTGAACTTAGACCAGTGTGTAGGGGCAACTTCATTTCACCAACCACCTTCCTCTCCTCTCCTCTCCTCTCCTCTCCTCTCCTCTCCTCTCCTCTCCTCTCCTCTCCTCTCCTCTAGTCTCCTCCCCTTCCCTCTACTCAACTCTCCCTTCCTCTCCTCTCCTTTCCTCTAGTCTCCTCCCCTTCCCTCTACTCAACTCTACCTTCCTCTCCTCCCCTCCCTTCTCCTCTAGTCTCCTCCCCTCTCCTCTCTTTTCCTCCCCTCTCCTCTAGTCTCCTCCCCTCTCCTCTTAACTTCCCTCCTTTCTTCTAGTCTCCTCCCCTCTCCTCTCTTTTCCTCCCCTCTCCTCTCCTTTCCTCTAGTCTCCTCCCCTTCCCTCTCCTCTCCTCCCTTTTCCTCTCCTCTCCTTTCCTCTCCTCTAGACTCCTACCCTCCATTCTCCTTCTCTCTCCTCTCCCCAAATTCCTGTTCTCCTCTTCTGTCCTCTCTTCCCTTCTCCTCTCCTCACCTGCAGGAAGACTTTAAGGCGGTCCAGTGGGGCGGTGCCGGTCCGGGAGACTGATCCTGCCATAGCTCCAGCCATCAGCTGTCTCCAGACGAACCCTGACTTCTTCTCCTGCTCGGAGAACTCATCAGGACAGGTCAGGTTGTCTCCTATGTCCAGCATCTAGACAGAGAGAGGGGGGAAGGAGGAAGAGGGGGAAGGAGGGAGAGGGGGAAGGGGAAACAGGTAGGGGGAGAAGGGAAAGGTAGGGATGGAGGGGGGAGGAGGGAGAGGAAGGAATGTAGGGGGAGGAGGGAGAGGAAGGGATGGAGGGGGAGGAGGAAGAGGTAGAGATGGAGGGGGGAGGAGGGAGAGGTAGGGATGGAGGGGGAGGAGGGAGAGGTAGGGATGGAGGGGGGAGGAGGGAGATGCAGGGATGGAGGGGGGAGGAGGGAGCGGTAGGAGGGGACAGCGGAGGAGGGAGGGGTAGGGGGGAGGGAGGGAGGGGAGGGGGAGGTAGGGATGGAGCGAAAGGGAGAGGAAGAGGGAGGGGGGAGGATGGAGGGAGAGGGAGGGGGGAGGATGGAGGGAGAGGGAGGGGGGAGGATGGAGGGAGAGGGAGGGGGGAGGATGGAGGGAGAGGGAGGGGGGAGGATGGAGGGAGAGTCATTTGACATTCGACTTAGTTTTACTAAACAACAAAGTTGTCAGACTGATATCCAGGCTACATCTCTGCTGGGTTTCCTGTGTGTGTGTGTGTGTGTGTGTGTGTGTGTGTGTGTGTGTGTGTGTGTGTGTGTGTGTATATATGTGTGTGTGTGTGTGTGTGTGTGTGTGTGTGTGTGTGTGTGTGTGTGTGTGTGTGTGTGTGTGTGTGTGTGTGTGTGCGTGTGTGTGTGTGTGTATATATACGTGTGTGTGTGTGTGTGTGTGCGTGCGTGTGTACGTGACTCACATGAGAGTGTTTCCAGTAGCGAGAGATGTCTTCCAGACTGTGTATGGGGTTGAACAGGAAGTGATCTCGCCACTCATCCCAGTCAATGGTCATGTTACCATCCCTGTCAATACTGACCAGAGACAGAGAGAATGTTACACATAGCACGACACGTACACACACACGGACGGACACACACACAGACGTACACACACACGGACGGACACACACACACACACACACACACACAGACGGACACACTAGGGCTGACCCCCTTTAGTGGACTGGTGGATTGTTCCGGTTGACAGGCTGTTGGTCGACCGACATTTCTTTAGTCCAGCAGTAGCACATTAGTATATCTTGTTTTTGTACAAGACACCGTCTGATTGGCTCCTGTCTCAGTGGACTAATCCATTGTGGAGGCCGTGGGGGTGGCACAGTCCATCACTCTAAGACATGTGATACTGAAATTGAATATAGGTTATATTATGTTAAAATAATGGTGCAACAATAATAAATCGAATATTATTTCATAACAAATGCTCTTTCCCCCGCGTTGGATACGGTCGCTGTCCGCGGTTCTGAAACATCATCTTCAGTGAGCCGTAGAATTGGCACCTTTACCTGACCACAAGTTAACCAGCATATTGGGATTGAGAACACTGTGGCCGAGGCAGCAGCAGAGACAATGAAACAGCCCTTTTGCCTTGAGCCTAATTGTCTAAGAAAATTGAGGAGAGAGGAAACGATTTAACTAGATAGTTAACTAACTGTTAAATGTCCCAGGCTTTATAAATCATCCATATATGTCTCTACAGAAATAAGACAGATCCTGCTTCTGTCCCCTGTTTGAGTGTTTGTTTAACAGCCTACTGATTCCATGAGCACCAAGCCTCATGCAACGGCAAAATGTTGGATAAAGTAATTTCACAGATTCGTCTGTTTTTAATCTTTGCTGTAATAAAGGCTTTACAAGTGTTTTCCGTTAGAACAGACTGGTTTTACTTATACGTTATTTAGTGTTGTTTACACTGTTCCAAACAGGCAGAACCAAATATATTGTAATCTAACAGCACCTGTTTGTCACACATAATAAACACACAGCTCTAACACACAGCTCTAACACACAGCTCTAACACACAGCTCTCGCTCCCAAACCTTCTTTTTTCTTGGATCTCCTGTAGTCTCCACAACTAAGTCAAATGTCTTCCACAGATCTGACTTCCCCTTTCCCGCCTGAGCAACCAGTAAACATTAGACCGCTTCCAGCTTCTTTTTCACGTCCTCCGCATCCATTTTGCTGTCACTGTGTTTGGAGTTTGTTATAACCAATTTATTGATGTGATTATTATGGGCTATAGGTCAGGTCCTATTGGTCACATGCATGCGATGCTTACATGTTTAATGTAAAGAAAGCAAGGGTTGAGGGATTGGGGAATGTTGTTCCTAATAGGAACAAGGGTTGAGGGATTAGGGAATGTTGTTCCTAATAGGAACAAGGGTTGAGGGATTAGGGAATGTTGTTCCTAATAGGAACAAGGGTTGAGGGAATAGGAAATGTTGTTCCTGAACAAATTAGATTATTTCGTTAACAGAACTTTTCAGTCAGAAACCAGTAAGAAACTAAACGGCTGAAATGACGTCACAGCTTCAGCACAGACAGACAATAAACTCTCAGCTGTGCTGTTGTGCCTTTTCTCTGCAGTAGGGAGGAGAGAGAGACAACATGCACCAGTCACACAGACACTTTAACACAGTGTGACCATCGGGCTCTTTCTTCAGCCATTTGTGGATCTTAATTATTTAGTCAAAACAGTGTGCTTAAAGCATCAGACAAGCTCAGCGCAACATGTAGTTGGTTTTATTCAAACACATAGGGGGCATGTCTGTCTATATATGGAAAAAAGAAGTTTCAACATTTCAACCAATCGATTGGTCAAAAGAACAGGACGACTCTCGGTCGACCAAGACAAGCCTAGAAGACATACACATACACTTGCATGGACCGACGCAAACACACACACACACACACACACACACACACAGTAATAATCATGCAAACTCACAAACATAAAAGTATAGTAGTCCGCCAACTCCAATTGTAGAATGCAAAGTCATACTAGATTGTGCAATTACAGCACAAATATAACCAGAGTAGACTGTATCATTATAGCGTAGATATGAGTAGAGTAGATTGTACAGACCTCTTCATGATGGTGGCAGCCTCCTTCAGACTCACAGCTATTCCCAGAGTTTGAAGGGACTGCTGAATCTCTGATACATCTATCTCACCTGCAAACACAGTATCCACGTCAGAGTTGGTGTGTGTATTTGACTGTGTGTGTTTTGATTGTGTTTCTCAGTGTGTATTTTATTCACATACCTTACGTACGTACGCAACACAAGAACCCAGTGAGCTTTGTAAAATTGGCTATATTGTATATTTGTATCAAGTTACAAAATGTGGGTCTGCACACGTCTGCGTATTTTAGTTAAACAACTACAGAGGATGTCCATTTATCTCCCTGTGATTCTGGAGCCCCGTACGTAAGACGGGTTCATATTTATCTTTACAAA
>NC_048581.1:12489865-12507365 GCF_013265735.2 Oncorhynchus mykiss | reverse complement strand
TTTCCAGTAGTAATCAGGTAGAGTTGTCTAGTGTTGAAAACAGTCGTGTTTCCAGTAGTAATCAGGTAGAGTTGTCTAGTGTTGAAAACAGCTGTGTTTCCAGTAGTAATCAGGTAGAGTTGTCTAGTGTTGAAAACAGTTGTGTTTCCAGTAGTAATCAGGTAGAGTTGTCTAGTGTTGAAAACAGTCGTGTTTCCAGTAGTAATCAGGTAGAGTTGTCTAGTGTTGAAAACAGTTGTGTTTCCAGTAGTAATCAGGTAGAGTTGTCTAGTGTTGAAAACAGTCGTGTTTCCAGTAGTAATCAGGTAGAGTTGTCTAGTGTTGAAAACAGTCGTGTTTCCAGTAGTAATCAGGTAGAGTTGTCTAGTGTTGAAAACAGTCGTGTTTCCAGTAGTAATCAGGTAGAGTTGTCTAGTGTTGAAAACAGTCGTGTTTCCAGTAGTAATCAGGTAGAGTTGTCTAGTGTTGAAAACAGTTGTGTTTCCAGTAGTAATCAGGTAGAGTTGTCTAGTGTTCAGTAGGAAAACAGTCGTGTTTCCAGTAGTAATCAGGTAGAGTTGTCTAGTGTTGAAAACAGTCGTGTTTCCAGTAGTAATCAGGTAGAGTTGTCTAGTGTTGAAAACAGTCGTGTTTCCAGTAGTAATCAGGTAGAGTTGTCTAGTGTTGAAAACAGTCGTGTTTCCAGTAGTAATCAGGTAGAGTTGTCTAGTGTTGAAAACAGTCGTGTTTCCAGTAGTAATCAGGTAGAGTTGTCTAGTGTTGAAAACAGTCGTGTTTCCAGTAGTAATCAGGTAGAGTTGTCTAGTGTTGAAAACAGTCGTGTTTCCAGTAGTAATCAGGTAGAGTTGTCTAGTGTTGAAAACAGTCGTGTTTCCAGTAGTAATCAGGTAGAGTTGTCTAGTGTTGAAAACAGTCGTGTTTCCAGTAGTAATCAGGTAGAGTTGTCTAGTGTTGAAAACAGTCGTGTTTCCAGTAGTAATCAGGTAGAGTTGTCTAGTGTTGAAAACAGTCGTGTTTCCAGTAGTAATCAGGTAGAGTTGTGTAGTGTTCAGTAGAAAACAGTCGTGTTTCCAGTAGTAATCAGGTAGAGTTGTCTAGTGTTCAGTAGAAAACAGTCGTGTTTCCAGTAGTAATCAGGTAGAGTTGTCTAGTATTCAGTAGGAAACAGTCATGTTTCAAGTAGTAATCAGGTAGAGTTGTCTAGTATTCAGTAGGAAACAGTCGTGTTTCCAGTAGTAATCAGGCAGAGTTGTCTAGTGTTCAGTAGAAAACAGTCGTGTTTCCAGTAGTAATCAGGTAGAGTTGTCTAGTGTTGAAAACAGTTGTGTTTCCAGTAGTAATCAGGTAGAGTTGTCTAGTATTGAAAACAGTTGTGTTTCCAGTAGTAATCAGGTAGAGTTGTCTAGTGTTGAAAACAGTTGTGTTTCCAGTAGTAATCAGGTAGAGTTGTCTAGTGTTGAAAACAGTCGTGTTTCCAGTAGTAATCAGGTAGAGTTGTCTAGTGTTGAAAACAGTCGTGTTTCCAGTAGTAATCAGGTAGAGTTGTCTAGTGTTGAAAACAGTCGTGTTTCCAGTAGTAATCAGGTAGAGTTGTCTAGTGTTGAAAACAGTCGTGTTTCCAGTAGTAATCAGGTAGAGTTGTCTAGTGTTGAAAACAGTCGTGTTTCCAGTAGTAATCAGGTAGAGTTGTCTAGTGTTGAAAACAGCTGTGTTTCCAGTAGTAATCAGGTAGAGTTGTCTAGTGTTGAAAACAGTCGTGTTTCCAGTAGTAATCAGGTAGAGTTGTCTAGTGTTGAAAACAGTCGTGTTTCCAGTAGTAATCAGGTAGAGTTGTCTAGTGTTGAAAACAGTCGTGTTTCCAGTAGTAATCAGGTAGAGTTGTCTAGTGTTGAAAACAGTCGTGTTTCCAGTAGTAATCAGGTAGAGTTGTCTAGTGTTGAAAACAGTCGTGTTTCCAGTAGTAATCAGGTAGAGTTGTCTAGTGTTGAAAACAGTCGTGTTTCCAGTAGTAATCAGGTAGAGTTGTCTAGTGTTGAAAACAGTTGTGTTTCCAGTAGTAATCAGGTAGAGTTGTCTAGTGTTCAGTAGGAAAACAGTCGTGTTTCCAGTAGTAATCAGGTAGAGTTGTCTAGTGTTGAAAACAGTTGTGTTTCCAGTAGTAATCAGGTAGAGTTGTCTAGTGTTGAAAACAGTCGTGTTTCCAGTAGTAATCAGGTAGAGTTGTCTAGTGTTGAAAACAGTCGTGTTTCCAGTAGTAATCAGGTAGAGTTGTCTAGTGTTGAAAACAGTCTTGTTTCCAGTAGTAATCAGGTAGAGTTGTCTAGTGTTCAGTAGGAAAACAGTCGTGTTTCCAGTAGTAATCAGGTAGAGTTGTCTAGTGTTCAGTAGGAAAACAGTCGTGTTTCCAGTAGTAATCAGGTAGAGTTGTCTAGTGTTGAAAACAGTCTTGTTTCCAGTAGTAATCAGGTAGAGTTGTCTAGTGTTCAGTAGGAAAACAGTCGTGTTTCCAGTAGTAATCAGGTAGAGTTGTCTAGTGTTCAGTAGGAAAACAGTCGTGTTTCCAGTAGTAATCAGGTAGAGTTGTCTAGTGTTGAAAACAGTCGTGTTTCCAGTAGTAATCAGGTAGAGTTGTCTAGTGTTGAAAACAGTCGTGTTTCCAGTAGTAATCAGGTAGAGTTGTCTAGTGTTGAAAACAGTTGTGTTTCCAGTAGTAATCAGGTAGAGTTGTCTAGTGTTCAGTAGAAAACAGTCGTGTTTCCAGTAGTAATCAGGTAGAGTTGTCTAGTATTCAGTAGGAAACAGTCATGTTTCAAGTAGTAATCAGGTAGAGTTGTCTAGTATTCAGTAGGAAACAGTCGTGTTTCCAGTAGTAATCAGGCAGAGTTGTCTAGTGTTCAGTAGAAAACAGTCGTGTTTCCAGTAGTAATCAGGTAGAGTTGTCTAGTGTTGAAAACAGTTGTGTTTCCAGTAGTAATCAGGTAGAGTTGTCTAGTATTGAAAACAGTTGTGTTTCCAGTAGTAATCAGGTAGAGTTGTCTAGTGTTGAAAACAGTTGTGTTTCCAGTAGTAATCAGGTAGAGTTGTCTAGTGTTGAAAACAGTCGTGTTTCCAGTAGTAATCAGGTAGAGTTGTCTAGTGTTGAAAACAGTCGTGTTTCCAGTAGTAATCAGGTAGAGTTGTCTAGTGTTGAAAACAGTCGTGTTTCCAGTAGTAATCAGGTAGAGTTGTCTAGTGTTGAAAACAGTCGTGTTTCCAGTAGTAATCAGGTAGAGTTGTCTAGTGTTGAAAACAGCTGTGTTTCCAGTAGTAATCAGGTAGAGTTGTCTAGTGTTGAAAACAGTTGTGTTTCCAGTAGTAATCAGGTAGAGTTGTCTAGTGTTGAAAACAGTCGTGTTTCCAGTAGTAATCAGGTAGAGTTGTCTAGTGTTGAAAACAGTTGTGTTTCCAGTAGTAATCAGGTAGAGTTGTCTAGTGTTGAAAACAGTCGTGTTTCCAGTAGTAATCAGGTAGAGTTGTCTAGTGTTGAAAACAGTCGTGTTTCCAGTAGTAATCAGGTAGAGTTGTCTAGTGTTGAAAACAGTCGTGTTTCCAGTAGTAATCAGGTAGAGTTGTCTAGTGTTGAAAACAGTCGTGTTTCCAGTAGTAATCAGGTAGAGTTGTCTAGTGTTCAGTAGGAAAACAGTCGTGTTTCCAGTAGTAATCAGGTAGAGTTGTCTAGTGTTCAGTAGGAAAACAGTCGTGTTTCCAGTAGTAATCAGGTAGAGTTGTCTAGTGTTGAAAACAGTCTTGTTTCCAGTAGTAATCAGGTAGAGTTGTCTAGTGTTCAGTAGGAAAACAGTCGTGTTTCCAGTAGTAATCAGGTAGAGTTGTCTAGTGTTCAGTAGGAAAACAGTCGTGTTTCCAGTAGTAATCAGGTAGAGTTGTCTAGTGTTGAAAACAGTCGTGTTTCCAGTAGTAATCAGGTAGAGTTGTCTAGTGTTGAAAACAGTCGTGTTTCCAGTAGTAATCAGGTAGAGTTGTCTAGTGTTGAAAACAGTTGTGTTTCCAGTAGTAATCAGGTAGAGTTGTCTAGTGTTCAGTAGAAAACAGTCGTGTTTCCAGTAGTAATCAGGTAGAGTTGTCTAGTATTCAGTAGGAAACAGTCATGTTTCAAGTAGTAATCAGGTAGAGTTGTCTAGTATTCAGTAGGAAACAGTCGTGTTTCCAGTAGTAATCAGGCAGAGTTGTCTAGTGTTCAGTAGAAAACAGTCGTGTTTCCAGTAGTAATCAGGTAGAGTTGTCTAGTGTTGAAAACAGTTGTGTTTCCAGTAGTAATCAGGTAGAGTTGTCTAGTATTGAAAACAGTTGTGTTTCCAGTAGTAATCAGGTAGAGTTGTCTAGTGTTGAAAACAGTTGTGTTTCCAGTAGTAATCAGGTAGAGTTGTCTAGTGTTGAAAACAGTCGTGTTTCCAGTAGTAATCAGGTAGAGTTGTCTAGTGTTGAAAACAGTCGTGTTTCCAGTAGTAATCAGGTAGAGTTGTCTAGTGTTGAAAACAGTCGTGTTTCCAGTAGTAATCAGGTAGAGTTGTCTAGTGTTGAAAACAGTCGTGTTTCCAGTAGTAATCAGGTAGAGTTGTCTAGTGTTGAAAACAGCTGTGTTTCCAGTAGTAATCAGGTAGAGTTGTCTAGTGTTGAAAACAGTTGTGTTTCCAGTAGTAATCAGGTAGAGTTGTCTAGTGTTGAAAACAGTCGTGTTTCCAGTAGTAATCAGGTAGAGTTGTCTAGTGTTGAAAACAGTTGTGTTTCCAGTAGTAATCAGGTAGAGTTGTCTAGTGTTGAAAACAGTCGTGTTTCCAGTAGTAATCAGGTAGAGTTGTCTAGTGTTGAAAACAGTCGTGTTTCCAGTAGTAATCAGGTAGAGTTGTCTAGTGTTGAAAACAGTCGTGTTTCCAGTAGTAATCAGGTAGAGTTGTCTAGTGTTGAAAACAGTCGTGTTTCCAGTAGTAATCAGGTAGAGTTGTCTAGTGTTGAAAACAGTTGTGTTTCCAGTAGTAATCAGGTAGAGTTGTCTAGTGTTCAGTAGGAAAACAGTCGTGTTTCCAGTAGTAATCAGGTAGAGTTGTCTAGTGTTGAAAACAGTTGTGTTTCCAGTAGTAATCAGGTAGAGTTGTCTAGTGTTGAAAACAGTCGTGTTTCCAGTAGTAATCAGGTAGAGTTGTCTAGTGTTGAAAACAGTCGTGTTTCCAGTAGTAATCAGGTAGAGTTGTCTAGTGTTGAAAACAGTCGTGTTTCCAGTAGTAATCAGGTAGAGTTGTCTAGTGTTGAAAACAGTCGTGTTTCCAGTAGTAATCAGGTAGAGTTGTCTAGTGTTGAAAACAGTCGTGTTTCCAGTAGTAATCAGGTAGAGTTGTCTAGTGTTGAAAACAGTTGTGTTTCCAGTAGTAATCAGGTAGAGTTGTCTAGTGTTGAAAACAGTCGTGTTTCCAGTAGTAATCAGGTAGAGTTGTCTAGTGTTGAAAACAGTCGTGTTTCCAGTAGTAATCAGGTAGAGTTGTCTAGTGTTGAAAACAGTCGTGTTTCCAGTAGTAATCAGGTAGAGTTGTGTAGTGTTCAGTAGAAAACAGTCGTGTTTCCAGTAGTAATCAGGTAGAGTTGTCTAGTGTTCAGTAGAAAACAGTCGTGTTTCCAGTAGTAATCAGGTAGAGTTGTCTAGTATTCAGTAGAAAACAGTCGTGTTTCCAGTAGTAATCAGGTAGAGTTGTCTAGTATTCAGTAGGAAAACAGTCGTGTTTCCAGTAGTAATCAGGTAGAGTTGTCTAGTATTCAGTAGAAAACAGTCGTGTTTCCAGTAGTAATCAGGTAGAGTTGTCTAGTGTTCAGTAGAAAACAGTCGTGTTTCCAGTAGTAATCAGGTAGAGTTGTCTAGTATTCAGTAGAAAACAGTCGTGTTTCCAGTAGTAATCAGGTAGAGTTGTCTAGTATTCAGTAGGAAAACAGTCGTGTTTCCAGTAGTAATCAGGTAGAGTTGTCTAGTGTTGAAAACAGTTGTGTTTCCAGTAGTAATCAGGTAGAGTTGTCTAGTGTTGAAAACAGTTGTGTTTCCAGTAGTAATCAGGTAGAGTTGTCTAGTGTTGAAAACAGTCGTGTTTCCAGTAGTAATCAGGTAGAGTTGTCTAGTCTTCAGTAGGAAAACAGTTGTGTTTCCAGAAAGCAAGGGAGAGAGAGAGAGACAGAGAAAAGAGATAGCGTGAGTGGGAAAGGTTAAATGCTTTCTCGGCTTACCAACTCTCTCCTTGAACTAAAATAGGGAACGTGTACTCTCACCGACACACGTGAACACAGACAGAACACCACTGTGTGTTTGTCTGCTACACTCTTTCTGCCAAGAAAAACAGCCATAAACTGATAGCGGGAGGTGTGTGTGTGTGTGTGTGTGTGTGTGTGTGTGTGTGTGTGTGTGTGTGTGTGTGTGTATGTGTGTGTGTGTGTGTGTATGTGTGTGTGTGTGTGTGTGTGTGTGTGTATATAACAAAGTCAACAGTAAGACATTCAAACAAACAAAACAATGCCCTATAACTCTCCAACATAATGGTGAGTTAGTAGACTTAATTTAATGAACTGGCTGAGGATCCGACTTCTCATTTAAAGTGCTGTTTACAGTAATACATATATTTCTACATTTTATATTTAACACACATCACAACGAGAGAGACACCACAACACTACATAGAGAGAGACACCACAACACCACATAAAGAGACACCACAACACCACATAAAGAGAGACACCACAACACCACATAAATAGACACCACAACACTACATAAAGAGACACCACAACACCACATAAAGAGAGACACCACAACACTACATAAATAGACACCACAACACTACATAAAGAGACACCACAACACCACATAAAGAGAGAGACCACAACACCACATAAAGAGAGAGACCACAACACTACATAAAGAGAGACACCACAACACTACATAAATAGACACCACAACACTACATAAATAGACACCACAACACTACATAAATAGACACCACAACACCACATAAAGAGAGAGACCACAACACCACATAAAGAGAGACCACAACACTACATAAAGAGAGACACCACAACACTACATAAAGAGACACCACAACACCACATAAAGAGAGACACCACAACACTACATAAATAGACACCACAACACTACATAAAGAGACACCACAACACTACATAAAGAGACACCACAACACTACATAAAGAGAGACAACACTACATAAAGAGAGACACCACTACACAAAGAGAGACACCACTACACAAAGAGAGACACCACAACACTACATAAAGAGAGACACCACTACATAAAGAGAGACACCACTACATAAAGAGAGACACCACTACACAAAGAGAGACACCACTACATAAAGAGAGACACCACTACATAAAGAGAGACACCACTACATAAAGAGAGACAACACTACATAAAGAAAACCACACCACTACATAAAGAGAGACACCACTACACAAAGAGAGACACCACTACACAAAGAGAGACACCACTACATAAAGAGACACCACTACATAAAGAGAGACACCACTACATAAAGAGAGACACCACAACACTACATAAAGAGAGACACCACTACATAAAGAGAGACACCACTACATAAAGAGAGACACCATTACATAAAGAGACAACACTACATAAAGAGAGACACCACTACATAAGGAGAGACACCACTACATAAAGAGAGACACCACTACACAAAGAGAGACACCACTACACAAAGAGAGACACCACTACATAAAGAGAGACACCACAACACTACATAAATAGACACCACAACACTACATAAAGAAAGACCACAACACTACATAAAGAGAGACAACACAACATAAAGAGAGACACCACAACATAAAGATAGACACCACTACCTACAGAGAGACCACTACACAAAGAGAGACACCACTACATAAAGAGAGACACCACTACATAAAGAGAGACACCACTACATAAAGAGAGACCTAAGACAACATATGCAGTACAGTAGTAGGCCAGGCCTATACCCTCTTTGTCCCAAATGGAGCCCTATATTACCTATGTAAAAGGAATACGGTTCTATTTGGGACACAGTCTTTACTGTGAGCAGTGTTTGACTTGGGCAGGAGTTTACCGGAGCTGAGGACCGGCACCTCAGGATTGTATACTGCTTGAGTTCATGCACCTCTCTTACCTATAATAGCCTATATACAAATATATTAGCTATAGTGGAGTTTCTGCATCTACTAAACTAAGGTCATACCAAGGATAATTTGCTACTTGATTTAGAATTTTAAAACCCCTTGTCGTATGAAAATAATATATAATTATTTTTTGATGAAACATACAAACGCATTGAATAACAGATAGTCCCCCCCCCCCCCCCCCAAAAAAAGGAAGTTTACTTATGAAGTATCTCTGAGTATATCTGAGAGATATACGGCCAAACCAGTCAGACGCTACAGACGATTCTGTGACAAGACCAATTTTGTGGATATATTCTCATATTCTGACAAACACCGCTCAACCTCTGCCACCTTTCACCGCAGATATGGAGGTGAGACACTGCCAGATGTGGAGGTGAGACACTGGCAGATGTGGAGGTGAGACACTGGCAGATGTGGAGGTGAGACACTGGCAGATGTGGAGGTGAGACACTGGTAGATGTGGAGGTGAGACACTGCCAGATGTGGAGGTGAGACACTGGTAGATGTGGAGGTGAGACACTGGTAGATGTGGAGGTGAGACACTGGTAGATGTGGAGGTGAGACACTGGCAGATGTGGAGGTGAGACACTGCCAGATGTGGAGGTGAGACACTGGCAGATGTGGAGGTGAGACACTGCCAGATGTGGAGGTGAGACACTGCCAGATGTGGAGGTGAGACACTGCCAGATGTGGAGGTGAGACACTGGCAGATGTGGAGGTGAGACACTGCCAGATGTGGAGGTGAGACACTGCCAGATGTGGAGGTGAGACACTGGCAGATGTGGAGGTGAGACACTGGTAGATGTGGAGGTGAGACACTGGTAGATGTGGAGGTGAGACACTGGTAGATGTGGAGGTGAGACACTGGCAGATGTGGAGGTGAGACACTGCCAGATGTGGAGGTGAGACACTGGCAGATGTGGAGGTGAGACACTGCCAGATGTGGAGGTGAGACACTGCCAGATGTGGAGGTGAGACACTGCCAGATGTGGAGGTGAGACACTGGCAGATGTGGAGGTGAGACACTGCCAGATGTGGAGGTGAGACACTGCCAGATGTGGAGGTGAGACACTGGCAGATGTGGAGGTGAGACACTGGTAGATGTGGAGGTGAGACACTGGTAGATGTGGAGGTGAGACACTGCCAGATGTGGAGGTGAGACACTGCCAGATGTGGAGGTGAGACACTGGTAGATGTGGAGGTGAGACACTGCCAGATGTGGAGGTGAGACACTGGTAGATGTGGAGGTGAGACACTGGTAGATGTGGAGGTGAGACACTGGTAGATGTGGAGGTGAGACACTGGTAGATGTGGAGGTGAGACACTGCCAGATGTGGAGGTGAGACACTGGTAGATGTGGAGGTGAGACACTGGTAGATGTGGAGGTGAGACACTGCCAGATGTGGAGGTGAGACACTGGTAGATGTGGAGGTGAGACACTGGTAGATGTGGAGGTGAGACACTGGTAGATGTGGAGGTGAGACACTGGTAGATGTGGAGGTGAGACACTGCCAGATGTGGAGGTGAGACACTGGTAGATGTGGAGGTGAGACACTGGTAGATGTGGAGGTGAGACACTGGTAGATGTGGAGGTGAGACACTGGTAGATGTGGAGGTGAGACACTGGTAGATGTGGAGGTGAGACACTGCCAGATGTGGAGGTGAGACACTGGTAGATGTGGAGGTGAGACACTGGCAGATGTGGAGGTGAGACACTGCCAGATGTGGAGGTGAGACACTGGCAGATGTGGAGGTGAGACACTGGCAGATGTGGAGGTGAGACACTGGCAGATGTGGAGGTGAGACACTGCCAGATGTGGAGGTGAGACACTGCCAGATGTGGAGGTGAGACACTGGCAGATGTGGAGGTGAGACACTGCCAGATGTGGAGGTGAGACACTGGCAGATGTGGAGGTGAGACACTGGCAGATGTGGAGGTGAGACACTGCCAGATGTGGAGGTGAGACACTGGCAGATGTGGAGGTGAGACACTGCCAGATGTGGAGGTGAGACACTGGCAGATGTGGAGGTGAGACACTGGCAGATGTGGAGGTGAGACACTGCCAGATGTGGAGGTGAGACACTGACAGATGCAGTGGATTACATCCAATGCAACAACAACAAAGAAGACAGATTTTGACAAGGTATTAAACAGACCATTTTATTTTCAATGGTTAACCGCCTGAGTGAACTATCTTAATTTATCCACCATCTTTGTCTATAGACCTATATCCCATCGCAATCAGAGTTCAGAGTTCAGGCAGAGGTCAGATGTAGTTGCTTCACATTCCAATTCATCAATAATGGTGATCATTGATCAGTCATTGATCTGTTCAGTGAGATGATTCAGCTCAGGAGGTTACCTATCTTCATATAGCCTAGTAGTCTCAGGAGGTTACCTATCTATCTTCATATAGCCTGGTGGTCTCAGGAGGTTACCTATCTATCTTCATATAGCCTGGTGGTCTCAGGAGGTTACCTATCTATCTTCATATAGCCTGGTGGTCTCAGGAGGTTACCTATCTATCTTCATATAGCCTGGTGGTCTCAGGAGGTTACCTATCTATCTTCATATAGCCTGGTGGTCTCAGGAGGTTACCTATCTATCTTCATATAGCCTGGTGGTCTCAGGAGGTTACCTATCTATCTTCATATAGCCTGGTGGTCTCAGGAGGTTACCTATCTATCTTCAAATAGCCTGGTGATCTCAGGAGGTTACCTATCTATCTTCATATAGCCTGGTGGTCTCAGGAGGTTACCTATCTATCTTCATATAGCCTGGTGGTCTCAGGAGGTTACCTATCTATCTTCATATAGCCTGGTGGTCTCAGGAGGTTACCTATCTATCTTCATATAGCCTGGTGGTCTCAGGAGGTTACCTATCTATCTTCATATAGCCTGGTGGTCCCAGATGTGTTAGTGCTTTTGCCAGCTCCAGTGCTGTCATTGTCAAGACATGTTTGGCATGATAGCACAAACTGACTGGCACTCAGGCTACCTTCGTATAGCCTATACCAGGGATGGGCAACTGCAGTCCCCGGGGCCCTGATGGGTGTCAAATGTTTGCCCCCAGCTGACACACCTGACTCCAATAATCATTTCATCATCAAATCAAACTTTATTTGTCACATGCGCAGAATACAACAAGTGTAGACCTTACCGTGAAATCCGTACTTACAAGCTCTTAACCAACAGTGCAGTTCCAGAAGAGTTTAAGAGAATATTAACCAAATAAACTAATGTAAATAATAATACAAAGTAACATGACAATAACGGTAGGAGTCAGTATGCAGGGGTACAGATCATGATCTTCAGTGTAAATTGTAATAAGTTTAACCAGCTGTGTTTACTGGGGATGGTGGAAAGGTGTGACACCACTCAGCCCAGAGGACTGGAGTTGCCCACCCCAGGCCTATACTGTGGAGTTTCCCACCCCAGGCCTATACTGTGGAGTTGCCCACCCCAGGCCTATACTGTGGAGTTTCCCACCCCAGGCCTATACTGTGGAGTTTCCCACCCCAGGCCTATACTGTGGAGTTGCCCACCCCAGGCCTATACTGTGGAGTTTCCCACCCCAGGCCTATACTGTGGAGTTGCCCACCCCAGGCCTATACTGTGGAGTTTCCCACCCAAGGCCTATACTGTGGAGTTGCCCACCCAAGGCCTATACTGTGGAGTTGCCCACCCCAGGCCTATACTGTGGAGTTGCCCACCCCAGGCCTATACTGTGGAGTTGCCCACCCCAGGCCTATACTGTGGAGTTGCCCACCCCAGGCCTATACTGTGGAGTTGCCCACCCCAGGCCTATACTGTGGAGTTGCCCACCCCAGGCCTATACTGTGGAGTTGCCCACCCCTGGCCTATACTGTGGAGTTGCCCACCCCAGGCCTATACTGTGGAGTTGCCCACCCCAGGCCTATACTGTGGAGTTGCCCACCCCAGGCCTATACTGTGGAGTTGCCCACCCCAGGCCTATACTGTGGAGTTGCCCACCCCAGGCCTATACTGTGGAGTTGCCCACCCCAGGCCTATACTGTGGAGTTCAACCGCCCTGCTCTTGTCTGAGCCTAATACAGTCAAATACATATCCAATCTACCCACAGCAGACTACTGTCTGACCTGTAGAGGAGTCTAATAGAGTAGAACAGAACAGAGTAGGGTAGGATATGGAAGAGGTGAAAAAAAAGTATGGGTGATGCAGGTACAGGGGGGAATCCTCATCAGTGACATCACACACACACACACACGCACGCACGCACGCACACACATAACATGCAATTAGTGGCTGGTGATGGCTAGGGGGAACCCCACCGTGTGAGTTTAGGCTATAGCCAAACGTTTCACGTAAAAAAAAACGTAATTCGTGATCATCATCAAGGTATACCGAATGACAGCCGAGTTGCTGCCCGGGCTCGTTGGCTGCTTACCCGGTCCACCGCGCGGCGGGAGAGCCCACGTTTCGCCAACCCCACACGGAGCTCGTGGATATCGATGACTCCATCACTGTTCAAGTCCAGTTCGTCGAACAGTTCCACCCATCGCTTCTCCCTCTCCGGGTCGCCATCCTCCTGGCAGCGGGCCTGGGTCCTCCAGCCCCGTGGGATCCGAGCCCCCGGCGGACCCATGCGTGGTGACGGTTGGCTGCGTCGGTTAGATCCCGGTGGAATAGCCTATAGAGTCATCGGCGTCCGATGTCCAAATCAGGATAGATGTTTTGTTGTTGTAATATTCAGGCTACTCAGTCAGTAAATATATCGGGAGAAGGACAGAGACAGATGTGCAGATTAAAAACAATCGAACGGTGGACCTCACGACGCGCTCCCATTCGCGGTCATGCTGTACATGTTACACATCATCTCACAGTTTTAACACCTGTTTTTATACCGTAATTGGTTGTAAATAGTTGTTTATTTATCCGTCAAGAAACCAGGAAGCGACGGTAACCTAACATAGTAGTAAAGACAGAAAGCCCTTCATTCTTTCGGTGCTTTAGAACGGAGCGCGGCAAACTGCCAGAACCGAAACCTTAATCCAGTGTCAAATTAATCTCGGTAACGGATATACCCGAGACGTTTAAAGATTAGGCCTGTACATGTCGTCCTCTTGTTTTTTATGGGACGCACACCAACCCCGGGTGGTTTGTAATGCACCGTCCTGACGTTACGATCCGTCAGAATGTGACAGCAAATGCGCACTTTGCAGCGTTGCAAATAGTTGGTCCGTGTCGGGTCGCTGTCATGCGAAGAAGATATTATCTAGGCCAATGCTGCTAATGTATCCTTGCTTCACGTCAGAAACCGTCGCCGTCGCGTCAACTGAGAAAGCGAAGCGTCGAAGGAATGTCTTGTCTTGAGTCTGCGCCGTAGCCTAGCCCTCTGTAGACTACCAGGGACACGCATTTAGTTCAGTCCCCACACACAAGGACCCAAGGTGAATTGAAAAACACTGTTGAAACGGTCTCGTAGGCAATGGTGGGACTCGCTCTCGTAATACAATCCTGAAATATCGTAGTAATAGTTCTTGAGTCTATTACAGTTCAATGACATTGTACATTTTCTATACCACATGTTGTAGACTATATGATGTTTTCTTTCAGTACATTATGAATCACTCTGTTGGACTGATGCCAGGAATGCCCCTTTATAAATCATGTTTGCAACAATAACATGGTCCTGTGTTGCAGTAACACACACAGATACGGGCGGGCGCCCACTCAAATAAAGTCAAGTGGCCTTCTCAGACAAATGTCCAGCACACACCCAACCCCCTGGCTTATCAACTAGTCACCTGTTACAACTAGTCACACACCCAACCATCTGGCTTATCAACTAGTCACCTGTTACAACTAGTCACACCTGTTACAACTAGTCAGCTGTTACAACTAGTCACCTGTTACAACTAGTCACCTGTTACAACTAGTCACCTGTTACAACTAGTCAC
The DNA here is from genome assembly GCF_013265735.2 of Oncorhynchus mykiss. Classification (NCBI taxonomy): domain Eukaryota; kingdom Metazoa; phylum Chordata; class Actinopteri; order Salmoniformes; family Salmonidae; genus Oncorhynchus; species Oncorhynchus mykiss. The sequence continues at coordinate 12,493,205 of NC_048581.1, read as the reverse complement.
ACACCCAACCATCTGGCTTATCAACTAGTCACCTGTTACAACTAGTCACACCTGTTACAACTAGTCAGCTGTTACAACTAGTCACCTGTTACAACTAGTCACACACCCAACCATCTGGCTTATCAACTAGTCACCTGTTACAACTAGTCACACCTGTTACAACTAGTCAGCTGTTACAACTAGTCACCTGTTACAACTAGTCACCTGTTACAACTAGTCACCTGTTACAACTAGTCACACACCCAACCATCTGGCTTATCAACTAGTCACCTGTTACAACTAGTCACCTGTTACAACTAGTCACACACCCAACCATCTGGCTTATCAACTAGTCACCTGTTACAACTAGTCACACCTGTTACAACTAGTCAGCTGTTACAACTAGTCACCTGTTACAACTAGTCACACCTGTTACAACTAGTCACCTGTTACAACTAGTCACACCTGTTACAATTAGTCACCTGTTACAACTAGTCACCTGTTACAACGAGTCACACCTGTTACAACTAGTCAGCTGTTACAACTAGTCACCTGTTACAACTAGTCACACCTGTTACAACTAGTCACCTGTTACAACTAGTCACACCTGTTACAACTAGTCACCTGTTACAACTAGTCAGCTGTTACAACGAGTCACCTGTTACAACTAGTCACACCTGTTACAACTAGTCACCTGTTACAACTAGTCACCTGTTACAACTAGTCACACCTGTTACAACTAGTCACCTGTTACAACTAGTCACCTGTTACAACGAGTCACACCTGTTACAACTAGTCACCTGTTACAACTAGTCACACACCCAACCATCTGGCTTATCAACTAGTCACCTGTTACAACTAGTCACACCTGTTACAACTAGTCACCTGTTACAACTAGTCACACCTGTTACAACTAGTTACACCTGTTACAACTAGTCATACCTGTTACAACTAGTCACACCTGTTACAACTAGTCACCTGTTACAACTAGTCACACCTGTTACAACTAGTCACACCTGTTACAACTAGTTACACCTGTTACAACTAGTCATACCTGTTACAACTAGTCACACCTGGCACTCTCTCTCTCTCTTTCACTCTCTTGTTTTCACACACATATGTTATGTTCTATCCTCATGGGGACCTAAAATGTATTTCTATTCAAATCCTATTTTCCCCAACTCCTAAACCTAACTCCTAACTCCTAACTCCTAACTCCTAACTCCTAACCCAAAACCCTAACCCCTAACTCCTAACTCCTAACCCAAAACCCTAACCCCTAACTCCTAACCCAAAACCCTAACCCCTAACTCCTAACTCCTAACTCCTAACCCTAAACCCTAACTCCTAACTCCTAACTCCTAACCCAAAACCCTAACCCCTAACTCCTAACTCCTAACCCAAAACCCTAACCCCTAACTCCTAACTCCTAACCCAAAACCTAACTCCTAACTCCTAACCCCTAACCCCTAACCCCTAACCCCTAACCCAAAACCTAACTCCTAACTCCTAACCCCTAACCCTAACCCCTAACCCCTAACCCCTAACCCTAACCCCTAACCCCTAACCCCTAACCCTAACCCCTAACCCAAAACCTAACTCCTAACTCCTAACCCCTAACCCTAACCCCTAACCCCTAACTCCTAACCCCTAACCCTAACCCCTAACCCCTAACCCAAAACCCTAACCCCTAACCCCTAACCCTAACCCCTAACCCCTAACCCTAACCCTAACCCCTAACCCCTAACCCTAACCCCTAACTCCTAACCCCTAACTCCTAACCCTAACCCCTAACCCCTAAACCTAACCCCTAAACCTAACCCTAAACCTAACTCCTAACCCCTAACTCCTAACCCCTAACCCCTAACTCCTAACCCCTAACTCCTAACCCCTAACCCCTAAACCTAACCCCTAACCCCTAACCCTAACCCTAACCCCTAACCCCTAACCCTAACCCCTAACCCCTAACCCCTAACTCCTAACCCTAACCCCTAACCCCTAAACCTAACCCCTAAACCTAACCCTAAACCTAACTCCTAACCCTAACCCCTAACCCCTAAACCTAACCCCTAAACCTAACCCTAAACCTAACTCCTAACCCCTAACCCCTAAACCTAACCCTAAACCTAACTCCTAACCCAAAACCCTAAACCTAACTCCTAACCCCTAACCCAAAACCCTAAACCCTAAACCTAACTCCTAACCCAAAACCCTAAACCTAACCCTAACCCCTAACCCTAACCCCTAACCCAAAACCCTAAACCTAACTCCTAACCCCTAACCCAAAACCCTAAACCTAACTCCTAACCCCTAACCCAAAACCCTAAACCTAACTCCTAACCCCTAACCCTAAACCTAACTCCTAACCCCTAACCCAAAACCCTAAACCTAACTCCTAACCCCTAACCCTAAACCTAACTCCTAACCCCTAACCCAAAACCCTAAACCTAACTCCTAACCCCTAACCCAAAACCCTAAACCTAACTCCTAACCCAAAACCCTAAACCTAACTCCTAACCCCTAACCCAAAACCCTAAACCTAACTCCTAACCCCTAACCCAAAACCCTAAACCTAATTCCTAACCCCTAACCCAAAACCCTAAACCTAACCCAAAACCCTAAATCTAACTCCTACCTCCTAACCCAAAACCTAACTCCTAACCCCTAACCCAAAACCTAACCCTAAACCCTAAACCTACCCCACTAACCCCTTACCCTAATTCTAACCCGAACCCCTAAACTTAAAATAGCCTTTGTCATCATGGGGAAGTGGGAAATCTCCCCATAAACCAAGCCGCACGCATGCACACGCACACACATGCACACACACGCACACACACACTTTCCATAGTTGGAGTGGTGAGGCCAGTGTATCACCTGTTCGTCTGTCATCACCCCTCTCTCTGGTGAATGGACTTTTCCCATCACACTGACTGGTTGGCTGAGAAGTGAGAACACACATGCTGACAGACTGGCCATTCGATCTCTGACACACACACACACTGTCTCCTGATTACCTCATTGTGTGTGCTGGCCCGTCTTTCTTTTCCCGGTGTTAACGGTTCCGGTGCATTAACGACCAGGTGTTGTCGGAGCACACGTACACCTCCTGTCTTACATTACCCTCCATCTCTCCCCCATCCATCCATCCGTCCATCCATCTCACCCCCATCCATCCATCCATCCGTCCATCCTCCTCCCTCATTCTGTTCTCAGATGTGTGGTTGATTAACATGTGTGATAAGCAGGTATATTAAAGGGGCTGATACACTGTAGGGGGTTAGTTTGTGCACAGACACAGAACAGGAAGGAGCACAGAACAGGACAGGAAGGAGCACACATCAGAATACAACAGCTGGTT
>NC_048581.1:12459865-12484865 GCF_013265735.2 Oncorhynchus mykiss | reverse complement strand
TGTGCCCAGGATTACATGTATGTGTCCAGGATTACATGTATGTGTCCAGGATTACATGTATGTGCACCAGGATTACATGTATGTGCCCAGGATTACATGTATGTGCACCAGGATTACATGTATGTGCCCAGGATTACATGTACGTGTCCATGATTACATGTATGTGCTCAGGATTACATGTATGTGCACCAGGATTACATGTATGTGCCCAGGATTACATGTATGTGCACCAGGATTACATGTACGTGTCCAGGATTACATGTATGTGCACCAGGATTACATGTATGTGCACCAGGATTACATGTATGTGCACCAGGATTACATGTATGTGCACCAGGATTACATGTATGTGTCCAGGATTACATGTATGTGCACCAGGATTACATGTATGTGCCCAGGATTACATGTATGTGCCCAGGACTACATGTATGTGCAGAGTTCATTGGATCGCATGCTGAACTAGAGTGAAATGTATCTGTAACGAGAAACCTGTCGACTTTATGTTCTGGTGAGGTTGGGGCTGTCCATGTCCCATAACTTTCAGAAACCTATCGACTTTATGTTCTGGTGAGGTTGGGGCTGTCCATGTCCCATAACTTTCAGAAACCTGTCGACTTTATGTTCTGGTGAGGTTGGGGCTGTCCATGTCCCATAACTTTCAGAAACCTGTCGACTTTATGTTCTGGTGAGGTTAGGGCTGAACTCCTCTGATCTTCTCTATCTGTCCAATAAAACCAGCAAAAACACAGTTGAAAAAGCAAGGCGTTACCTGATAATGTGCTTGACTGAGGTAAATACACACTGAGGTAAATACACACTGAGGTAAATACACACCTGGTGGAATTTCACACTGAGAGCAAAGCATCATGGGAGTGTAAACATAGTGTGGGAGGAGGAGAAAGAGAGACCTGCACTAAACAGCAGCTCTGAGGTAAAGAGGAAAGTGTATGAACACAAAACACCTGACGCAGCCATACACAGGTCTGGATAGGACTACACACACCCATACACAGGTCTGGATAGGACTACACACACCCATACACAGGTCTGGATAGGACTACACACACCCATACACAGGTCTGGATAGGACTACACACACCCATACACAGGTCTGGATAGGACTACACACACCCATACACAGGTCTGGATAGGACTACACACACCCATACACAGGTCTGGATAGGACTACACACACCCATACACAGGTCTGGATAGGACTACACACACCCATACACAGGTCTGGATAGGACTACACACACCCATACACAGGTCTGGATAGGACTACACACACCCATACACAGGTCTGGATAGGACTACACACACCCATACACAGGTCTGGATAGGTCTACACACACCCATACACAGGTCTGGATAGGACTACACACACCCATACACAGGTCTGGATAGGACTACACACACCCATACACAGGTCTGGATAGGACTACACACACCCATACACAGGTCTGGATAGGACTACACACACAGGTCTGGATAGGACTACACAGGTCTGGCTAGGTCTACACAGGTCTGGATAGGTCTACACACACCCATACAAGACAAAAGAACTCTGTTGCGTTACAAAATGTCCACAGTTTTTTTATTCGCGTCCTTTGCATTGGAATACAGTATATGGGAGAAACGTGCGTCTCAGTTCTGAAGACAAGAATCACACACAACTCAATACTCGATGGCCCCTTCAAAACACACGACAGAGATCCCAAATGTCGACCGTTGACTATCTAGGGTGCATCTCAATATTCCTCTGTTGGCATCCTCACGTTCCTCGTCTACCTTTCCTTGTCTCCTCGAGGCGATAGCAAGCAGCCACGTCTACCAGTAAAACTCACCAAAACGGACTACTACAGCACCATCTATTGGAGACGTGGATATTACACTCCTCGGCTGTGACATCAGTCCATACAGCCTAGCAGCAGTGTTCGTTCCAAATGCCGCCCTACTCACTACACAGCGCACTACTTTAGACAGAGCCCCTGTTCAAAAAAGTATAACACTATATAGGGAATAGGGTGCCATCTGGGAGACATATTTTAACTTCTATCTAGCACAGCGAAAGCAGTCAGAGCAGACAGACAGAATAACAGAGTTTATTTGGAGGTGCTGGGTGCAGGGTGGTTGGGATGGTTGTTTCCTTTAGAGGGGGTTGGTTTCACCTCCGCTCCCTTCACAATACTCAGTCTCTTGTGGAGTTTCGTACTGGCTCGGTGAGTCACCTCTTCCTCTATCTTGTTCCTGATCGCCACCTCCAGGCCCTGAGGGGGGGAACAGCAGGGGACATGGGATTAGGGAGCAGCCACATAGATTCATTTATATACGACTTACATCATCGCCTAAAGAAAAGCATTCCTCACCTCAGGACATTTCATTGGGGGACAATCCAGGACATGTCTACATACATACATCTGCATTGATCTGCGTTTTTGTCCGTCAGAGTACAACTCACCCCTACTTTTTCAGATGAGTTGCACACGTTATAAGATGGACAATTTCTGGGTCCTGTCAGGGTCCTGTCTGGGTCCTGTCTGGGTCCTGTCTGGGTCCAGGTTCTCTGAGAGGATCCCATCTGTAGACAGTGATGACTGTATCCCAGTGCATGTTGCCTCAGATGGTATGTCCCTCAGAGACAGACCGTAGTGGATTCTCCTCAGATGGTATGTCCCACAGAGACAGACCGCAGTGGATTCTCCTCAGATGGTATGCCCCACAGAGACAGACCGTAGTGGATTCTCCTCAGATGGTATGTCCCACAGACAGACCGTAGTGGATTCTCCTCAGGAGGTATGTCCCACAGAGACAGACCGTAGTGGATTCTCCTCAGATGGTATGTCCCACAGAGACAGACCGTAGTGGATTCTCCTCAGATGGTATGTCCCACAGACAGACCGTAGTGGATTCTCCTCAGGAGGTATGTCCCACAGAGACAGACCGTAGTGGATTCTCCTCAGATGGTATGTCCCACAGAGACAGACCGTAGTGGATTCTCCTCAGATGGTATGTCCCACAGACAGACCGTAGTGGATTCTCCTCAGATGGTATGTCCCACAGACAGACCGTAGTGGATTCTTCTCAGATGGTATGTCCCACAGACAGACAGCCCCCAGCCCGTATACAAGTGGTAGCCCCCAGCCCGTATACAAGTGGTAGCCCCCAGCCTTAATACAAGTGGTAGCCCCCAGCCTTTATACAAGTGGTGTAGCCCCCAGCCTTAATACAAGTGGTAGCCCCCAGCCTTTATACAAGTGGTGTAGCCCCCAGCCTTTATACAAGTGGTGTAGCCCCCAGCCTGTATACAAGTGGTGTAGCCCCCAGCCTTTATACAAGTGGTGTAGCCCCCAGCCTGTATACAAGTGGTGTAGCCCCCAGCCTGTATACAAGTGGTGTAGCCCCCAGCCTGTATACAAGTGGTGTAGCCCCCAGCCTGTATACAAGTGGTGTAGCCCCCAGCCTGTATACAAGTGGTGTAGCCCCCAGCCTGTATACAAGTGGTGTAGCCCCCAGCCTGTATACAAGTGGTGTAGCCCCCAGCCTGTATACAAGTGGTATAGCCCCCAGCCTGTATACAAGTGGTGTAGCCCCCAGCCTGTATACAAGTGGTGTAGCCCCCAGCCTGTATACAAGTGGTGTAGCCCCCAGCCTGTATACAAGTGGTGTAGCCCCCAGCCTGTATACAAGTGGTGTAGCCCCCAGCCTGTATACAAGTGGTGTAGCCCCCAGCCTGTATACAAGTGGTGTAGCCCCCAGCCTGTATACAAGTAGTGGTAGCCCCCAGCCTGTATACAAGTGGTAGCCCCCAGCCTGTATACAAGTGGTAGCACCCAGCCTGTATACAAGTGGTAGCCCCCAGCCTGTATACAAGTGGTAGCCCCCAGTCTGAACAGGTAGATTTTAAACTCTCCCATTATTCCGTAATGGACAGTATGGGCTGTCCTATAGCTGCTGTCCTATCTATAGCTGCTGTCCTATAGCTGCTGTCTCACCTTCTTCAACTGCTGTTGCTGTACCACTTTAACCTTCTTCGGTGCGATCGTCCTCCCTGTGAAACAGCAGCAACAAGTGAGGGGTGAGATTTGTAACCAACAATAAAACCTCAGTGTAGATATTTATTGACCCCCTTACAGACAACACACCGTGGTTAAAGGGGCCAACAATAACAAAGCCAACACCCCGCCTCTGTTTTGGTAAATCGTTGAGGGATGGTTCTGATGGGTTGAACTATGCATCATCATGAGGCATTTATAAAAGTTAGATTCTTCGAGAATCAATGGCTATAACCTTACTTTAAAAGTGAAGCAATGTATGTAGCAATTGCAGATTGTACCCTTAAGCCAAACAGATTCGTAACAAGTACTGTAGAAGTTTTAAGCAAAGTTTCCATTTGGAGCAGCCCATAAGGGAATCAAGGTTAGCTAGTTGGCAGGGGAATGGAAGGCCAGGCACTGTGTAATCGTTGTGTGACTGATAATGCCATTACAAATCTCCCTATAAATAGCTAAGCTGCCCTACAGTTCTCCTTCACAAGTTGTCAGCAGGGCCAGTAAGTAGGCCTAAACATTGGGACGACTCTCGAATGTGTCTTGTTATGCACATGCAATGGTACGCGACGCAATTCAAATGATTGTGCTATGATGAGTTCCATTTGAGGGGGCGCCCGCACCCTTGACAGTCTAGTTCCCACGCAGTTTTTCAACAGAAACGGTCTCCTCACTGAACCGTGTTTGAGCCAGCATGTCCGCCGCAACACGTCGCAAATACTTTTTGAGTATATATACGAAGTCCAGGCGAAATCGCTAGAATACAAGACATCAACCATATCACTCTGTACGTACCTCCTTTTCTGGGACCTTTGTTTTTTTGAGGTTTCTTGGTTCCACCGGGCTGCGCTTTGAACTTCTGTTTACCTTGCGCCATCTTGCCTCGGAGCTGTTTTCGCCGTATTGTTCCAGACCGGATGTAGATGGGCGTTACAACATGGCATTCTGGGATAGTGGAGTACTGAGGTGTGGAAAATACGAAAATAAAGTCTCAGGAAGATTTTTTGAACTGAATCAATAAAATGTTTGAATTGTGCCAAGTTAGATACATTACTTATTTAACATGTACCTTGACATGAAATTAATGTATCAATTAGAAAGGCTATCATTGTATGTGCTAAGAAATGTCCCACGACCTAAAAGATACAACGCAGACGGCTGTAATGTTTTTGTTCACTCTTTATTGTATTGTCGTGAAAGAGAAATCTCTTCTTAATTCAGGTATGCAGTTTACAGCATTATATTCATATTAAAAAAACATCAATTTTTGAACTATTTCCACATGATACAAAACTAAACCCCAGATATGAATATAAACAATAACATAACTACACGTAGAAAGAGGCCTTCTAATCGACTACACCCCCACCCACACTAATATCACCAGCCATGCTTCCTATTGGCTTATTCACAAACCCCCGGTCATCAGGACATTGGTTGAAATCTCAGAGGGAGTAGAAGTGATGATAGCGTTGCATTTGGCACTTAATTTGGCATCTTCCTCTCCCAAGACTAGACTCATTAGCTCATGTCCCAAAGTATCCACCCTTGCATACTACTTAGTATGAAGCAATTCAGCCCGTGCATACTAGATAGTATGCTAGTGTGGTTATTGGGGACGGAGAATAAGAGGGACAGATGGTTTCCTACAAGTACACAGGGGATTTACTGCCTCTTAAGATACCCTCAGTACAGAGAGTAGGAGATATTTTACACTATTCAATATGGTGCCCCCTGTCTAGATCTAGTATGTGTCCAAATGTCACCCTATTCCCTATATTAGTGCACTACTTTTGACCAGAACCCTATAGGGCCCAGGTTAAAAATAGTGCACTACAAAGGAAATAGGGTGCCATTTGGGACACTACCCCTGAGCCTGCTAAATAAACAGAACCTTTGGGTGACTGACTGGCAGATAATTCCAATTAAACACAGTCTATCCTGACATTTTATCAGTGTGTGTGTGATAGTGTGTGTGTGTGTGTGATAGTGTGTATGTGTGTGATAGTGTGTATGTGTGTGATAGTGTGTATGTGTGTGATAGTGTGTGTGTGTGATAGTGTGTGTGTGTGTGATAGTGTGTATGTGTGTGATAGTGTGTATGTGTGTGATAGTGTGTGTGTGTGTGATAGTGTGTGTGTGTGATAGTGTGCGTGTGTGATAGTGTGCGTGTGTGATAGTGTGCGTGGTCGAGGAGGCCTCTCAGTGTAGTCTAATTAACAACAGCTTTCTCACTAAAATCACCATAATAAAACAACTGATCACAGCCAAACAAGAATAGCCTGGGTACCAGTCTGTTCGTGCCATCCTTCCACTCTTTGTCAATGCCAAACAATGCCCAGGACTACAAGGGGTGAAATGTTAACACAGAACAGCATCTGGTTTCCAGGCAACAACAACAACAACAACAACAAAGTCTTCATGATAAGAGACAAACGGATTCTCGTACCTTTTTTAAAAAGTTTTCAACGTAACAATCTACGGATGGCGACAAAGTTGCTACATTGTTCTCGACCGTTAAAACTCTCCCCTCCGATTTCTTCCCGTTCAGGTTCTCAAAATAAAAGACAAAGAAAGGAACCCCAAAACACAACAGTGGTGTTTGATTCTAGACCCTTATGTGATTTGACAGCCAACAGCGTCGCTGTGAGAGGAAGGGAGAGAGAGAGAGAGAGAGAGAGAGAGGGGTAAGTTTGACAGGGAGAGGTTGGGGATAGAGGGGTCTCTGTTCTACTGCGATTCTAGAATATGGAACAGTTATGACACTACGGATTCTAGAATTCTAAATAATGTATTCTTTTTTTGACAGGAAAGTAGATAAGAATGCCTGCTGTGGACCAGAAATGGTCCAATGGGTCGAGGAGGTGTGGTGTGTTTAGAGATCAGAGGTTTCTGAATGAGGGATGATGGAGTAGTAGAGTAGTGGATTTGGGGATGATTTTCACCTTTGACCTTTCAGACTTGCCTGACAACTCAAATTACTGTACATTTTCCCCCTGCTCTATGTTGGCTACATACTTCAGTCAGACGGCCATCGTGGAAGTCGTTTGTGGTGACGACAAAATGAGGGGTTGTAAAAAAAAATAAGTCATCAGCGATTGGATCATCTCTAACCAATCAGAGTATCAAAGCCAATGACGAATTTTCAAAACGCCGCCTTTCTGACTCTGGCCCAACCCATCGGTTTGTGGGACCAATCAGAATGGTTAGAATGTGTTTGTGTTCTAGAATTCGTCAGGTGGGGGGGTACTCAGATCCAGTCTCATCGCAGAGAAGAAACTAACGTCCGTGGGCCAGGCAACTTTCGGACCTTCACCTTGCATTTTTAGGGGGGGGGGGGGGGGGGTTGAAGGGCTACGTTCCTCCCTGTTAGCCTGCTGTCCTGGGACCTGTCCCAAATTACAACCTATTATTCCCTCTATTGTGCACTACTTACGACCAAAGCTCTGGTCAAAAGTAGTGCACCATGTAGGTAATAGGATGCCATTCGCGATGCCTGTCGTGTCCTGTCCTGTCCTGTGTGTGAGCGGTGGTGCTGGTGGTGTAAGGCATTGAGCAGTGCACCATGTAGGGATGCCTGCCTGTCCTGTCGTGTTCTGTCCTGTCGTGTCCTGTCCTGTCGTGTCCTGTCGTGTCGTGTCGTGTCCTGTCCTGTGTGTGAGCGGTGGTGCTGGTGCTGGAAGGCATTGAGCAGTGCAGGGCCCCTGTGACATTCAGTACATCATAGAAATACAATCTTTAGAACAAACATCAACATTCCGTTCAATTGTTGTTTAAAGCCGAGAGTTCCATCTCGGGCCAAGAGAAAAAAGGGTTTATTTTGCTTGTTGTCCAGGCCTAATAACATGGAGATTGGTGTTGAGTGTATATATAGTGTTTCTGCGTAGTTTGATATGGTACACAGTAGGGCGGTGGTTTTTAAACCTCTCCTCAGGGACCCAGGTCCACAGCTAGCTCACCTGATTCAACTTGTCAACTAATCATCAAGCCCTCGACCAGGTGAATCAGGCGACCTAGTTCAGGGCTACAACAGAATTGTGAAACGTCTGAGGAGAGGTTTGATAACCCTGGGGGGTAGGGGACGATACGGTACAGATTGGACCAGCGAGGTACAGACATTATGTGAGGTATAGGGAGGTAGCCACAAGTTATACACATCAGCTGACTAAAGAGGTTTGCTCTAGATAATATCAACTGGCTTTGTTTTGGTTTGAATAGTTCTAATTTCAGTTGCTTTGGTAATGGTTGTGTCTCATATGAACCCCTATTCCCTATGCAGTGCACTACTTTAGACCAGAGCCCTATTCCCTATGCAGTGCACTACTTTAGACCAGAGCCCTATTCCCTATGCAGTGCACTACTTTAGACCAGAGCCCTATTCCCTATGCAGTGCACTACTTTAGACCAGAGCCCTGTTCCCTATGCAGTGCACTACTTTAGACCAGAGCCCTATTCCCTATGCAGTGCACTACTTTAGACCAGAGCCCTATTCCCTATGCAGTGCACTACTTTAGACCAGAGCCCTATTCCCTATGCAGTGCACTACTTTAGACCAGAGCCCTATTCCCTATGCAGTGCACTACTTTAGACCAGAGCCCTATTCCCTATGCAGTGCACTACTTTAGACCAGAGCCCTGTTCCCTATATAGTGCACTACTTTTGGCACAGAGCCCTGTTCCCTATATAGTGCACTACTTTTGGCACAGAGCCCTGTTCCCTATATAGTGCACTACTTTTGGCACAGAGCCCTGTTCCCTATATAGTGCACTACTTTTGGCACAGAGCCCTGTTCCCTATATAGTGCACTACTTTAGGCACAGAGCCCTGTTCCCTATATAGTGCACTACTTTAGACCAGAGCCCTATTCCCTATATAGTGCACTACTTTTGGCACAGAGCCCTGTTCCCTATATAGTGCACTACTTTAGACCAGAGCCCTAGTCCCTATATAGTACACTACTTTAGACCAGAGCCCTGTTCCCTATATAGTGCACTACTTTTGGCACAGAGCCCTGTTCCCTATATAGTGCACTACTTTTGGCACAGAGCCCTGTTCCCTATATAGTGCACTACTTTAGACCAGAGCCCTGTTCCCTATATAGTGCACTACTTTTGGCACAGAGCCCTGTTCCCTATATAGTGCACTACTTTTGGCTAGAGCCCTATTCCCTATATAGTGCACTACTTTTGGCTAGAGCCTATGGGCTTTAATAGTGCACTATAAAGGGAATAAGGTGCTATTTGAGACTCAACAATGTATTTTCAGCAATCAAGTGTCATCAATTTTCTTAAACTCACATTTCTATAAACCACTTTTCCAGAGAAAACTACATGTGAATATATAATATTGTGATTGGGTGTAACTGTTTTAATTCCTAACGTTGTTTGGAGAACTCTGAATCTGATTAGGATGTAGTATAGGCCAGTTCTTCTGAAGGAGACTGGTTCGTTCTGTCGGTGACAGGAGATGAACACAGGAGAGACCAGAGAGAGGAGACCAGAGAGAGGAGACCAGAGAGAGGAGACCAGAGAGAGGAGAGACCAGAGAGAGGAGACCAGAGAGAGGAGAGACCAGAGAGAGGAGAGACCAGAGAGAGGAGACCAGAGAGAGGAGAGACCAGAGAGAGGAGACCAGAGAGAGAGGAGACCAGAGAGAGAGGAGACCAGAGAGAGAGGAGACCAGAGAGAGGAGAGACCAGAGAGAGGAGAGACCAGAGAGAGGAGAGACTAGAGAGAGGAGACCAGAGAGAGGAGACCAGAGAGAGGAGAGACCAGAGAGAGGAGAGACCAGAGAGAGGAGAGACCAGAGAGAGGAGACCAGTGAGAGGAGACCAGAGAGAGGAGAGACCAGAGAGAGAGGAGAGACCAGAGAGAGAGGAGAGACCAGAGAGAGGAGAGACCAGAGAGAGGAGACCAGAGAGAGGAGACCAGAGAGAGGAGAGACCAGAGAGAGGAGAGACCAGAGAGAGGAGACCAGAGAGAGGAGACCAGAGAGAGGAGACCAGAGAGAGGAGAGACCAGAGAGAGAGGAGAGACCAGAGAGAGAGGAGAGACCAGAGAGAGAGGAGAGACCAGAGAGAGGAGAGACCAGAGAGAGGAGAGACCAGAGAGAGGAGAGAGAGGAGAGACCAGAGAGAGGAGAGACCAGAGAGAGGAGAGAGAGGGAGGGACAGGAGAGACCAGAGAGAGGAGAGAGAGGGAGGGACAGGAGAGACCAGAGAGAGGAGAGAGAGGGAGGGACAGGAGAGACCAGAGAGAGGAGAGACCAGAGAGAGGAGAGACAGGAGATGAACACAGGAGAGACCAGAGAGGAGAGAGAGGGAGGGACAGGAGTGGGAGGGGGTTGGATGTGTGTGTCTGAGTTCCTGCGTTGATGTGTGTGTGTGTGTGAGACCGTAAAACGTGTGAGTTTGTAGAACACTGACTGTGTGTGTGTAAATGTAACAAAACTAGACTTCCACATCAGCTGTGTGTGTGAGGACGTGGAAGTCGTATGAGAGAGTGAGAGCAGGAATATTAAGGTGCAGTAGCGCACGGCGGCCAGCGGGTGGTGATAGCGCCGTCTACAGGGCAGTGAGACGGCCGGTGAGTGCTGCCTGCAGCTCCGAGGGCAGAAACACCCCCAGCTCTGTGATGATGCCCCCCGTTATCAGCTGGTGGGGGGTCACGTCAAACGCCGGGTTCCATACATCAATACCTGGAGAGGGAGAGAGGAGGGTAGACAGAGGGAGAGAGACGGGGGAAGGGACAGAGAGCAAGATAAATTAGGGGGTGGGGGGTTAGGGAGAGAGTGAGACGGTAGAGAGCGACAGAGGAAGAGAGGGGAGAAGGAAGGGAGGTAAATCATGGTAGAGTGAGGGTGTAAAGGGAGGGAAGAGAAGGAGAGAGAGAGCAGGAACACCCCGGGGAACAGCGTCTCCATTAAAGGAGAGGATAATATAATTACTGTGATGTCACAGAGCTCCTCTTCTAGTTCTTTAATTAGAGACACGTGGCACAAGTCAATCAGCTCCGGTACATTCTCCAGAGAATACACCGTTCCCTCTGTCTGTCTACCAGGGACTGTTATATCTCTACCACTACACCGTTCCCTCTGTCTGTCTACCAGGGACTGTTATATCTCTACCACTACACCGTTCCTTCTGTCTGTCTACCAGGGACTGTTATATCTCTACCACTACACTGTTCCACCTGTCTGTCTGTCTGTCTACACTGTTATATCTCTACCACTACACTGTCCCCCCTGTCTGTCTGTCTGTCTGTCTGTCTACACTGTTATATCTCTACCACTACACTGTTCCCCCTGTCTGTCTGTCTACCAGGGACTACACTGTTATATCTCTACAACTACACTGTTATATCTCTACCACTACACTGTTATATCTCTACCACTACACTGTTATATCTCTACCACTACACTGTTATATCTCTACCAGGGACTACACTGTTAAATCTCTACCACTACACTGTTAAATCTCTACCACTACACTGTTATATCTCTAGCAGGGACTACACTGTTATATCTCTACCACTACGCTGTTATATCTCTACCAGGGACTACACTGTTATATCTCTACAACTACACTGTTATATCTCTACCACTACACTGTTATATCTCTAGCAGGGACTACACTGTTATATCTCTACCACTACGCTGTTATATCTCTACCAGGGACTACACTGTTGTATCTCTACCAGGGACTACACTGTTGTATCTCTACCACTACACTGTTATATCTCTACAACTACACTGTTATATCTCTACCAGGGACTACACTGTTATATCTCTACCACTACACTGTTATATATCTACCACTACACTGTTATGTCTCTACCAGGGACTACACTGTTATATCTCTACCAGGGACTACACTGTTATATCTCTACCACTACACTGTTATATCTCTACCACTACACTGTTCTATCTCTACCACTACACTGTTCTATCTCTACCACTACACTGTTCTATCTCTACCACTACACTGTTCTATCTCTACCACTACACTGTTAAATATCTACCACTACAATGTTATATCTCTACCAGGGACTACACTGTTATATATCTACCACTGCACTGTTATATCTCTACCACTACACTGTTATATCTCTACCAGGGACTACACTGTTATATCTCTACCAGGGACTACACTGTTATATCTCTACCAGGGACTACATTGTTATATCTCTACCAGGGACTACACTGTTATATATCTACCAGGGACTACACTCTTATATCTCTACCACTACACTGTTATATCTCTACCACTACACTGTTATATCTCTACCACTACACTGTTATATCTCTACAACTACACTGTTATATCTCTACAACTACACTGTTATATCTCTACCACTACACTGTTATATCTCTACCACTACACTGTTATATCTCTACAACTACACTGTTATATCTCTACCACTACACTGTTATATCTCTACAACTACACTGTTATATCTCTACCAGGGACTACACTGTTATATCTCTACCACTACACTGTTATATCTCTACCACTACACTGTTATATCTCTACAACTACACTGTTATATCTCTACCAGGGACTACACTGTTGTATCTCTACCACTACACTGTTATATCTCTACAACTACACTGTTATATCTCTACCAGGGACTACACTGTTATATCTCTACCAGGGACTACACTGTTATCTCTCTCCCACTACACTGTTATATCTCTACCAGGGACTACACTGTTATATCTCTCCCACTACACTGTTATATCTCTACCAGGGACTACACTGTTATATCTCTACCAGGGACTACACTGTTATCTCTCTACCAGGGACTACACTGTTATATCTCTACCAGGGACTACACTGTTATATCTCTACCAGGGACTACACTGTTATCTCTCTCCCACTACACTGTTATATCTCTACCAGGGACTACACTGTTATATCTCTACCAGGGACTACACTGTTATCTCTCTCCCACTACACTGTTATATCTCTACCAGGGACTACACTGTTATATCTCTCCCACTACACTGTTATATCTCTACCAGGGACTACACTGTTATATCTCTACCAGGGACTACACTGTTATATCTCTACCAGGGACTACACTGTTATATCTCTACCAGGGACTACACTGTTATATCTCTACCAGGGACTACACTGTTATCTCTCTCCCACTACACTGTTATATCTCTACCAGGGACTACACTGTTATATCTCTCCCACTACACTGTTATATCTCTACCAGGGACTACACTGTTATATCTCTCCCACTACACTGTTATATCTCTACCAGGGACTACACTGTTATATCTCTACCAGGGACTACACTGTTATATCTCTACCAGGGACTACACTGTTATATCTCTCTCCCCAGCTCTATCACTATGTTTCTATCAGTCTGTCTGTTTCTCCCTCTGCTATTGTCTCCCGCTCTCTGTCCATCACCACCTAGCTTCTCCACACCTCATTAACGCACGGTCTGTCTTCTGTCATCGCACACACACCCACCTCCACACACACACACCCACCTCCACCCACCCACCTCCACCCACACCCACCCACCTCCACCCACCCCTCCACCTCCACCCACCCACCTGGGGCAGCGATTGGTACTCCGTTGATGCTGGTGAGTTCCTCGGCGGGACGCTCCTCGATGACAATGTGTCGGCCGCTCTCCAGACTCAGGTCACATGACGTGCTGGGCGCCGCCACGTAGAACGGGATCCCATGGTGCTTTGCGGCGATGGCCAGCTGGTACGTGCCGATTTTGTTGGCCGTGTCACCGTTAGCAACCACCCTGTCCGCCCCTACGACAACAGCTGAGACGGGGAGAGGAAGAGAGAGGAAGAGAGGGAAGGGGTAGACAGAGAGAGAGAGAGAGAGGAAGAGAGGGAAGGGATAGAGAGAGAGAGAGAGGAAGAGAGGGAAGGGATAGACAGAGAGAGAGAGAGGAAGAGAGGGAAGGGATAGACAGAGAGAGAGAGGAAGAGAGGGAAGGGATAGACAGAGAGAGAGAGGAAGAGAGGGAAGGGGTAGACAGAGAGAGAGAGGGAAGGGATAGACAGAGAGAGAGAGGGGATAGACAGAGAGAGAGAGGAAGAGAGGGAAGGGGTAGACAGAGAGAGAGAGAGAGAGGGGAAGAGAGGGAAGGGATAGACAGAGAGAGAGAGAATAAATAACAGCATAGTGATAAGAGATGGATAGAACATCAAACCAGAGCAGTTATTGGACAGACTGCCTGTCTGTCTGAAGGCAGGCAGACAGGCAGTCAGTCAGTTAGACAGGCAGTCAGACAGGCAGTCAGTCAGTCGGTCGGTCAGACAGACAGACAGAGGCAGACTGTGTATACCTGTGATGCTCTTCTCTCTCATGGTGAGTGCAGCCATGCTGTCTGTGATGAGAGTAGCAGGGAAACCTTCAGCCACGGCCTCATAGGCTGTCAGTCTGGCCCCTTGGTTATAGGGTCTGGTCTCTGTACAATACATCCGCTTCAGTCTGCCGAGAGCATGGAGGGAACGCACCACACCTGGAGACACACACACTGGTTATAGTCTGCTACTAGAGCATGGAGGGAACGCACCACACCTGGAGACACACACACTGGTTATAGTCTGCTACTAGAGCATGGAGAGAACGCACCACACCTGGAGACACACTGGTTATAGTCTAGTACTAGAGCACAGAGACACTGGTTATAGTCTGCTACTAGAGCACAGAGACACTGGTTATAGTCTAGTACTAGAGCACAGAGACACACACTGGTTATAGTCTGCTACTAGAGCACAGAGACACTGGTTATAGTCTAGTACTAGAGCACAGAGACACTGGTTATAGTCTGCTACTAGAGCACAGAGACACTGGTTATAGTCTGCTACTAGAGCACAGAGACACACTGGTTATAGTCTGCTACTAGAGCACAGAGACACACTGGTTATAGTCTGGTACTAGAGCACAGAGACACTGGTTATAGTCTGCTACTAGAGCATGGAGGGAACGCACCACACCTGGAGACACACTGGTTATAGTCTGCTACTAGAGCATGGAGAGAACGCACCACACCTGGAGACACACTGGTTATAGTCTGCTACTAGAGCACAGAGACACTGGTTATAGTCTGCTACTAGAGCACAGAGACACTGGTTATAGTCTGCTACTAGAGCACAGAGACACACTGGTTATAGTCTAGTACTAGAGCACAGAGACACTGGTTATAGTCTGCTACTAGAGCATGGAGGGAACGCACCACACCTGGAGACACACACACTGGTTATAGTCTGCTACTAGAGCATGGAGGGAACGCACCACACCTGGAGACACACACACTGGTTATAGTCTGCTACTAGAGCATGGAGAGAACGCACCACACCTGGAGACACATACACTGGTTATAGTCTGCTACTAGAGCATGGCGAGAACGCACCACACCTGGAGACACACTGGTTATAGTCTAGTACTAGAGCACAGAGACACTGGTTATAGTCTGCTACTAGAGCACAGAGACACACTGGTTATAGTCTAGTACTAGAGCACAGAGACACACACTGGTTATAGTCTAGTACTAGAGCACAGAGACACACTGGTTATAGTCTGCTACTAGAGCATGGAGGGAACGCACCACACCTGGAGACACACACACACTGGTTATAGTCTGGTACTAGATCATGGAGACACTGGTTATAGTCTAGTACTAGAGCACAGAGACACACACTGGTTATAGTCTAGTACTAAATCATGGAGACTTTGGTTATAGTCTGGTACTAGAGCACAGAGACACACTGGTTATAGTCTAGTACTAGAGCACAGAGACACTGGTTATAGTCTGGTACTAGAGCACAGAGACACACTGGTTATAGTCTAGTACTAGAGCACAGAGACACACTGGTTATAGTCTGGTACTAGAGCACAGAGACACTGGTTATAGTCTGGTACTAGAGCACAGAGACACACTGGTTATAGTCTAGTACTAGAGCACAGAGACACACACTGGTTATAGTCTAGTACTAGAGCACAGAGACACACTGGTTATAGTCTGGTACTAGAGCACAGAGACACACTGGTTATAGTCTAGTACTAGAGCACAGAGACACACTGGTTATAGTCTGGTACTAGAGCACAGAGACACACTGGTTATAGTCTGGTACTAGAGCACAGAGACACACTGGTTATAGTCTAGTACTAGAGCACAGAGACACACACTGGTTATAGTCTAGTACTAGACCTCGGAGACTCTCTGGTTATAGTCTGGTACTAGAGCACAGAGACACACTGGTTATAGTCTAGTACTAGAGCACAGAGACACACTGGTTATAGTCTAGTACTAGAGCACAGAGACACACTGGTTATAGTCTGGTACTAGAGCACAGAGACACACTGGTTATAGTCTAGTACTAGAGCACAGAGACACACACTGGTTATAGTCTAGTACTAGACCTCGGAGACTCTCTGGTTATAGTCTGGTACTAGAGCACAGAGACACACTGGTTATAGTCTAGTACTAGAGCACAGAGACACTGGTTATAGTCTGGTACTAGAGCACAGAGACACTGGTTATAGTCTAGTACTAGACCTCGGAGACTCTCTGGTTATAGTCTAGTACTAGAGCACAGAGACACACTGGTTATAGTCTAGTACTAGAGCACAGAGACACACACTGGTTATAGTCTAGTACTAGAGCACAGAGACACTGGTTATAGTCTGGTACTAGAGCACAGAGACACACTGGTTATAGTCTAGTACTAGAGCACAGAGACACACTGGTTATAGTCTAGTACTAGAGCACAGAGACACACTGGTTATAGTCTAGTACTAGAGCACAGAGACACACTGGTTATAGTCTGGTACTAGAGCACAGAGACACACTGGTTATAGTCTGGTACTAGAGCACAGAGACACTGGTTATAGTCTAGTACTAGAGAACAGAGACACTGGTTATAGTCTAGTACTAGAGCACAGAGACACACTGGTTATAGTCTGGTACTAGAGCACAGAGACACTGGTTATAGTCTGGTACTAGAGCACAGAGACACACTGGTTATTGTCTGGTACTAGAGCACAGAGACACACTGGTTATAGTCTGGTACTAGAGCACAGACTCTCTGGTTATAGTCTGGTACTAGAGCACAGACTCTCTGGTTATAGTCTAGTACTAGAGCACAGAGACACACTGGTTATAGTCTGGTACTAGAGCACAGAGACACACTGGTTATAGTCTAGTACTAGAGCACAGAGACACTGGTTATAGTCTAGTACTAGAGCACAGAGACACTGGTTATAGTCTGGTACTAGAGCACAGAGACACTGGTTATAGTCTAGTACTAGACCTCGGAGACTCTCTGGTTATAGTCTAGTCCTAGAGCACAGAGACACTGGTTATAGTCTGGTACTAGAGCACAGAGACACTGGTTATAGTCTAGTACTAGAGCACAGAGACACACACTGGTTATAGTCTAGTACTAGAGCACAGAGACACACACTGGTTATAGTCTAGTACTAGAGCACAGACACACTGGTTATAGTCTGGTACTAGAGCACAGAGACACACTGGTTATAGTCTAGTACTAGAGCACAGAGACACACTGGTTATAGTCTGGTACTAGAGCACAGAGACACACTGGTTATAGTCTGGTACTAGAGCACAGAGACACACTGGTTATAGTCTGGTACTAGAGCACAGAGACACACTGGTTATAGTCTGGTACTAGAGCACAGAGACACATTGGTTATAGTCTGGTACTAGAGCACAGAGACACACTGGTTATAGTCTGGTACTAGAGCACAGAGACACATTGGTTATAGTCTGGTACTAGAGCACAGAGACACACTGGTTATAGTCTGGTACTAGAGCACAGAGACACTGGTTATAGTCTAGTACTAGAGCACAGAGACACTGGTTATAGTCTGGTACTAGAGCACAGAGACACACTGGTTATAGTCTAGTACAGTCTAGCACAGACTATAGTCTAGCACAGACTCTCTGGTTATAGTCTAGTACTAGAGCACAGAGACACACTGGTTATAGTCTAGTACTAGAGCACAGAGACACTGGTCATAGTCTAGTACTAGAGCCCAGAGACTCTCTGGTTATCGTCTGGTACTAGAGCACAGAGACACACTGGTTATAGTCTGGTACTAGAGCACAGACACACACTGGTTATAGTCTAGTACTAGAGCACAGAGACACACTGGTTATAGTCTGGTACTAGAGCACAGACACACACTGGTTATCGTCTAGTACTAGAGCACAGAGACTCTCTGGTTATAGTCTACTACTAGAGCACAGAGACACTGGTTATAGTCTGGTACTAGAGCCCGGAGACTCTCTGGTTATAGTCTGGTACTAGAGCACAGAGACCCTGGTTATAGTCTGGTACTAGACCTCGGAGACTCTCTGGTTATAGTCTGGTACTAGAGCCCGGAGACTCTCTGGTTATAATCTGGTACTAGAGCACAGAGACCCTGGTTATAGTCTGGTACTAGACCTCGGAGACTCTCTGGTTATAGTCTGGTACTAGAGCCCGGAGACTCTCTGGTTATAGTCTGGTACTAGAGCACAGAGACCCTGGTTATAGTCTGGTACTAGACCTCGGAGACTCTCTGGTTATAGTCTGGTACTAGAGCACAGAGACCCTGGTTATAGTCTGGTACTAGACCTCGGAGACTCTGGTTATAGTCTGGTACTAGACCTCGGAGACTCTCTGGTTATAGTCTGATACTAGACCTCGGAGACTCTCTGGTTATAGTCTGGTACTAGACCTCGGAGACTCTCTGGTTATAGTCTAGTACTAGAGCACAGAGACACACACTGGTTATAGTCTAGTACTAGAGCACAGAGACACACACTGGTTATAGTCTAGTACTAGAGCACAGACACACTGGTTATAGTCTGGTACTAAAGCACAGAGACACACTGGTTATAGTCTAGTACTAGAGCACAGAGACACACTGGTTATAGTCTGGTACTAGAGCACAGAGACACACTGGTTATAGTCTGGTACTAGAGCACAGAGACACACTGGTTATAGTCTGGTACTAGAGCACAGAGACACACTGGTTATAGTCTGGTACTAGAGCACAGAGACACATTGGTTATAGTCTGGTACTAGAGCACAGAGACACACTGGTTATAGTCTGGTACTAGAGCACAGAGACACATTGGTTATAGTCTGGTACTAGAGCACAGAGACACACTGGTTATAGTCTGGTACTAGAGCACAGAGACACTGGTTATAGTCTAGTACTAGAGCACAGAGACACTGGTTATAGTCTGGTACTAGAGCACAGAGACACACTGGTTATAGTCTAGTACAGTCTAGCACAGACTATAGTCTAGCACAGACTCTCTGGTTATAGTCTAGTACTAGAGCACAGAGACACACTGGTTATAGTCTAGTACTAGAGCACAGAGACACTGGTCATAGTCTAGTACTAGAGCCCAGAGACTCTCTGGTTATCGTCTGGTACTAGAGCACAGAGACACACTGGTTATAGTCTGGTACTAGAGCACAGACACACACTGGTTATAGTCTAGTACTAGAGCACAGATACACACTGGTTATAGTCTGGTACTAGAGCACAGACACACACTGGTTATCGTCTAGTACTAGAGCCCGGAGACTCTCTGGTTATAGTCTGGTACTAGAGCACAGAGACCCTGGTTATAGTCTGGTACTAGACCTCGGAGACTCTCTGGTTATAGTCTGGTACTAGAGCCCGGAGACTCTCTGGTTATAGTCTGGTACTAGAGCACAGAGACCCTGGTTATAGTCTGGTACTAGACCTCGGAGACTCTCTGGTTATAGTCTGGTACTAGAGCCCGGAGACTCTCTGGTTATAGTCTGGTACTAGAGCACAGAGACCCTGGTTATAGTCTGGTACTAGACCTCGGAGACTCTCTGGTTATAGTCTGGTACTAGAGCACAGAGACCCTGGTTATAGTCTGGTACTAGACCTCGGAGACTCTCTGGTTATAGTCTGGTACTAGACCTCGGAGACTCTCTGGTTATAGTCTGGTACTAGACCTCGGAGACTCTCTGGTTATAGTCTGGTACTAGACCTCGGAGACTCTCTGGTTATAGTCTGGTACTAGACCTCGGAGACTCTCTGGTTATAGTCTGGTACTAGACCTCGGAGACTCTCTGGTTATAGTCTAGTACTAGAGCACAGAGACTCTCTGGTTATAGTCTGGTACTAGACCTCGGAGACTCTCTGGTTATAGTCTGGTACTAGACCTCGGAGACTCTCTGGTTATAGTCTGGTACTAGAGCACAGAGACTCTCTGGTTATAGTCTAGTACTAGAGCACAGAGACTCTCTGGTTATAGTCTGGTACTAGAGCCCAGAGACACTGGTTATAGTCTGGTACTAGAGCCCAGAGACTCTCTGGTTATAGTCTGGTACTAGAGCACAGAGACCCTGGTTATCGTCTGGTACTAGAGCCCGGAGACTCTCTGTCTTACCCAGTGCGGTGCCGTATCCTGCCGTGGCCAGTGACCCTGGTTATAGTCTAGTACTAGAGCCCAGAGACTCTCTGGTTATCGTCTGGTACTAGAGCCCAGAGACTCTCTGTCTTACCCAGTGCGGTGCCGTATCCTGCCGTGGCCAGTGACCCTGGTTATAGTCTAGTACTAGAGCCCAGAGACTCTCTGGTTATAGTCTGGTACTAGAGCCCGGAGACTCTCTGTCTTACCCAGTGCGGTGCCGTATCCTGCCGTGGCCAGTGACCCGGTGTTGCAGTGAGTTAAGATAGTGACAGAGTCTCGGGGAACACCAGACAGGATGTGCTGAGCTCCGTAGTTACCGATCTTCTTGTTGTCATTGACATCCCGCTCCAGCATCTCCTCGATCCAGCCAATCACACTGCAGAATGGGCGGGGATTAGAGGAGAGGGAGTGTGTCTGTCATAAAGCAGTCTTCCCTTTTCAACTTCTGATCTACTCTTTAGTTTAGTCCACTTTCATGTTCTGACTGTCTGGTTTCCCTCTCTCTCTCTGTGTCTCCCTCTCTCGCTCTGGGTCTCCCTCTCTCTTTTTGGGTCTCCCTCTCTCTCTCTGGGTCTCCCTCTCGCTCTCTGGGTCTCCCTCTCTCTCCCTCTCTGGGTCTCCCCCTCGCTCTCTCTGGGTCTCCCCCTCTCTCTCTCCCTACATCCATCCCTCTCTCTCTACATTCATCCCTCCCTCTCTCTCCATCTCTACATCCATCCCTCTGTCCATCTCTACATCCATCCCTCCCTCCCTCCATCTCTCTCTACCCATCCCTCTCTCCATCTCTACATCCATCCCTCTCTCTCTACATTCATCCCACCCTCTCTCGCCATCTCTACATCCATCCCTCCCTCCATCTCTACATCCATCCCTCCCTCCCTCCATCTCTCTCCACCTATCCCTCTCTCCATACCTCTCTGTGAGTTGTTCTGGGTTTTTCTCCATGCTCTCGTTCTCGGCAAACTCCATCAGTTCTCGGGCGGCCCGGCCCATATTGACGGCCGTGGGTCTTGCAGAAGTCAGGTGACACAGAGACTCCCGGATGAAGGTCACGGGGTCGTTGCCCCCGGCACCTGCGCGCAGCTCCACTGCCAGGCTCAGACAGCCTACGATGGCGATGGCAGGAGCCCCTCGTACCTGGAGGAGGAGAAGGAATGGAGGGGGAGAAGGAATGGAGAAGGAATGGAGGGGGATGGAGAAGGAATGGAGGGGGATGGAGAAGGAATGGAGGGGGATGGAGAAGGAATGGAGGGGGATGGAGAAGGAATGGAGGGGGATGGAGAAGGAATGGAGGGGGATGGAGAAGGAATGGAGGGGGATGGAGAAGGAATGGAGGGGGATGGAGAAGGAATGGAGGGGGATGGAGAAGGAATGGAGGGGGATGGAGAAGGAATGGAGGGATGGAGAAGGAATGGAGGGATGGAGAAGGAATGGAGGGGGAGAAGGAATGGAGGGATGGAGAAGGAATGGAGGGGGAGAAGGAATGGAGGGGGAGAAGGAATGGAGGGATGGAGAAGGAATGGAGGGATGGAGAAGGAATGGAGGGGGAGAAGGAATGGAGGGGGAGAAGGAATGGAGGGGGAGAAGGAATGGAGGGGGATGGAGAAGGAATGGAGGGATGGAGAAGGAATGGAGGGGGAGAAGGAATGGAGGGGGAGAAGGAATGGAGGGGGAGAAGGAATGGAGGGGGAACCAGACATCATATTGGAATTGAGCCTTTGAACATTTCTTGTAATCCTCCAGGTAAACCAGAGGGGGAGGACCTGTGTGTCTATCGAACGCTCTCATTGGTCTTTATCATACACCTGTCTCCTCCCATCTCTCCTCGCCTGCTGGAACCCCCACACTACCAGACAGGACCGTATGCAGACAACACCAGACAGGACCGTATGCAGACAACACCAGACAGGACCGTATGCAGGCAACACCAGACAGGACCGTATGCAGACAACACCAGACAGGACCGTATGCAGACAACACCAGACAGGACCGTATGCAGACAACACCAGACAGGACCGTATGCAGACAATACCAGACAGGACCGTATGCAGACAACACCAGACAGGACCGTATGCAGACAACACCAGACAGGACCGTATGCAGACAACACCAGACAGGACCGTATGCAGACAACACCAGACAGGACCGTATGCAGACAACACCAGACAGGACCGTATGCAGACAATACCAGACAGGACCGTATGCAGACAACACCAGACAGGACCGTATGCAGACAACACCAGACAGGACCGTATGCAGGCAACACCAGACAGGACCGTATGCAGACAACACCAGACAGGACCGTATGCAGACAACACCAGACAGGACCGTATGCAGACAACACCAGACAGGACCGTATGCAGGCAACACCAGACAGGACTGTACACACACGCCCAACCCTCTAACCACTAGGCTACCTGCCGACACAAAGCAGGGCGATAGTCAGGACACACAGACAGCAGGACAGTGAGTAGTGGTGTGTGACGTCACCAGTGTGTGAGATCAGCGGCAGCTTGGTAACATCCATCCCCAGAGACACTACCATTACTATCACCATGACGACATCATACTGTTTAAGAGACGTTCCATCACAGGTCTGAAGTTGGACTGATGCTCAGATGGAGAGTATCTCAGTGTGTGTGTGTGTGTGTGTGAGAGAGAGAGACAAAGAGGGAGATGAAGAGAGGGTGTCTGTTTCAAATGGAAGGAGGTTTATTATGAAGAATAAAAAGATAAGAGAACTAGTCTATTTGAGGATCAACAAAACACCTCTCCTCATCAGAACCGCTCTGATAAAAGCCGTCGCCAAACACTAATAAAAGGAGTCAACAAGCGGCAGAGCACCGACTGCAGGAGCGAACAAAACCCCGGGAATCGGTCATTAATAATGCATAGACAATCTTTACAGTGAGAGCAAGATAAAGGGAGCGAAGGGGGTGGGCGTTTTCATGGGTGGGTGCGGATACCTGGCACGGTGGTTTTGTCGGTGGCACGGGTTAACGTTAAACGGTAAATAAATAATTGGATCCATTGTCGCTTAGGATCACGTTAAATTGAGAAACCGGGCCGGTAAAAACGAACGAGTGACACACTGTGTGTGTGATCCAACCCCGAGCGTCCTCACCGGGGCCGCTAT
The DNA here is from genome assembly GCF_013265735.2 of Oncorhynchus mykiss. Lineage (NCBI taxonomy): Eukaryota > Metazoa > Chordata > Actinopteri > Salmoniformes > Salmonidae > Oncorhynchus > Oncorhynchus mykiss. The sequence continues at coordinate 12,461,226 of NC_048581.1, read as the reverse complement.
TCCATGCAATACGGCGCTGCGGACGGTAGTAATCGGTGGAAATAGCAGGGACGGTCAAAACACACAGGCCCTGGACTTCAACAAAGAGCCTGTCACAGGCCACAAGTCCTTCGCACAACACCGCCCTGATATGCTCTGTGACAGAACCGAGGACAGGGTGCACAGCTCACACTGAATATCCACCGTCTGACACAAAGACACCCGTAGTCAGCATAGTCCACTGTGGTGGAAACACTGCTAACTAGAAACACACACACGGGGAGGTGACACGTAGTGAGCGTGGAATCGGACAGGAAACGAACGAGGGAGAAGACAGAGAGTGATATTTCTTACCTTCATGGACTTGATCGCTTCATAGCCGTCCTGCACTGTGCGGACCTCGTCGAACACAGTCTCCTGCGGTAGGAGCAGCTGGTTAAGAATCTGCAGAGACCCGGCCCGGTAACGGATCGCCTCGAGCGTCATGACCCGAAAACGAGATGGATCGGATGGCACAACACACACACACACACTCCTCCCGGTTGTCGTTTCGAATCGTCGTGGGTTGGTAGAGGATAAAAGTGCTGGAAAATGAATATTAACTGCCTGGGGGGGAAAAAGAGAGGGGGAGCTCAGAAAACCTCTGTCTGACACACATACGGAACCACGTGCTTACCCCGGCAGGAAACCGACCCTGCCTTTCCGAACTTTGTCCACGCCCACCTCTCGCGCGCTCTTTTTCGGCGGTGACAGGCCTTCTCTCTTCTCCCTTCTCCCCTCTTCTCTCTTCTCCCCCTCTTCTCTCTTCCCCCCCTCTTCTCTCTTCCCCCCCTCTTCTCTCTGCCCTCTGTTTTGTTTGTAGACACGTAGCGTTCAGATCAAATGTATTAGCGTAACTGGAGGAGTTGAGCCGGTGCTCTTTCTTACCCTTCAACAACGGAGCAGGCTGCAGCCCCCTCTCATCTCGGGGTTTAGGGAGAACGAAGGAACACATACTGAAGCCATTGTCTAGTCCTCTCTCTGCAGCTATAGAGCTAGACAGATTATACTGTACAGACTAGACTGGCGCTATAGTGAGTCTGAGCTACATACAACATAATAAACCTCTCTGTTTAGACTGTACTATAGTCCTCTCTGCATAGACTGTACTATAGTCCTCTCTATATAGACTGTACTATAGTCCCCTCTGTATAGACTGTACTATAGTCCTCTCTGTATAGACTGTACTATAGTCCTCTCTATATAGACTGTACTATAGTCCCCTCTGTATAGACTGTACTATAGTCCTCTCTGTATAGACTGTACTATAGTCCTCTCTGTATAGACTGTACTATAGTCCTCTCTGTATAGACTGACTGTACTATAGTCCTCTCTATATAGAC
>NC_048581.1:12447365-12449865 GCF_013265735.2 Oncorhynchus mykiss | reverse complement strand
TACCCAACACTGTCTGTAGGAGCAGACCATGTTGGTGTACCTAACACTGTCTGTAGGAGCTGACCATGTCGGTGTACCCAACACTGTCTGTATGAGTTGACCATGTCGGTGTACCTAACACTGTCTGTAGGAGCTGACCATGTCGGTGTACCTAACACTGTCTGTAGGAGCTGACCATGTCGGTGTACCCAACACTGTCTGTAGGAGCTGACCATGTTGGTGTACCTAACACTGTCTGTAGTAGCTGACCATGTCGGTGTACGAGGTGGTGTACCTAACACTGTCTGTAGGAGCTGACCATGTCGGTGTACCTAACACTGTCTGTAGGAGCTGACCATGTCGGTGTACCTAACACTGTCTGTAGGAGCTGACCATGTCGGTGTACCTAACACTGTCTGTAGTAGCTGACCATGTCGCTGTACGAGGTGATGTACCTAACACTGTCTGCAGGAGCTGACCATGTCGGTGTACCTAACACTGTCTGTAGTAGCTGACCATGTCGGTGTACGAGGTGATGTACCTAACACTGTCTGTAGGAGCTGACCATGTTGGTGTACGAGGTGGTGTACCTAACACTGTCTGTAGGAGCTGACCATGTTGGTGTACCCAACACTGTCTGTAGGAGCTGACCATGTTGGTGTACGAGGTGATGTACCTAACACTGTCTGCAGGAGCTGACCATGTCGGTGTACCTAACACTGTCTGTAGGAGCTGACCATGTCGGTGTACCTAACACTGTCTGTAGGAGCTGACCATGTCGGTGTACCTAACACTGTCTGTAGTAGCTGACCATGTTGGTGTACGAGGTGGTGTACCTAACACTGTCTGTAGGAGCTGACCATGTCGGTGTACGAGGTGATGTACCTAACACTGTCTGTAGGAGCTGACCATGTTGGTGTACCCAACACTGTCTGTAGGAGCTGACCATGTCGGTGTACCTAACACTGTCTGTAGTAGCTGACCATGTTGGTGTACCTAACACTGTCTGTAGGAGCTGACCATGTCGGTGTACCTAACACTGTCTGTAGTAGCTGACCATGTTGGTGTACGAGGTGGTGTACCTAACACTGTCTGTAGGAGCTGACCATGTCGGTGTACGAGGTGGTGTACCTAACACTGTCTGTAGGAGCTGACCATGTCGGTGTACCCAACACTGTCTGTAGGAGCTGACCATGTTGGTGTACGAGGTGGTGTACCTAACACTGTCTGTAGGAGCTGACCATGTTGGTGTACCTAACACTGTCTGTAGGAGCTGACCATGTCGGTGTACGAGGTGATGTACCTAACACTGTCTGTAGGAGCTGACCATGTTGGTGTACGAGGTGGTGTACCTAACACTGTCTGTAGGAGCTGACCATGTTGGTGTACCTAACACTGTCTGTAGGAGCTGACCATGTCGGTGTACGAGGTGATGCACCTAACACTGTCTGTATATCACAGTGTTTACCTCAGTCTCCACCATCTTCAGCCGTCCTAGAGCGTCCTTAGCAGCATCCTGAATAGGCAGAGGGACAGACGCGTTACACACAGACAAACACGCCGTAACACAAACACACAACCCTGACCCTTTGCTCACCCTGTTGCCTTGGCTGGAAAACCTCTTCACTGACTCAGCAAGTCCCTGGGCAAAACGCTGCAAAATACTCTCATACTCTACAGAGAGACAGAGAGAGAGAGGGGGGGGGGGGGGGGGGAGAGAGGGGGAGAGAGAGAGAGAGAGAGAGAGAGAGAGAGATGGAGGGAGATTGAGAGAGGGGGGGGGGAGAGAGAGAGGGGGAGAGAGAGATACAGAGAGAGAGAGAGAGAGAGAGAGGGGGGGAGGGTGGGAGAGAGAGAGAGAGAGAGAGATGGATGGAGGGAGAGAGAGAGAGAGAGGGAGAGAGAGAGAGATGGATGGATTGAGGGAGGGAGGGACAGAGATAAATATATAGAGGAGTATGTTGAGCCTCTCTCTAGCTGGGCTTTCTGCCACTGCAGCCTGTGTGTGTGTGTGTCTGTGTGTGTGTGTGTGTGTGTCTGTGTGTGTCTGTGTATGTGTGTGTGTCTGTATTACCTGACAGTAGAGTAGGGGAGCCTCTCTCTAGCTGGTCTTTCTGCCACTGCAGCCTGTGTGTGACCTCCTTGTGTTGCTGTACCAGTTCAGACGGAGGATCCCGCCTACTCTTCCTGTAATCACCAATCTGACGGACACACAGGGTGATCGACATCATCTTAGACCAATCACAGCATAGATTGGCTACCTCCAATTCTGAACAGATCTAGATTAAACATTCCCACGGAGACGAAGAGAGGAAAATGAAAGATAGATAGAGAAGAAGAGAGAATGAAAACACACCTGTCTCTCCAGTCTCTCCTTATCGTAGTGCAGTAGACTGAAACTGTGGAGTTTATACTGGGCAGGGGAGTGGCTGGACTGGTTAGACGGCTTGTTCCTCCCATTGTCACTCTTTGGTTTGGAGCGAGGAGAGGGGCCCTGGGGGGGGGGGGGGGGGGGGGGGGG
>NC_048581.1:12277365-12439865 GCF_013265735.2 Oncorhynchus mykiss | reverse complement strand
TCTATATCATCAGCCACGTTGGCAGGGTTGAATGTCTATATCACCAGCCACGTTGGTGGGTTGAATGTCTATATCATCAGCCACAATGGCAGGGTTGAATGTCTATATCACCAGCCACGTTGGTGGGTTGAATGTCTATATCACCAGCCACGTTGGAGGGTTGAATGTCTATATCACCAGCCACGTTGGCAGGGTTGAATGTCTATATCACCAGCCACGATGGCAGGGTTGAATGTCTATATCACCAGCCACGATGGCAGGGTTGAATGTCTACTCCATCAGCCACGTTGGAGGGTTGAATGTCTATATCACCAGCCACGTTGGAGGGTTGAATGTCTATATCACCAGCCACGATGGCAGGGTTGAATGTCTATATCACCAGCCATGTTGGCAGGGTTGAATGTCTACTCCACCAGCCACGTTGGTGGGTTGAATGTCTATATCACCAGCCACGTCGGCAGGTGGTCACACAGAGCATTTGGGTACCGTTTTTTTCATCCAAAACCCACATGTAGAAGAAGTTAATTGACCACACCTACTAATTGACTACGACTCCTAATTGGCCACACCTACTAATTGACTACGACTCCTAATTGGCCCCACCTACTAATTGACTAAGCCTCCTAATTGGCCGCGCCTACGAAACGGCCACACCGGATCCTAATTATTGTGTGTCTCTTTACAGAGTGTTTCTGAGCAGTGTGGGAGGAACGAGGTACATCTATACATACTGTGTGGTGTGCTGGTCCTGGTTGCTTTAATGACCTTTTAACACGGTCTGTATTTGAACCTCTTTTTAAAACACGTCTGCTTTATAATAAATATGTATTGAACTGACGTTCATCAGTCCGCTAATTCTTTCAACCTCTTGATGTGCTCGGTGTACTGACGAACGCTCGTGCACACTCACACACACTCACACACTCACACACACTCACACACGTGTTGCCACTAACCTGGAGGTCTCGGCCACACTTCCCATGTGAGTGAACTGCTGGGAGTAAGCCAGACATTTCTGTAGAGAGAAACACATCCTGTGTTATTAATGTACTAACAACATGTTATGAATCTATTATAACACGTTGGACTGATTATATAGATGTATACACACACACAGTACCAGTCAGAAGTTTGGACACACCTGCTCATTCCAGGGTTTTTATTTATTTATTTTTACTATTTTCTACATTGTAGAATAATAGTGAAGACATCGAAACTATGAAGTAACACACATGGAATCATGTAGTAACCAAAAAAGTGCTAAACAAATCAAAATATATTTTATATTTGATCACAGCTTGGAATGAGAAGCTGTCCAAACTTTTGACTGGTACTAATATATATATATATATATATATGTGTGTGTGTGTGTGTGTGTGTGTGTGTGTGTGTGTGTGTGTATTGTTTTATTGTTGGTGCGGTGCTATATAAATATATTGTTTTAAATATATGCTGAAGGGGTGGACTGTTTAATAAGTTGTCATAAGAGTGTTATAACCTGGTGCTGCTGTCGGAGGAGCTCCATGTTAATGCAGTAAGAGTTGTCATAAGAGTGTTATAACCTGGTGCTGCTGTCGGAGGAGCTCCATGTTAATGCAGTAAGAGTTGTCATAAGAGTGTTATAACCTGGTGCTGCTGTCGGAGGAGCTCCATGTTAATGCAGTAAGAGTTGTCATAAGAGTGTTATAACCTGGTGCTGCTGTCGGAGGAGCTCCGTGTTAATGCAGTAAGAGTTGTCATAAGAGTGTTATAACCTGGTGCTGCTGTCGGAGGAGCTCCGTGTTAATGCAGTAAGAGTTGTCATAAGAGTGTTATAACCTGGTGCTGCTGTCGGAGGAGCTCCGTGTTAATGCAGTAAGAGTTGTTATAAGAGTGTTATAACCTGGTGCTGCTGTCGGAGGAGCTCCATGTTAATGCAGTAAGAGTTGTCATAAGAGTGTTATAACCTGGTGCTGCTGTCGGAGGAGCTCCATGAGGCTGTTGTATTGCTCTGAGGAGCGAGGAGAGGAACGAGATCGAGCCAGAGAGTAGTCCTCCTCACTGACTGGAGCACTGGGGACCTGTGGGAGGAAACGGGATACCGAGTCAGAGAGTAGTCCTCCTCACTGACTGGAGCACTGGGGACCTGTGGGAGGAAACGGGATACCGAGTCAGAGAGTAGTCCTCCTCACTGACTGGAGCACTGGGGACCTGTGGGAGGAAACGGGATACCGAGTCAGAGCGTAGTCCTCCTCACTGACTGGAGCACTGGGGACCTGTGGGAGGAAACGGGATACAGAGTCAGAGAGTAGTCCTCCTCACTGACTGGAGCACTGGGGACCTGTGGGAGGAAACGGGATACCGAGTCAGAGAGTAGTCCTCCTCACTGACTGGAGCACTGGGGACCTGTGGGAGGAAACGGGATACCGAGTCAGAGAGTAGTCCTCCTCACTGACTGGAGCACTGGGGACCTGTGGGAGGAAACGGGATACCGAGTCAGAGAGTAGTCCTCCTCACTGACTGGAGCACTGGGGACCTGTGGGAGGAAACGGGATACCGAGTCAGAGAGTAGTCCTCCTCACTGACTGGAGCACTGGGGACCTGTGGGAGGAAACGGGATACCGAGTCAGAGAGTAGTCCTCCTCACTGACTGGAGCACTGGGGACCTGTGGGAGGAAACGGGAAACCGAGTCAGAGAGTAGTCCTCCTCACTGACTGGAACACTGGGGACCTGTGGGAGGAAACGGGATACAGAGTCAGAGAGTAGTCCTCCTCACTGACTGGAGCACTGGGGACCTGTGGGAGGAAACGGGAGACAGGGGAGAGGGGGAGAGGAGACAGGGGGAAGAGGAGACAGGGGGAGAGGAGACAGGGGGGAGAGGAGACAGAGGGAAGGGGGAGAGGAGACAGGGGGAGAGGGGGAGAGGAGAGGAGACAGGGGGAGAGGGAGAGGAGACAGGGGGAGAGGGAGAGGAGACAGGGGGAAGGGGGAGAGGAGACAGGGGGAGAGGGAGAGGAGACAGGGGGAGAGGGAGAGGAGACAGGGGGAAGGGTGAGAGGAGACAGGGGGAGAGGAGACAGGGGGAGAGGAGACAGGGGGAGGGGGAGAGTAAACAGGGGGAGAGGGGGAGATGAAACAGGGGGAGAGGGGGAGATGAGACAGGGGGAGAGGAGACAGGGGGAGGGGGAGAGGAAACAGGGGGAGAGGGGGAGATGAGACAGGGGGAAGGGGGAGAGGAGACAGGGGGAGAGGAGACAGGTGGAGAGGAGACAGGGGGAAGGGGGAGAGGAGACAGGGGGAGGGGGAGAGGAGACAGGGGGAGGGGAGACAGGGGGAGAGGTAGAGGAGACAGGGGGAGAGGAGTGTGTGTGGGGGGGGGGGGGTAAGTGTGTGTGTGTGTGGGGGAGATTGGGTGGAGGGGTGTGTGAAATTGTTAATGTCAAGGGATGAATTTAACACATAAACAAATATGCACACACACACACAGTTACCGACACACTGACACACGCACAAAAGACAGTGAGATAGAGAGAGGTGTGAAAAGTCAACAGCAGGAGATATATATATATCTCTCACACACACACACACACACACACACACACACACACACACGTGTCTTGGTCTCCCCCTGTCCTCTCCATCTGTTCCTGGCTTCTCCTGCAGTCTCAATGTTCCTCCTTTCCCCCCCCCCCCCTCCATCCCTCTTTTCCCTCCCCCCCTCCCTCCTTTCCCTCCCCCTACCCTCCTTAACACACACAGTCCTCCTCTCTCTCCCTCCCTCCATCTCCTCCCTCCTCTCCCTCCCCCTGCCCTCCTTAACACACACAGTCCTCCTCTCTCTCTCTCCCTCCCTCCTCTCCCTCCCCCTGCCCTCCTTGACACACACAGTCCTCCTCTCTCTCCCTCCCTCCATCTCCTCCCTCCTCTCCCTCCCCCTGCCCTCCTTAACACACACAGTCCTCCTCTCTCTCCCTCCCTCCATCTCCTCCCTCCTCTCCCTCCCCCTGCCCTCCTTAACACACACAGTCCTCCTCTCTCTCCCTCCCTCCATCTCCTCCCTCCTCTCCCTCCCCCTGCCCTCCTTAACACACACAGTCCTCCTCTCTCTCCCTCCCTCCATCTCCTCCCTCCTCTCCCTCCCCCTGCCCTCCTTAACACACACACAGTCCTCCTCGTGTTGGAAAACTAAAATGTGAAAGTAAAGCCCTCCACCTTGGTGATGTCTACAGGCAGGCCTCCCTTGGTGGCGCTGATCATCTGGTCCAGTCCTTTAGCGTGTCGGAGATGGACCGCCGCTCCCTGCATGTCCCTCATCTGTTTAGAACGCAGCGCCGCGCGGACGAACGCCTGTCGCCGCAGCAACAGGAAGTCCAACTGCTGCTGGGCTGCACCACAGGAAGGGACGTCACAGGGGGGAGGGAGGGAGTCAGGATGTGGATGTATGTGTGAGGGAGGGGGAGAGGGAAATGTGTGTGTGTGTGTGTGTAGGGAGACAGAGTGGCTAATGTAGAGGTGTCAATGGGAGAATGAATTTGTTCACGCCAAGCGGTGAATTTAACACATCTATGAATATGTACACACACACACACAAACTGACACCAACATACACACACCTTTAAGCCCCAGTCTGGAGCCCTGTGTTGTGTTGCCTCCAGAACCTGGTGTGGGAGGGGTCGGGGCTTTGCCTTTCTGGACTGGAGCTCCCACTGCAGGCTGGAGGGGGAGGGGGGGAGAGAGAGAGACGAGAGAGAGAGAGATGAGAGAGAGAGAAAGAAAGAAAGATAGACGAGAGAGAGAGAGACGAGAGAGAGACAGAGAGAGAGACAGAGACAGAGACAGAGAGACGAGAGAGAGAGAGAGAGACGAGAGAGACGAGAGAGAGAGACGAGAGAGAGACGAGAGAGACAGAGAGAGAGAGAGACGAGAGAGAGAGTTAAGTGAACAGAAGTTAAATATTGTAAGCATGAACATACTACCTATTCTGCGCGTCTAGGACATAGCATCCATATTTTCCCACTTTCCAGAACAATCTTGAGCGTCAAGAAATCTCATGACATCATGTGTATCAGTATAATAGGTCATGGTGGTTACCTTGGCCAATTCCCCTGTTCCGTCCTCGTCCTCTGCGTCTGCGTCCTGATTGGCTAGTTTCATGGCCGTCTCCAGGACGCCCATGAAGTTCTGCTGGCTGCTCTCTGAGCCCTGCAGCGGAGGACAGCCTGGGCCACAACAACACAGTACAGAGTAAACACAGAGAACAAAACCACGCTACGGCGTACACGCCAAAAACACGCTATGGTGTACACGCTACAAACACGCTACGGCGTACACGCTACAAACACGCTATGGTGTACACGCTACAAACACGCTACGGCGTACACGCTACAAACACGCTACGTGTACACGCTAAAACCACGCTACGGCGTACACGCTACAAACACGCTACGGTGTACACGCTACAAACACGATACGGCGTACACACTACAAACACGCTACGGCGTACACGCTAAGGCGTACACGCTACAAACACGCTACAAACACGCTACGGCGTACACGCTACAAACACGCTACGGCGTAACACGCTACAAACACGCTACGGCGTAACACGCTACAAACACGCTACAAACACGCTACGGCGTACACGCTACAAACACGCTACGGCATACACGCCTAGAGAGGTTTGCAGTGTGTGCAAACCTGGTCAAGAACTACAGGAAACGTATAATCTCTGTAATTGCAAACAAAGGTTTCTGTACCAAATATTAAGTTCTGCTTTTCTGATGTATCAAATACTTATGTCATGCAATAAAAATGCAAATTAATTACTTAAAAATCATACAATGTGATTTTCTGGATTTTTGTTTTAGATTCCGTCTCTCACAGTTGACGTGTACCCACGATGAAAATTACAGACCTCTACATGCTTTGTAAGTAGGAAAACCTGCAAAATCGTCAGTGTATCAAATACTTGTTCTCCCCACTGTAGATGATAAAAGCTGCAGCTAAATGCAGGTTACCTGGTGGTACAGGGAGATCAGCCAGGTTGACTGGTCGTCCAGCCTTATGAGACCTGATGGCATCCTGGTATTGCTGTTACACATACATACATATATATACATATATATATATATATATATATATATATATATATAAATAAAAAACATTAGTACGATATATCCAAGCAGGTATACATTACAGTGTGTGTGTGAGACGTTTCTGCTGTCAAAAGCATGGAACTTTTGGAGTTCTTTCTCATTCTTTGTGTGTGTGTGTGTGTACGTGTGTGTGTGTGTGTACGTGTGTGTGTGAACCACCAGTCATTTCTTTGATGTGTGTGTGCGCGTACCTTGACGATGCGCTGGTGCATGCGTGCCTTGCGGTCGTCTCCTTTGCTCTTGGCCCCCTCTGCTGCAGCTTTGTATCTGTCCATCCTCTGTTGTAACGCTTCCCCTACACTGCCTGGGGCTGGGAGGGCTGTCTCACACACACACACACACACACACACACACACACACACACACACACGTCTCCACTGAGCGACCTGGCACAAAATGGCCGCCGTGCATCAACCAGATGGGAGCTACACATTGGTGATGGAGGTGATTTCCCCCTTTAGAAAGACCCTTTATATATCCAATCCGTCATTATTATCATTAATATTATGTGTGTTACCGGAGTCGGCCACCGGGGGAGCTGCCAGGGGAGCTGCCGGGGAGGGCCTGGAGGAAGACTGGGGAGGAGCTGAACGCTCTACCACTGCATCTCCTGAGGAGAGAGAGGGATGAGAAGAAAGAGGAGTTGCGCCGTACGGGGGGGTTGAGATCAGATGTTTAGGGGTCAGGGCAGAATGTACGAAGTGTCTCAGAGTAGGAGTCCTGATCTAGGATCAGGTTCCCCATGTCCTCTTTTTCATTGTGATCTAAAAGGGAAAACTGATCCCAGATCAACACTCTCTCAGAGACTGAGACACTATGAATACAGACCCTGGTCTTCTAGGCTCTAGCAGGTCTTTAGGGATGAGACAGACACTATGAATACAGACCCTGGTCTTCTAGTCTCTAGCAGGTCTTTAGGGATGAGTTTCAAATGCAGCCTATAGGCCCTAGTCAAAAGTAGTGCACTATATAGGGAATAGGGTGTCATTGATAAACCAAGCGCACCTGGAGGGGGAGGTAGAGAGCTGAGGTCCACTGGTTCCCCTCTGTCCAACGCCTCTACTACTGGGTCTAGTTTCTGTAGAGGAGAGGTGGTGGAGAGGGAGAGGTGGTGGTGGAGAGGGAGAGGAGGTGAAGATGTGGTGGAGAGGGAGAGGAGGTGGTGGAGAGGGAGAGGAGGTGAAGAGGTGGTGGAGAGGGAGAGGGGGTGAAGAGGTGGTGGAGAGGGAGAGGAGGTGAAGAGGTGGTGGAGAGGGAGAGGAGGTGAAGAGGTGGTGGAGAGGGAGAGGAGGTGGTGGAGAGGGAGAGGAGGTGGTAGAGAGGGAGAGGAGGTGGAGAGGGAGAGGAGGTGAAGAGGTGGTGGAGAGGGAAAGGAGGTGGTGGAGAGGGAGAGGAGGTGAAGAGGTGGTGGAGAGGGAGAGGAGGTGGTGGAGAGGGAGAGGAGGTGGTGGAGAGGGAGAGGAGGTGGTGGAGAGGGAGAGGAGGTGGTGGAGAGGGAGAGGAGGTGAAGAGGTAGAGGAGGTGAAGAGGTGGTGGAGAGGGAGAGGTGAAGAGGTGGTGGAGAGGGAGAGGTGAAGAGGTGGTGGAGAGGGAGAGGAGGTGGTGGAGAGGGAGAGGAGGTGATGGAGAGGGAGAGGAGGTGAAGAGGTGGTAGAGAGGGAGAGGAGGTGGAGAGGGAGAGGAGGTGAAGAGGTGGTGGAGAGGGAGAGGTGGTGGAGAGGGAGAGGAGGTGAAGAGGTGGTGGAGAGGGAGAGGAGGTGAAGAGGTGGTGGAGAGAGAGAGGAGAGGGAGAGGAGAGGGAGAGGGAGAGGAGGTGAAGAGGTGGTGGAGAGGGAGAGGAGGTGAGGAGGTGGTGGAGAGAGAGAGGAGGTGAAGAGGTGGTGGAGAGAGAGAGAGGGAGAGGAGGTGGTGGAGAGGGAGAGGAGGTGAAGAGGTGGTGGAGAGGGAGAGGAGGTGAAGAGGTGGTGGAGAGGGAGAGGAGGTGGTGGAGAGGGAGAGGAGGAGAGGAGGTGGTAGAGAGAGAAAGGAGAGGGAGAGGAGGTGAAGAGGGATTGGAGGTGAAGAGGGAGAGGAGGTGGAGAGGGAGAGGAGAGGTGGTGGAGAGGAGGTGGTGGAGAGGGAGAGGAGGTGAAGAGGTGGTAGAGAGGGAGAGGAGGTGGAGAGGGAGAGGAGGTGAAGAGGTGGTGGAGAGGGAGAGGTGGTGGAGAGGGAGAGGAGGTGAAGAGGGAGAGGAGGTGAAGAGGTGGTGGAGAGAGAGAGGAGAGGGAGAGGAGGTGGAGAGGAGGTGGAGAGGGAGAGGAGGTGAGGAGGTGGTGGAGAGAGAGAGGAGGTGAAGAGGTGGTGGAGAGAGAGAGGAGAGGGAGAGGAGGTGGAGAGGGAGGAGGTGAAGAGGGAGAGGAGGTGAAGAGGTGGTGGAGAGGGAGAGGAGGTGAAGAGGAGGGGAGAGAAGGGTGGGTGGGTGAATAAAGGGAGAAGAGGTGAAGAGGTGGTGGAGAGGGAGAGGAGGTGGAGCGGTGTAGTCAGGTGGGTGTGTTCCTGTACATTGCCAACATGCCAGATCTCACACTGGCTGGATAGGTCACAGGAGGTTGGTGGCACCTTAACTGGGGAGGATGGGGCTCGTGGTAATGACTGGAGCAGAACTAGTGGAATGGTATCAAATACATCAGACACATGGTTTCCATGGTTTCCATGTGTTTGGTGACATTCCATTTGCTCCGTTCAGGCCATTATTATGAGCCGTCCTCCCCTCACCAGCCTCCACTGGGATAGGTGTTGAACATATCAGCTAAGCACATCATGTGACACAGCAACTTGATGTCAGACTGAGCAGTCGATGACGTGGCACGCAGCTATTGGTTGATGCAATGCAGCAGCTGGCATCTAGTCAGACAGGAACACCACCTTGTTTACTTTTACAACACTACATTCCTAAAGACAATTATGGACTTTTTACTCCATTTTCCCTGACTCCTAAAAGTACTTGTTACACTTTGAATGCTTAGCAGGACAGGAATATGGTCCAATTCACACACTTATCAAGAGAACATCTCATCCCTACTGCCTCTGATCTGGCGGACTCTCTAAACACACAGGCATCTTTTGTAAATTATGTCAGACTGTGCCCCTGGCTATCTGTACATTTAAAAAAACATGACATTTTTTTGCTAATTATAAGGAATTTGAAATGATTTTTACGTTTACTTTTGATAGTACTCAAGTAGTATTTTGCAGAGTGACTTGAGATATTTTCAGTTAAAGTATCTTTACTTTAACTCAAGTATGACAGTTGGGCACTTTCCCCACCAGAACATTCCACCTGGGAAAGTGTGCGTGTCCTTCTCATTTAACTCCTACAGGTTTTACAGGACCTCACTGCTGCCTCGTCTTTCTCTGCCATTTCTGACACTGTTAACGATGACGACGTAGTGGTGGAGAGTCGACTTCAAAATAATTGATTCCTCGACTCCCGGTGTCAACTTCCATTTCTGAGTGTCACGATTCGATTTCGCTAGGAATCAACTCCTACGATTCAGTATTTTTTAGATAGGGGGAGAATGATTGATTACCGTACACAAACACTCAAATCTTTCATAGCGAGCTAGCGAGGGACAGAGAGAGAGAGAGGGGGCACAGTATAGGCAGGTCAGATCCTTTAACCCCTAGTGGAGGTCCATGGAGGTCCTTTAACCCCTAGGGGAGGTCATTTAACCCCTAGTGGAGGTCCATTAACCCCTAGTGGAGGTCCTTTAACCCCTAGGGGAGGTCCTTTAACCCCTAGTGGAGGTCCTTTAACCCCTAGGGGAGGTCCTTTAACCCCTAGTGGAGGTCCATTAACCCCTAGTGGAGGTCGGTCCTTTAACCCCTAGTGGAGATTGGTCCTTTAACCCCTAGTGGAGGTCCTTTAACCCCTAGTGGAGGTCCTTTAACCCCTAGTGGAGGTCCTTTAACCCCTAGGGGAGGTCCTTTAACCCCTAGTGGAGGTCCTTTAACCCCTAGGGGAGGTCCTTTAACCCCTAGGGGAGGTCCTTTAACCCCTAGTGTGTGGGGTACCTTGGCGATGTGGTAGTGTTGTCTGGCCAGCTCTGACTCTCCTCCCTGCTTGGCGTGGAGGGCTGCCAGCTTATACTCCCTCTGTCTGTTTAGAACACACTGCTTCAACTCTACAGAGAGAGAGGAGAGGAGGGAGAGAGGAAGGAGAGAGGAGGGAGAGAGGAAGGAGCGAGGAAGGAGAGAGGAAGGAGAGAGGAGGGAGAGAGGGAGGAGGGAGAGAGGAGGGAGAGAGGAGGGAGAGAGAGAGGAGGGAGAGAGAGGAGAGGAGGGAGATAGGAGTGAGAGAGAGAGAGGAGAGGGGGGAGAGAGGAGGGAGAGAGAGAGGAGGGAGAGAGAGAGAGGAGGGAGAGAGAGAGGAGGGAGAGAGAGAGTGATATAACAACCAGAATGTTCCAGTGCTTAGGGGACTGCGTTGACATTTACAGGCTGGTATCTGTCTTCAAAAAGGTGTATGTGTGGTCTACCTGAGTGTCGTGCGTCTGGTTGAATGGGGGTGAGGGGGGAGATAGCAGGTGTATCCGGGGTAACGGCAGTGTGTTTCTGAGGGGGGACCAGGAGGCGGGGCTTAGGAGGCAGGGCAACAGGCGGAGCCTCCCTCAGAGGCTTCTGATTGGTGAACGGGGAGGGCGTCAGCACTGGGGTTGGCAGCTCCCGCTCTTTGATTGGTTTAGGCTGCTGCACGGGGGCTGGGGCAGACTTTCCACCTGTGGAGACAGGAGGCGGGATTTCCTCTTCGTTGACCGGTTTTCCTTTCTTGGCTGACGTCATCATGGACTGCAACGTCTAGGGGGAGACAACAAGCAAGCAAACATACAATTCAGCTGACTGGAAAAGTAGACCTTCACATATGGCTAGATGAATCTGGGGTAATTCATGTTCCTGGAGCCGCATGTATCAAGCGTCTCATAGGATTGCTGATCTAGGATCAGGTCCATCCTGTCCAGTAATCTTGTTCATTATAATCTTAAGGGAAAAACTGGTCATAGATCAGCACTCCTACTCTGAGACACATCATCATACAACCAGCCCATGGTCTCTGGCTCACCTTCAATCCGCGGTCGTATCTGCGAGCCTTGCTGGTCTCCCCCTCTGCATTAGCATTGGAGATGGCTGTCTGGTACATGTCAATGCGTTCAGCCAGGCAGGCCTCCAGCCCGGTTGCACCACTAGGAGTGCTGGGGGTGGATCGGGGGGTGGAGTTAGAGCTTGGAGTGGTGGCAGGTTTCTGAACCTCTTCATCATCATCGTCCTCCAACACCTCATTCAGCTCAGCCTGGGGATGGATAAAGACACATAAATGCATAAAACACACACAGATAGGGAGAGAGAAAGAGAGAGAGACACACACACACACACACACACACACACAGATAGGGAGAGAGAGAGAAAGAGACACACACACACACACAGATAGGGAGAGAGAGAGAAAGAGACACACACACACACACACAATTCAGGAAAAGTGTTGCCATTGGGAATGAAACAACAACAGATAGGAGGAAGATAAAGGACAAGAGAAGTGTGAAGAGGAGTGTAAACATGGTGGATACCAGGAGATCATCATCATCCTCCAGATCATCATCCCCATCATCATCATCCTCATCAAGGTCCTTCATACACAGAGCCGCCATACGCTCGATATCAGCCATGGGAACTGGAGCTGTGGAGAGGCAGGCAGGTCAGACACACACACACGGTTTCAACCCGGTTCTAGCGGTAGGGTCTGTGGAAGTTATTTCATACAAGATTGGGAGAAGATAATGGGTGAGGATGATGATGATGATGGTGAAGAATAGGATGATCCTCACCTTTTCCTGTCCCTTTCTTCCCCTGGGACCCGCCCATCAGAGCCAGTAGCTCCGCCTCCAGCTCTTTTTCATTTCCTCCTCCATCCATCCCTCCATCCGGAGACAGATCCAGGAGCAGCCCCATCTTACAGAGACAAAGAGAGGGAGAAATAAAGAGAATTGAAAACACAAATGACTGGTGTTATCAATGACCACTTGACTTACAGTTATCAAATCAATTATCAAAATGACGTTACCTGTTTGGCTCGCGCTGCCCCCTGTCCCCTGGGCGGGGGGTTCCGACTGTGACTCATGGAGAGAACCTTGTCAACGGACCTATGGCACAACTACAACAACACAGAGGAACCAAAGAGACCTATTGTAACATGTGGCAAATAGTTCCAGTAGATAGCTACATTCAGCTTTTATCGTACACGTGTTGACAGACAAAAATGGACAGCTAGCTACAGGACTCTGTTGAATTTACACTGCATTTAGCTAGTTGGATACGTTTCATTGATATCATGGCTGCTAATAACACATTCGTTGACTGCTCACGTTTTGTGTCAGTCTCTGACAACGCTTAGCAACAAATGAGTACAGTGACGTTAGCAGTTAGCTAGCTATCAACAGCAAATTCATAGTATCATCCATGGCACAAATGTTGTTTATCCTCATTCGATGTTGAGCAGCTCTGACTTGTAGTAGTTAGCTTGTTAACAAGGTAACGTTAGCTTGCTATAAGCTGCCATGTCATTTGTAAACATTGCCACTAAAATCTTTGTTTTACCTTGTCACACGTTATCCACGGACCATATGGTGAGCGCTTTCTTAGTCCATACGACGACTGATCATTTCGAAAACATACGAGAGAACCCTAGTCACGTATAAATTACTGCTAGTTAGAGAGCTATTAAAAACACGAAAAGGTGTGTACATTGGCTACTTCCTACTTCCTGCATTGGGTAACCATTGGCAACGCGACTATCTCGCTTTACGGCGTTTGAAGGACACGCCCAGAAATCGCTGAAAAATATTTTAACAAGTGTCTAGCTGTAAGGTCCAGTCAAAGTTATATGTAAAAAATCTTATATTCGTCACCGAACATTAGATTTGTTTAAATCTTAGCAAGACAGTTGTGCTTGGTATGCACTGTAGCTATATGTTTCAGTGAGAGTGTTAAACGTTTGATAGCTAGCAAGCAAGAGAGACCACTCACAATCCGTCTTGATCTGCACTGCCAGGTAGGCTAGCTACCTACAGTTGTGACCAAACCAAGAGCTTGAGGAGAAACTAAGATCTCCCATCAAAATTCAAAAGTATTAGCTAGATAGATGTTATTGGCTAGTTGTCTTTGTTTTGAATGAGATGTTTTGTCAGTGTCGTGATATCTGATATTATTGGCAAATCATTGTTAGCTAACTTAGCCAACTGACACGTTGTCTCTGTTTTGTTTTTGCATAGCATTGGAAGAGCTAGCTTGGGAGGATGACCAAAAAACAAAAGCAAACCACAAGTAAGACTGAAATAACCCCCGTTAAATTCACATCAACTGTATATTGGGGCTTAAAACGATCTCCAATACTTTCATTGGCTGAAATCATTCATTCCTAAAGTGAATACCTGGACATAAAACGTTCATCCAACATAGTTGAATTTATCTGATATTTTAATTGAACCAGGTAAGTCGACTGAGAACACATTCTCAGTTACAGCAACAACCTGGGAAATAGTTACAGGGATGAATGAGCCAATTGGAAGCTGCGGATGATTAGGTGACCAGGATGGTACGAGGGCCAGATGGGGAATTTACCCCAGACACCTTTATTAACACCCTTACTCTTACAATAAGTGCCATAGGATCTTTTAGTGACCACAGAGAGTCAGAACCCCCATTTAACGACCCATCCAAAAGACACCATACACAGGACAATGACCCCAATCACTGACCAATATTTGTTTTGACAAGAGGAAAGAGTGCCTCCTACTGGCCCTCCAACACTACTTCCAGCAGCATCTGGTCTCCCATCCAGGACCAACCCTGCTTATCTTCAGAAGCCAACCAGCAGTGGGATGCAGGGTGGTATGCTGCTGGCAAGATACTGAAAAACAAAGTGAAAGGTTGCCAGTCCACCCGTTTGCTTGCTAATGTATGTGTGAAAGAAAGGACAGTTCCTTAGCATGAAGTGGATGTTTTCTCTCCAGGTTTCACACCTCCCCAGCCTAGGTCACTCAGGTCAAGGAAGAGAAAGTGCAGTGATGAGTCAGAGGAGAGCTCCCCCTCTGGAGAGACAGTGGAAGCTCAGCCCTCACACCTAGAACAGGTAGCCACCAGAAGTTCCATTTGCTGGTTGAGCGTTTGTCAGTTACAATTCAAATGTTGCTATGTTCTAACTGATTCCTTCTCCTCTGCTGTGTGCAGCAGGACACTGAGGGAACAGTGTTAAACACCACCTCTCCTCCTAAAGATCCCCACTGCCCTCTGACGGCCTGTACTACTCATCCATCTCAGCAGGCTAACAAAGCGGGAGATACCACTGCACCCAAGCAAGAGGGGGATCCAGTGGAGGAAAGTCCGGTTGTGACTGGCTTCGAGGGAGAACAGGCCATTGGAGGGGCTGTGGAGCGGGTGGGCACAGAGGAGTCAGCTCCAACCAATCAGGATGGTGGAAATAGTCCACACGAAGACCATAGTGTGGAGTCCTCTGTCAAAGATGACAAGGGTAGAGAAGAAGAAGACATCAAGACACAGAGTTTCCTCAGCTTCGCCCCACACCCACTGACTGTAGCACAGCCCCAACCCCAGCCCTCCCTGCTTCCCTCCAAGGAGGTCAACGTTGGGGACGGGGACAGTCAAACCGACAAGAAAGAGGAGCAGTGTGGAGAGAAGAACCCAAAGCCCAATATGGAGGAGCTCGACAGTGAACAGCAGGAGGCTATAGATGACAGAGGTGTTTGTCTGGGTGGTGGGAGGGAGGGGCCACCAGTGGAGGAGGACAGATCTGTGGAGGAACCAGTGAAGAAGAGGAGAAGGAGAATGGGGATGTGTGGTCTGGGAGAGAGGGAGAGGAGGGGAATAGAGTGGCAGAAGGAACAAAAGAGTGTGACGGAAGGAGGGAGGGAGGGAGAAGAGATGGTGCTGGTGAGGAAAGCGGAGGAGGAGAAAGTGGAGAAAGAGAGCGAGGAGGACATCGGGCAGAGTGGTGATAGTGGTGGTGGTTGTGCCAACCTGGTGGCTGTAGAGGGAACTACAGCAGCATCATCCTCTGATCCGTCCCTCCTTTCATTCATCCCTCCATCCGCTCCTCTGGGGAGTACCACTGAGCAGAGGAAGGAAGAGGGGGAGAAGTTAGATGAGGAGCAGCTTCAGTCAGGGGGAGAGGCCAGCCATGCAGACCCCTGCAAAGTGGCTTATTCTGGGACAGAGCAGGTCACAGGAGAGGGTCTCCGGACCGGCCTGGAGGTGGACCCACTGAGTGAGCAGCCTGTGGTGTTGGTGGAAGAAGAGCTAGACACAGAGGGGGTTGTGGAGAAGAACCAGGAGGGGGACAGGGGGGGCTGTGGGTCTAATGAGCCAGAGGAGAGCCCCCCTAGGGCCCCTACACCATCCTCCACCACCACCCCTACCTCTATCTCCCTGGAGGATGGGACAGAGAGGGAGCACCACAGAGAGGTTCAGAGCTCACCTACCCAGAGAGAGGGGGGGGCTGAAGATGGGGTAGGGACTGTGGCCGACCCCCGGGCACTCATTCTGGCCCCGGCTGACAGAGGAGAGTCCACCATGCCTCCCCCCACAAAGCCAGGTCCTGGAATGGAGGGGCACAACCAGGCTCCAGTGACACCTGGTGGCTCGGAGGAGAACAACCACGTGAGTGTTTTTGTTGACGTCTTTGTTTGTTACTTTGTTTGTTTGTTTGAGTCCTGATTGTTTGTATATTTCAGTCCACCACCCCGGACCTGACCAGAGACAACGATGATGCTGCTGTCGTTGATCCGTTTGGAGTGCTGCCTCTGGACGACCTGTCTGACTCTCAACTCAACACCATCACTCTGACGTGAGAGAGGGGGAGGAAGGAGGGGGTATAGGAGGTAGACGCAGGCATGGGGGGAGGAAGGAGGGGGGTATAGGAGGTAAACTCAGGCATGGGGGGAGGAAGGAGGGGGTATAGGAGGTAGACGCAGGCATGGGAGGAGGAAGGAGGGGGGTATAGGAGGTAAACACAGGCATGGGGGGAGGAAGGAGGGGGGTATAGGAGGTAGACGCAGGCATGGGGGGAGGAAGGAGGGGGGTATAGGAGGTAAACACAGGCATGGGGGGAGGAAGGAGGGGGGTATAGGAGGTAGACACAGGCATGGAGGGAGGAAGGAGGGGGTATAGGAGGTAAACACAGGCATGGGGGGAGGAAGGAGGGGGTATAGGAGGTAGACACAGGCATGGGGGGAGGAAGGAGGGGGGTATAGGAGGTAGACACAGGCATGGGGGGAGGAAGGAGGGGGGTATAGGAGGTAGACGCAGGCATGGGGGGAGGAAGGAGGGGGTTATAGGAGGTAGACACAGGCATGGGGGGAGGAAGGAGGGGGGTATAGGAGGTAGACACAGGCATGGGGGGAGGAAGATGGGGGGTATAGGAGGTAGACGCAGGCATGGGGGGGAGGAAGGAGGGGGGTATAGGAGGTAGACACAGGCATGGGGGGAGGAAGGAGGGGGGTATAGGAGGTAGACACAGGCATGGGGGGAGGAAGGAGGGGGGTATAGGAGGTAGACACAGGCATGGGGGGGAGGAAGGAGGGGGGTATAGGAGGTAAACACAGGCATGGGGGGAGGAAGGAGGGGGGTATAGGAGGTAGACTCAAGCATGGGGGGAGGAAGGAGGGGGTATAGGAGGTAGACGCAGGCATGGGGGGAGGAAGGAGGGGGTATAGGAGGTAGACACAGGCATGGGGGGAGGAAGGAGGGGGTATAGGAGGTAGACACAGGCATGGGGGGAGGAAGGAGGGGGGTATAGGAGGTAGACACAGGCATGGGGGGAGGAAGGAGGGGGGTATAGGAGGTAGACGCGGGCATGGGGGGAGGAAGGAGGGGGGTATAGGAGGTAGACGCTGGCATGGGGGGAGGAAGGAGTGGGGTATAGGAGGTAGACGCAGGCATGGGGGGAGGAAGGAGGGGGGTATAGGAGGTAGACACAGGCATGGGGGGAGGAGAGAAGTGCTGATATGCAGATGAGGTAGATGAGATGCAGGTAGATGAGGAAATTAGAAAATAAGAGTGAGAATAAGAATAAGAGCCTCTTCTGTTCCTGAGAGCAAATGAGTCAAAAACTTTTGAGGACCATCTTTCACAGAGTCGCAGAATGTTTTAAACATAAACTAGCTTGGCTGTCAAATGTAGTACATTTTAGCAGTGAACGTAATACATGAACGGCCTGTTATAAACCTTTAGCATTGTGAAAAGTAAAATGGCTTATAACCCCAGAAATTGCGACCACCTGCAGTACCCAGCGATAACCACTGATCTAGATATACCACCTGCAGTATTCAACGATAACCACTGATCTAGATATACCACCTGCAGTACCCAGCGATAACCACTGATCTAGATATACCACCTGCAGTACCCAGCGATAACCACTGATCTAGATATACCACCTGCAGTACCCAGCGATAACCACTGATCTAGATATACCACCTGCAGTACCCAACAATAACCACTGATCTAGATATACCACCTGCAGTACCCAGCGATAACTACTGATCTAGATATACCACCTGCAGTACCCAGCGATAACCACTGATCTAGATATACCACCTGCAGTACCCAACAATAACCACTGATCTAGATATACCACCTGCAGTACCCAGCGATAACTACTGATCTAGATATACCACCTGCAGTACCCAGCGATAACTACTGATCTAGATATACCACCTGCAGTACCCAGCGATAACTACTGATCTAGATATACCACCTGCAGTACCCAGCGATAACTACTGATCTAGATATACCACCTGCAGTACCCAGCGATAACCACTGATCTAGATATACCACCTGCAGTACCCAGCGATAACTACTGATCTAGATATACCACCTGCAGTACCCAACAATAACCACTGATCTAGATATACCACCTGCAGTATTCAACGATAACCACTGATCTAGATATACCACCTGCAGTACCCAGCGATAACTACTGATCTAGATATACCACCTGCAGTACCCAACAATAACCACTGATCTAGATATACCACCTGCAGTACCCAACAATAACCACTGATCTAGATATACCACCTGCAGTACCCAGCGATAACTACTGATCTAGATATACCACCTGCAGTACCCAACAATAACCACTGATCTAGATATACCACCTGCAGTACCCAACAATAACCACTGATCTAGATATACCACCTGCAGTACCCAACAATAACCACTGATCTAGATATACCACCTGCAGTACCCAGCGATAACCACTGATCTAGATATACCACCTGCAGTACCCAGCGATAACTACTGATCTAGATATACCACCTGCAGTACCCAACAATAACCACTGATCTAGATATACCACCTGCAGTACCCAACAATAACTACTGATCTAGATATACCACCTGCAGTACCCAGCGATAACCACTGATCTAGATATACCACCTGCAGTACCCAGCGATAACCACTGATCTAGATATACCACCTGCAGTACCCAGCGATAACCACTGATCTAGATATACCACCTGCAGTACCCAGCGATAACCACTGATCTAGATATACCACCTGCAGTACCCAGCGATAACTACTGATCTAGATATACCACCTGCAGTACCCAGCGATAACCACTGATCTAGATATACCACCTGCAGTACCCAGCGATAACTACTGATCTAGATATACCACCTGCAGTACCCAGCGATAACTACTGATCTAGATATACCACCTGCAGTACCCAGCGATAACTACTGATCTAGATATACCACCTGCAGTACCCAGCGATAACTACTGATCTAGATATACCACCTGCAGTACCCAGCGATAACTACTGATCTAGATATACCACCTGCAGTACCCAGCGATAACCACTGATCTAGATATACCACCTGCAGTACCCAGCGATAACCACTGATCTAGATATACCACCTGCAGTACCCAGCGATAACCACTGATCTAGATATACCACCTGCAGTACCCAGCGATAACCACTGATCTAGATATACCACCTGCAGTACCCAGCGATAACTACTGATCTAGATATACCACCTGCAGTACCCAGCGATAACCACTGATCTAGATATACCACCTGCAGTACCCAGCGATAACCACTGATCTAGATATACCACCTGCAGTACCCAGCGATAACCACTGATCTAGATATACCACCTGCAGTACCCAGCGATAACCACTGATCTAGATATACCACCTGCAGTACCCAGCGATAACTACTGATCTAGATATACCACCTGCAGTACCCAGCGATAACCACTGATCTAGATATACCACCTGCAGTATTCAACGATAACCACTGATCTAGATATACCACCTGCAGTACCCAGCGATAACCACTGATCTAGATATACCACCTGCAGTACCCAGCGATAACCACTGATCTAGATATACCACCTGCAGTACCCAGCGATAACCACTGATCTAGATATACCACCTGCAGTACCCAGCGATAACCACTGATCTAGATATTTCATCTGGTTTCAGTAACATTACTGGTCAGATACATTTATCCATCTTCCTAGAACCAGTACACTATTTTCTAACTTTGTATTGGCTTGTTTTGAAGCCTACGATGAACCCTTATTCCCCATATAGTGCACATGTGGCCCTGGTCGAAAGTAGTGCATTATA
The DNA here is from genome assembly GCF_013265735.2 of Oncorhynchus mykiss. Taxonomy (NCBI): domain Eukaryota; kingdom Metazoa; phylum Chordata; class Actinopteri; order Salmoniformes; family Salmonidae; genus Oncorhynchus; species Oncorhynchus mykiss. Next base: position 12,420,047 of record NC_048581.1, on the reverse strand, counting down.
TAGGGAATGGTGCCATTCTCTGTCTCTCTCTTCCCCTTAACTAGTGAGAAAGAGGAAGAGGAAGGGCATGAAGACGCTACAGAACTGGTCTGTGGCCTGATCAGAGAACTCTCCTACCTAAAGTGAGTCTTCGTCTCTTTTCTCTCCTCTCCCTCCATCCTTCTACTGCTTCACCACTTTCTCCTAGTGATGACCTTTGACCTAATGAACTTTAGAAGTCAGCCTGATCCACCCCACAGATCTCTGAGCTCTGATTGGCTAGATGGCTGTCTGCTCAGATGGACATAGATTAGGATCTCACCTCCTTAGTTAACACAGGAGAGGAGGAGAACAGGGGATGAGGTTCTAAATTCTGCTGTTAGCTGTGTCATGTGTTCCTCTCCCTCCTCCTTCACTACTGTTAGCTGTGCCATGTGTTCCTCTCCCTCCTCCTTCACTACTGTTAGCTGTGTAATGTGTTCCTCTCTCTCCTCCTTCACTACTGTTAGCTGTGTAATGTGTTCCTCTCTCTCCTCCTTCACTACTGTTAGCTGTGTAATGTGTTCCTCTCTCTCCTCCTTCACTACTGTTAGCTGCATCAAATCAAATCAAATTTATTTATATAGCCCTTCATACATCAGCTGATATCTCAAAGTGCTGTACAGAAACCCAGCCTAAAACCCCAAACAGCAAGCAATGCAGGTGTAGAAGCACGGTGGCTAGGAAAAACTCCCTAGAAAGGCCAAAACCTAGGAAGAAACCTAGAGAGGAACCAGGCTATGTGGGTGGCCAGTCCTCTTCTGGCTGTGCCGGGTGGAGATTATAACAGAACATGGCCAAGATGTTCAAATGTTCATAAATGACCAGCATGGTCGAATAATAATAAGGCAGAACAGTTGAAACTGGAGCAGCAGCACGGCCAGGTGGACTGGGGACAGCAAGGAGTCATCATGTCAGGTAGTCCTGGGGCATGGTCCTAGGGCTCAGGTCAGTTGAAACTGGAGCAGCAGCACGGCCAGGTGGACTGGGGACAGCAAGGAGTCATCATGTCAGGTAGTCCTGGGGCATGGTCCTAGGGCTCAGGTCCTCTGAGAGAGAGAAAGAAAGAGAGAAGGAGAGAATTAGAGAACGCACACTTAGATTCACACAGGACACCGAATAGGACAGGAGAAGTACTCCAGATATAACAAACTGACCCTAGCCCCCCGACACATAAACTACTGCAGCATAAATACTGGAGGCTGAGACAGGAGGGGTCAGGAGACACTGTGGCCCCATCCGAGGACACCCCCGGACAGGGCCAAACAGGAAGGATATAACCCTACCCACTTTGCCAAAGCACAGCCCCCACACCACTAGAGGGATATCTTCAACCACCAACTTACCATCCTGAGACAAGGCTGAGTATAGCCCACAAAGATCTCCGCCATGGCACAACCCAAGGGGGGGCGCCAACCCAGACAGGATGACCACATCAATGAATCAACCCACTCAGGTGACGCACCCCTTCCAGGGACGGCATGAGAGAGCCCCAGTAAGCCAGTGACTCAGCCCCTGTAATAGGGTTAGAGGCAGAGAATCCCAGTGGAGAGAGGGGAACCGGCCAGGCAGAGACAGCAAGGGCGGTTCGTTGCTCCAGAGCCTTTCCGTTCACCTTCCCACTCCTGGGCCAGACTACACTCCTGGGCCAGACTACACTGCATGACAGTGGTGATCAGATGTTCTGTATCCCTCCTCCTTCACTACTGTTAGCTGCATGACAGTGGTGATCAGATGTTCTGTATCCCTCCTCCTTCACTACTGTTAGCTGCATGACAGTGGTGATCAGATGTTCTGTATCCCTCCTCCTTCACTACTGTTAGCTGCATGACAGTGGTGATCAGATGTTCTGTATCCCTCCTCCTTCACTACTGTTAGCTGCATGACAGTGGTGATCAGATGTTCTGTATCCCTCCTCCTTCACTACTGTTAGCTGCATGACAGTGGTGATCAGATGTTCTGTATCCCTCCTCCTTCACTACTGTTAGCTGCATGACAGTGGTGATCAGATGTTCTGTATCCCTCCTCCTTCACTACTGTTAGCTGCATGACAGTGGTGATCAGATGTTCTGTATCCCTCCTCCTTCACTACTGTTAGCTGCATGACAGTGGTGATCAGATGTTCTCTATCCCTCCTCCTTCACTACTATTAGCTGCATGACAGTGGTGATCAGATGTTCTGTATCCCTCCTCCTTCACTACTGTTAGCTGCATGACAGTGGTGATCAGATGTTCTGTATCCCTCCTCCTTCACTACTGTTAGCTGCATGACAGTGGTGATCAGATGTTCTGTATCCCTCCTCCTTCACTACTGTTAGCTGCATGACAGTGGTGATCAGATGTTCTGTATCCCTCCTCCTCCACTACTGTTAGCTGCATGACAGTGGTGATCAGATGTTCTGTATCCCTCCTCCTTCACTACTGTTAGCTGCATGACAGTGGTGATCAGATGTTCTGTATCCCTCCTCCTTCACTACTGTTAGCTGCATGACAGTGGTGATCAAATGTTCTGTATCCCTCCTCCTTCACTACTGTTAGCTGCATGACAGTGTTGATCAGATGTTCTGTATCCCTCCTCCTTCACTACTGTTAGCTGCATGACAGTGGTGATCAGATGTTCTGTATCCCTCCTCCTTCACTACTGTTAGCTGCATGACAGTGGTGATCAGATGTTTTGTAAGTAGTAGTAAAAACAGACAAATAGCAACTGAAAATAATATCACTCTCTCCCAATGCATCTCTTCCTCCCCTATCCTTCTCTCCTTTTCTCTCCCTCTTTTCTTTCCTCCCTCCATCTCTATCTCTCCCTCCTTCATCCCTCTCTTTCAGTCGGGTAGTGATGGCTACCCATCGGGAGCTAGAGTCTCTTCGCCGTGGCAACAAGACCGCGAGGCCTCCCCCACGCCGCGTCTTCCCCCCACGACGCTCTGAGATCTAGAATGCCTCCCAAATAGCACCCTATTCCCTATATAGTGCCCTACTTTTGACCTGGGCCCATAGACACTATATAGGTAATAAGGCTCTGGTCAACAGTGGAACACTATATAGGGAATAAGGTGCCATTTGGGACCTACAGCGAACCATCATCGCAATGCCCCCAAAGGCTCATGGGTAACAGTCTTCACATAGCGGAGGCTCACTTGAAGTTGATTTGTATTTATGTTTTGACTTGAATACTTAAGATCAGTTTGAGAACAATGATCCAAAGTATCAACCCAGATGAGAACTGAATGTTTGTTTAGTTATAGGGACACAACGTTATAATAATAATGACGGTCTATAAATCAAATCAAGTTTGTCTGTGTATATAGTGCAGCAGCCTCTAACGTGCAGTTGAATTGGCATAAAAAAGCTACCACCCGGTTTAAGGGTATAACTTAAGGGTTATTTTCTTCTCCTCTGCCTTTCCTAATGCTGAGGACATCAGTTTGGAACAGTATGTAGTTACTGTGTTTTGTAGAATGTGTTATAAAATAAATGATCACTAAGGTGAATCTTTGGTTATTGTACATCTCCTCATCTCAGTCGTGTCTCTATGAAACATGTGGCTTTAATAACTAACCAGTCTAAAGATTCCCAGCATAAAGATCACCTTTACCACTAAGACCTAAAGTCCACCTGTAGACAATGCCCTATATAGTGCACTAGTTAGACCACAGGCCTATATAGTGCACTACTTTAGACCACAGCCCTATATAGTGCACTACTTTAGACCACAATCCTATATAGCGCACTACTTTAGACCACAGTCCTATATAGTGCACTACTTTAGACCACAATCCTATATAGCGCACTACTTTAGACCACAGTCCTATATAGTGCACTACTTTAGACCACAGTCCTATATAGTGCACTACTTTAGACCACAGCCCTATATAGTGCACTACTTTAGACCACAGTCCTATATAGTGCACTACTTTAGACCACAGTCCTATATAGTGCACTACTTTAGACCACAGTCCTATATAGTGCACTACTTTAGACCACAGGCCTATATAGTGCACTACTTTAGACCACAGTCCTATATAGTGTACTACTTCATACCACCAATAAAATAAATAGTAGCATAGTAAATAACAGGAGGCTGTGGGTACCGATATAGAGTCAATGTGCGGGGGTACAGGTTAGTTGAGGTCATTTGTTGGTGTAGGTAGGGGTAAAGGGGGACAACAGTTCTGTTTTTTCCTCCCCAAAGTAGCAGGGAGAAACGTGGCTAAACGTCTAATTCTCTAATGAGAGAGAATTACGTTGTTAATGTTGTATATGACTGTTGTAGCTGGAAACGGCTGATTTTTTTATGGAATATCTACAGAGGCGTACAGAGGCCCATTATCAGCAACCATCACTCCTGTGTTCCAATGGCACAACATTACAACATTAACCATGTCTACACTGTATTTATGAGCACTGGTGTTATTTTAATGGACAAAGGACATTTCTAAGTGACCCCAAACTTTTGAACGGTTTTGGTTGGCCAACATGTGTTTTATGACTGCATATCACCGGCAAGGGTTTTGGTCGGCCAACATGTGTTTTATGACTGCATATCACTGGCAAGGGTTTTGGTTGGCCAACATATGTTTTATGACTGCATATCACCGGGAAGGGTTTTGGTTGGCCAACATGTGTTTTATGACTGCATATCACTGGCAAGGGTTTTGGTCGGCCAACATATGTTTTATGACTGCATATCACCGGCAAGGGTTTTGGTTGGCCAACATATGTTTTATGACTGCATATCACCGGGAAGTGTTTTGGTTGGCCAACATATGTTTTATGACTGCATATCACCGGCAAAGGTTTTGGTTGGCCAACATATGTTTTATGACTGCATATCACCGGCAAGGGTTTTGGTTGGCCAACATATGTTTTATGACTGCATATCACCGGCAAAGGTTTTGGTTGGCCAACATATGTTTTATGACTGCATATCACCGGCAAGGGTTTTGGTTGGCCAACATGTGTTTTATGACTGCATATCACCGGGAAGGGTTTTGGTTGGCCAACATATGTTTTATGACTGCATATCACCGGGAAGGGTTTTGGTTGGCCAACATATGTTTTATGACTGCATATCACCGGCAAGGGTTTTGGTTGGCCAACATATGTTTTATGATTGCATATCACCGGCAAGGGTTTTGGTTGGCCAACATATGTTTTATGACTGCATATCACCGGGAAGGGTTTTGGTTGGCCAACATATGTTTTATGACTGCATATCACCGGGAATGGTTTTGGTTGGCCAACATATGTTTTATGACTGCATATCACCGGCAAGGGTTTTGGTTGGCCAACATATGTTTTATGACTGCATATCACCGGCAAGGGTTTTGGTCGGCCAACATATGTTTTATGAGCGCAACAATACCCACTAAAATTACGTGAAATCAAGCTTATTAAACAGTATTGCCATTGATTAAAAAATAAATATATATTCACATATATGTATATAAATGTTTCCTGGCAGAGAGCCCAAAGAGGACCATTACTTGGAGTAAATCCTGAACGGTTTCAAAATGCCTACCTGTTGAATATCCTCGTCTGCAGCCAAGAAAGATATTATAGAGCATTGGTTAAATGCGGACATTCATACTACGGAAGAGTGGAGAGGTAGACTCAAATAACTGTATTTAATGGAAAAGATCACCCATAACATAAAACTACAGACAGATTTAGTCTACTTGAAAAGGATTGGAACCGCTTGTTGTAAATAATATTGTGTAGACACGACTCAGTCTCAAAGCAACCAAACATATGATAATTGTAGGATAATTATGTTATTGTTTAATTATTATGACTTTAGTTTCTTAGTACTAAAGTTATCTTGTTTATTGTATAGTCTATTTGCTGGTATCTCAGACGACCAGAACCTTAATAATAATCATCACACTTACGTCACAGACAATAATTCTACTAGTTGACTGAACGGACACCTAGCAGGATACTGAAACTCAGTCCGCAATCGGGAATGCGTTTTGGGGCTGGACACAAAGCAGGATACTGACATGTCTGCTCAGAAAAATCGACAACAGTATATATAGCAATACAAACACCATTTATAAAACGGGATTAAATAAATACAACATTAAGGTATATTCATAACGTTCAATAATGCAGAAAAATATATATAGGCTATGGTGTTTAAAATTGTATTTTCTCACGAATTAAGCCACAAAACAACGCACGATATCTGCTGAAATACATTATGTACATGCACGACTTGAATGTGAGATTGTGTTGTCAAATTGGCCTGAACCGGTTTTGAGTGACCATTTACAATTGATTTACAATCAATTTACAGAATAATAGCAAACCACTCAAGTCAATTGGGCACACATCAATTCACGGGAGACGGCCAGGGTTGGGTCACTAACCTTGATTTACAGAATAATGATGATTAATGGCCCATTTCAGGATCCGAGACTCATATTGTCATTGGGGCCTAAACAACAATGGTTTGATGATTGTCCATCTGTGGAACATTCTAGAAGGACTGGGCTGATCCAGAAAGCTGGTTGTGTGTCTTGTGCTGCCCTACTTAGTTTGTTCATTTGGGAGTAAAAGATTGCCTGTTGACAACATTGAAACGGTCTCTGTTTCTTTACATCAGTGTTTCCCAACTCCAGTCCCCCAACAGCACATATTGTTGTTGAAGCCCCGGACAAACTCAGCTGATTCAACTCACCACATCATAGTCTAAAAAACTAGTCAGCCTGTTCCAAACGACTTCTAAGCTAAATATCCACTCCTAAACCCTCTTACAATTGTCCGCATACAGTATGTTAGAGACGCTAAAGGAAGTCGCCAACACAACAGCCTGAACAGTCTCTTCAGCGCGTCTCTAGCTCCGGTCCCACCCATCTCGCAACAACAAGTATCTTCAGGCCTGGGGTAGTGTACCAACGGCCTGGACCAGAGTTAGGCTTCTCCGACTTGAACCAGTGGTGGAAAAAGTACCCACCTCATACTTGAGTAAAAGTAAAGATACCTTAATATAAAATGACTCAAGTATAAGTGAATGTCACCCGGTAAAATACCACTTGAGTAAAAGTCTAATAGTATATGGTTTAAAATAAAATAATAAAAGTTTCTAAAGTAAATGTAAATGCTAAAATATACTTAGGTATCAAAAGTAAAGCAAACCAGGTGGCACATTTTTGTTGTTCTTTATTAATTCACAGAAAGCCAGGAACACACTACAAGCATGTCGCTACAGTCGCATTAACATCTGCTACCCATTTGTATGTGACAAATAAAATGTGATTTGACACTCCAATACTCAGACATCATTTACAAACGAAACATGTGTTTAGTGAATCGGCCAGATCAGATGCAGTAGGGATGTTCTCTTGATAAGTGTGTGAATTACACAATTGTCTTTGTCCCGATGAGCATAAAACATCTGAATAATAGTTTTGGGTATCGGGGAAAATGTACGGAGTAAAAAGTACATCATTTTCTTTAGGAATGTAGTGAAGTAAAAGTAAAAACCGTCATTTAATTAGGGATGTCAATTAAGAACAAATTCGTATTTACAATGACGGCCAAACCCGGACGACGCTGTGCGATACCCTGTCTGTAGTGACGCCTCAAACACTGAGTTGCAGTGCCTTTAGACCGCTGCGCCATTCTGATGCCCAAGTAAAGGACAGATACCCCAAAAACTACTTAAGAAGTAATTTCAAGTACTTCACTAAAGTACTTTACACCAATGGTGAACAATGGTGCATGGTGGCGGCTTGGGCCCCGGTGACCCCGCAGAGAGGGCAAAGACTTAGCTGCAGGTACCGGCACATCATGTCCCCATCTTGGTTCTTGATGCTGTGGGACAGAAACACCGACTCGGGCTGCCCGTTGTATTTGCAGAAGCTGCAGAACTTGCGCTCGGGTGATGGCACCTCCTCCGGTGTGTTTCTCCCACCCTGGTACCAGGTGCGCTCGGGTGATGGCACCTCCTCCGGCGTGTTTCTCCCACTCTGGTAGCAGGTGCGCTCGGGTGATGGCACCTCCTCCGGCGTGTTTCTCCCACTCTGGTACCAGGTGCGCTCGGGTGATGGCACCTCCTCCGGCGTGTTTCTCCCACTCTGGCCCCAGGTGCGCTCGGGTGATTGCACCTCCTCCGGCGTGTTTCTCCCACTCTGGTACCAGGTGCGCTCGGGTGATGGCACCTCCTCCGGCGTGTTTCTCCCACTCTGGTACCAGGTGCGCTCGGGTGATGGCACCTCCTCCGGCGTGTTTCTCCCACTCCGGTCCCAGGTGCGCTCGGGTGATGGCACCTCCTCCGGCGTGTTTCTCCCACTCTGGTCCCAGGTGCGCTCGGGTGATGGCACCTCCTCCGGCGTGTTTCTCCCACTCTGGTCCCAGGTGCCAGCGGGGGATCTGGACGGTGCTGTAGGGGGCTCGGAACCCTTGGTGCTGCTCGGCGATAAAGGAGCGTCTTCATGCAAGAGGACGATTTCGGAATCCAGGGGTTCCATTTCGTGCCATAGGGGTGGTGTCGCCACGGGTGTTATCGGTGACAGCAAGGCTCGCGGCGGAAACTCCTCAAATTCCACCATGGTCGACCATATCCCGGAGTCATGACCCTCAACGGTTGACGGTTCTGGGGTGAACTTGCCTAACTGCATCTCACGCACTAGGTCAGCTAACTTCATGTAGTCACGCCACGGTTCGAAACTCTTGTTTTCGGACTCCATGTAAGGCGGTAGGTCTTGGAGTTGACAAATCATAGCGTTCATATTCCCACTTGTATTTTTTATAGCCCAACAGACTAGTGTCTGATAACGATCAGAATGTCCCAGAATAAAGAACGCTGGGTCTGAACTGACAACTCAACTGAAGGCAAATTTGACAACGTTCACCTTTTAACCTGTCCGTGTTTTGTTTACCAGCCAACCACATGGCGTTGTGAGGAGTCCGTTGAACGTGACAACAGCCAATCAAATGGTTTCAAACTGACAACTGCTGAATTGGTCATTTTAGAAGATCAACTATTTGGGATACAATTTTACACCTCAACAATATTAAAAACGTCAAATATAACTGTTTAATCTATTCTAGGGTCTAAATTGATAGGACTTATAATTCTTAGTTATAGGAAGCTGTTTGATAATAGCCTATTTTAACAAGAAAATATCAGTAAAATAACCGTTAAAATTCAAAACTGCTTTTTTATTTTTTTAATATTATTTTATTTCATCTTTATTTAACCAGGTTACGCCAGTTGAGAACAAGTTCTCAATTACAACTGTGACCTGGCCAAGATAAAGCAAAGCAGTGCGACACAAACAACAACACAGAGTTACACATGGAGTAAAACAAACATACAGTCAATAACACAATAGAAAAAAGTATATTTACAGTGAACTTCCTTGCTGTTTACTATGCTTCGACGTCCTTGCTGTTTACTATGCTTCGACGTCCTTGCTGTTTACTATGCTTCGACGTCCTTGCTGTTTACTATGCTTCGACGTCCTTGCTGTTCACTATGCTTCGACGTCCTTGCTGTTCACTACTGCCAAAACGATGTTATAACACATTGGAAATGACAAAGGAACAACAACTTAAACAGACCATATAAAACATACAATGGAAACGACATAAACAGGCATCCTACTGAAATGACCAGTCCAGACGGGGACGGGAGTTGGGGTAATCGGGGTTTGGAGAGAGGGATGGGGGACGGAGGGGAATACCGGGATCAGAAGAATGGGGAGATGGAGGAATTTAGTTACAGTCAAATAAATACACACGCAACAATCGAATTGAAGAAAGATGACAAAGAAGGAAGGATTTAAACAGTTTAGTAACTAGGTCTGCGTGATAAATGACACCACATTCCCATCCAAAGTATCAACCCAGATGTGAACTGAAAGTATGTGAAGTTATATGGGCCCAACATTATAAATATAATGCAGGTCTGTATATCACATTGTGGGTGTAGCGAAATGCTTGTGTTCCTAGCTGCAACAGTGCAGTAGTATCTAACTATTCACAACAATACACACAAATCTAAAAGTATGAAATTATGAAAATATAAATATTAGGCATTGACTTACATACAGTAGAATATAATTTTAAATTTTATTAATCTAGGCAAGTCAGTTAAGAACCAATTCTTATTTTCAATGACGGCCTAGGAACAGTGGAACTGCCTTGTTCAGGGGCAGAAACGACAGATTTGTACCAGCTCTAACCACTGGGCTGCGCTGTATAGTATATACATGAGATGAATAAAGCAGCATGAAAACATTATTCAAGTGATTCATGTTCCATTATTAAAGTGATTAATGTTCCATTATTAAAGTGATTACTGTTCCATTATTAAAGTGACTAGTGTTCCATTATTAAAGTGATTAATGTTCCATTATTAAAGTGATTAATGTTCCATTATTAAAGTGATTCATGTTCCATTATTAAAGTGATTCATGTTCCATTATTAAAGTGATTAATGTTCCATTATTAAAGTGATTAATGTTCCATTATTAAAGTGATTAACGTTCCATTATTAAAGTGACTAGAGTTCCATTATTAAAGTGATTCATGTTCCATTATTAAAGTGATTAATGTTCCATTATTAAAGTGATTAATGTTCCATTATTAAAGTGATTCATGTTCCATTATTAAAGTGATTAATGTTCCATTATTAAAGTGATTAATGTTCCATTATTAAAGTGATTAATGTTCCATTATTAAAGTGATTAACGTTCCATTATTAAAGTGACTAGAGTTCCATTATTAAAGTGATTCATGTTCCATTATTAAAGTGATTCATGTTCCATTATTAAAGTGACTAGAGTTCCATTATTAAAGTGATTCATGTTCCATTATTAAAGTGATTACTGTTCCATTATTAAAGTGACTAGTGTTCCATTATTAAAGTGATTAATGTTCCATTATTAAAGTGATTAATGTTCCATTATTAAAGTGATTCATGTTCCATTATTAAAGTGATTAATGTTCCATTATTAAAGTGATTAATGTTCCATTATTAAAGTGATTAATGTTCCATTATTAAAGTGATTAACGTTCCATTATTAAAGTGACTAGAGTTCCATTATTAAAGTGATTCATGTTCCATTATTAAAGTGATTAATGTTCCATTATTAAAGTGATTAATGTTCCATTATTAAAGTGATTCATGTTCCATTATTAAAGTGATTAATGTTCCATTATTAAAGTGATTAATGTTCCATTATTAAAGTGACTAGAGTTCCATTATTAAAGTGATTAATGTTCCATTATTAAAGTGACTAGAGTTCCTTTATTAAAGTGATTAATGTTCCATTATTAAAGTGATTAATGTTCCATTATTAAAGTGACTAGAGTTCCATTATTAAAGTGATTAATGTTCCATTATTAAAGTGATTAATGTTCCATTATTAAAGTGATTAATGTTCCATTATTAAAGTGACTAGAGTTCCATTATTAAAGTGATTAATGTTCCATTATTAAAGTGATTAATGTTCCATTATTAAAGTGACTAGAGTTCCATTATTAAAGTGACTAGAGTTCCATTATTAAAGTGACTAGAGTTCCATTATTAAAGTGATTCATGTTCCATTATTAAAGTGACTAGAGTTCCATTATTAAAGTGACTAGAGTTCCATTATTAAAGTGACTAGAGTTCCATTATTAAAGTGACTAGAGTTCCATTATTAAAGTGACTAGAGTTCCATTATTAAAGTGATTCATGTTCCATTATTAAAGCGATTAATGTTCCATTATTAAAGTGACTAGAGTTCCATTATTAAAGTGATTCATGTTCCATTATTAAAGTGACTAGAGTTCCATTATTAAAGTGACTAGAGTTCCATTATTAAAGTGATTCATGTTCCATTATTAAAGTGACTAGAGTTCCATTATTAAAGTGACTAGAGTTCCATTATTAAAGTGACTAGAGTTCCATTATTAAAGTGACTAGAGTTCCATTATTAAAGTGATTAATGTTCCATTATTAAAGTGATTCATGTTCCATTATTAAAGTGATTAATGTTCCATTATTAAAGTGATTAACGTTCCATTATTAAAGTGATTCATGTTCCATTATTAAAGTGATTAATGTTCCATTATTAAAGTGATTAATGTTCCATTATTAAAGTGATTAGTGTTCCATTATTAAAGTGATTAATGTTCCATTATTAAAGTGATTAATGTTCCATTATTAAAGTGACTAGAGTTCCATTATTAAAGTGATTCATGTTCCATTATTAAAGTGACTAGAGTTCCATTATTAAAGTGATTAATGTTCCATTATTAAAGTGACTAGAGTTCCTTTATTAAAGTGATTAATGTTCCATTATTAAAGTGATTAATGTTCCATTATTAAAGTGACTAGAGTTCCATTATTAAAGTGATTAATGTTCCATTATTAAAGTGATTAATGTTCCATTATTAAAGTGATTAATGTTCCATTATTAAAGTGATTAATGTTCCATTATTAAAGTGATTAATGTTCCATTATTAAAGTGATTAATGTTCCATTATTAAAGTGATTAATGTTCCATTATTAAAGTGATTAATGTTCCATTATTAAAGTGACTAGAGTTCCATTATTAAAGTGATTCATGTTCCATTATTAAAGTGACTAGAGTTCCATTATTAAAGTGATTAATGTTCCATTATTAAAGTGACTAGAGTTCCTTTATTAAAGTGATTAATGTTCCATTATTAAAGTGATTAATGTTCCATTATTAAAGTGATTCATGTTCCATTATTAAAGTGACTAGAGTTCCATTATTAAAGTGATTCATGTTCCATTATTAAAGTGACTAGAGTTCCATTATTAAAGTGATTAATGTTCCATTATTAAAGTGACTAGAGTTCCTTTATTAAAGTGATTAATGTTCCATTATTAAAGTGATTAATGTTCCATTATTAAAGTGACTAGAGTTCCATTATTAAAGTGATTAATGTTCCATTATTAAAGTGATTAATGTTCCATTATTAAAGTGATTAATGTTCCATTATTAAAGTGATTAATGTTCCATTATTAAAGTGACTAGAGTTCCATTATTAAAGTGATTAATGTTCCATTATTAAAGTGATTAATGTTCCATTATTAAAGTGACTAGAGTTCCATTATTAAAGTGACTAGAGTTCCATTATTAAAGTGACTAGAGTTCCATTATTAAAGTGATTCATGTTCCATTATTAAAGTGACTAGAGTTCCATTATTAAAGTGACTAGAGTTCCATTATTAAAGTGACTAGAGTTCCATTATTAAAGTGACTAGAGTTCCATTATTAAAGTGACTAGAGTTCCATTATTAAAGTGATTCATGTTCCATTATTAAAGCGATTAATGTTCCATTATTAAAGTGACTAGAGTTCCATTATTAAAGTGATTCATGTTCCATTATTAAAGTGACTAGAGTTCCATTATTAAAGTGACTAGAGTTCCATTATTAAAGTGATTCATGTTCCATTATTAAAGTGACTAGAGTTCCATTATTAAAGTGACTAGAGTTCCATTATTAAAGTGACTAGAGTTCCATTATTAAAGTGATTAATGTTCCATTATTAAAGTGATTCATGTTCCATTATTAAAGTGATTAATGTTCCATTATTAAAGTGATTAACGTTCCATTATTAAAGTGATTCATGTTCCATTATTAAAGTGATTAATGTTCCATTATTAAAGTGATTAATGTTCCATTATTAAAGTGATTAGTGTTCCATTATTAAAGTGATTAATGTTCCATTATTAAAGTGATTAATGTTCCATTATTAAAGTGACTAGAGTTCCATTATTAAAGTGATTCATGTTCCATTATTAAAGTGACTAGAGTTCCATTATTAAAGTGATTAATGTTCCATTATTAAAGTGACTAGAGTTCCTTTATTAAAGTGATTAATGTTCCATTATTAAAGTGATTAATGTTCCATTATTAAAGTGACTAGAGTTCCATTATTAAAGTGATTAATGTTCCATTATTAAAGTGATTAATGTTCCATTATTAAAGTGATTAATGTTCCATTATTAAAGTGATTAATGTTCCATTATTAAAGTGATTAATGTTCCATTATTAAAGTGATTAATGTTCCATTATTAAAGGGATTAATGTTCCATTATTAAAGTGATTAATGTTCCATTATTAAAGTGACTAGAGTTCCATTATTAAAGTGATTCATGTTCCATTATTAAAGTGACTAGAGTTCCATTATTAAAGTGATTAATGTTCCATTATTAAAGTGACTAGAGTTCCTTTATTAAAGTGATTAATGTTCCATTATTAAAGTGATTAATGTTCCATTATTAAAGTGACTAGAGTTCCATTATTAAAGTGATTAATGTTCCATTATTAAAGTGATTAATGTTCCATTATTAAAGTGATTAATGTTCCATTATTAAAGTGATTAATGTTCCATTATTAAAGTGACTAGAGTTCCATTATTAAAGTGATTAATGTTCCATTATTAAAGTGATTAATGTTCCATTATTAAAGTGACTAGAGTTCCATTATTAAAGTGACTAGAGTTCCATTATTAAAGTGACTAGAGTTCCATTATTAAAGTGATTCATGTTCCATTATTAAAGTGACTAGAGTTCCATTATTAAAGTGACTAGAGTTCCATTATTAAAGTGACTAGAGTTCCATTATTAAAGTGACTAGAGTTCCATTATTAAAGTGACTAGAGTTCCATTATTAAAGTGATTCATGTTCCATTATTAAAGCGATTAATGTTCCATTATTAAAGTGACTAGAGTTCCATTATTAAAGTGATTCATGTTCCATTATTAAAGTGACTAGAGTTCCATTATTAAAGTGACTAGAGTTCCATTATTAAAGTGATTCATGTTCCATTATTAAAGTGACTAGAGTTCCATTATTAAAGTGACTAGAGTTCCATTATTAAAGTGACTAGAGTTCCATTATTAAAGTGACTAGAGTTCCATTATTAAAGTGATTAATGTTCCATTATTAAAGTGATTCATGTTCCATTATTAAAGTGATTAATGTTCCATTATTAAAGTGATTAACGTTCCATTATTAAAGTGATTCATGTTCCATTATTAAAGTGATTAATGTTCCATTATTAAAGTGATTAATGTTCCATTATTAAAGTGATTAATGTTCCATTATTAAAGTGATTAATGTTCCATTATTAGAGTGATTAATGTTCCATTATTAAAGTGATTAATGTTCCATTATTAAAGTGATTAATGTTCCATTATTAAAGTGACTAGAGTTCCATTATTAAAGTGATTCATGTTCCATTATTAAAGTGACTAGAGTTCCATTATTAAAGTGATTAATGTTCCATTATTAAAGTGACTAGAGTTCCTTTATTAAAGTGATTAATGTTCCATTATTAAAGTGATTAATGTTCCATTATTAAAGTGACTAGAGTTCCATTATTAAAGTGATTAATGTTCCATTATTAAAGTGATTAATGTTCCATTATTAAAGTGATTAATGTTCCATTATTAAAGTGATTAATGTTCCATTATTAAAGTGACTAGAGTTCCATTATTAAAGTGATTAATGTTCCATTATTAAAGTGACTAGAGTTCCATTATTAAAGTGACTAGAGTTCCATTATTAAAGTGACTAGAGTTCCATTATTAAAGTGACTAGAGTTCCATTATTAAAGTGACTAGAGTTCCATTATTAAAGTGACTAGAGTTCCATTATTAAAGTGACTAGAGTTCCATTATTAAAGTGACTAGAGTTCCATTATTAAAGTGACTAGAGTTCCATTATTAAAGTGATTCATGTTCCGTTATTAAAGTGACTAGAGTTCCATTATTAAAGTGACTAGAGTTCCATTATTAAAGTGACTAGAGTTCCATTATTAAAGTGACTAGAGTTCCATTATTAAAGTGATTCATGTTCCATTATTAAAGTGATTCATGTTCCATTATTAAAGCGATCAATGTTCCATTATTAAAGTGACTAGAGTTCCATTATTAAAGTGATTAATGTTCCATTATTAAAGTGATTCATGTTCCATTATTAAAGCGATTAATGTTCCATTATTAAAGTGACTAGTGTTCCATTATTAAAGTGACTAGTGTTCCATTATTAAAGTGATTCATGTTCCATTATTAAAGTGACCAGTGATTCCATGCCTGTGTATATAGTGCAGCAGTCTCTAACGTGCAGTTGAATTGGCATAAAAAAGCTACCACCCGGTTTAAGAGTATAACTTAAGGGTTCTTTTCTTCTCCTCTGCCTTTCCTAATGCTGAGGGCATCAGTTTGGAACAGTATGTAGTTACTGTGTTTTGTAGAATGTGTTATAAAATGAACGATCACTAAGGTGAATCTTTGGTTATTGTACATCTCCTCATCTCAGTCGTGTCTCTATGAAACATGTGGCTTTAATAACTAACCAGTCTAAAGATTCCCAGCATAAAGATCACCTTTACCACTAAGACCTAAAGTCCACCTGTAGACAATGCCCTATATAGTGCACTACTTTAGACCACAGCCCTATATAGTGCACTACTTTAGACCACAGCCCTATATAGTGCACTACTTTAGACCACAGTCCTATATAGTGCACTACTTTAGACCACAGCCCTATATAGTGCACTACTTTAGACCACAGTCCTATATAGTGCACTACTTTAGACCACAGCCCTATATAGTGCACAACTTTAGACCACAGCCCTATATAGTGCACTACTTTAGACCACAGCCCTATATAGTGCACTACTTTAGACCACAGTCCTATATAGTGCACTACTTTAGACCACAGCCCTATATAGTGCACAACTTTAGACCACAGCCCTATATAGTGCACTACTTCAGACCACAGCCCTATGGCCCCTGATCAACAGTAGGGCACTATTTATGAAATACAATGCCATTTGGGACACAAACATGATGTGCAGAAAGGGACCTCCGCTTTGAGGATAACACAGTGCCACCAACGCGGCCGCTACCAAGGACTGTGTGCTCTCCTCCTCCGTGGCCGACTTGAGTAAGACATCTAAGCATGTTAACCCTCGACAAGCTGTCTGGAGTGTTTATGGACATATTCAATCTCTCCCTATCCCAGTCTGCTGTTCCCACTTGTTTCAAGTTGTCCACCATTGCTCCTGTACTCAAGAAAGCAAAGGTTATCGGAACTAAATGACTATCGGCCCATAGCACTCACTTTGCTTTGAAAGGCTAGTTAAGGATCATATCACCTCTACCTTACCTGACACCCTAGACCCACTTCATTTTGCATACCACCCCAATAGATCCACAGACGATGCAATCACCAATCGCACTGCACACTGCCCTATCCCATCTGGACAAGAGAAATACCTATGTAAGAATGCTGTTCATTGACTATAGCTCAGCATTCAACACCATAGTACCCTCCAAGCTCATCATTAAGCTCGTGGCCCTGTGTCTGAACCCCGCCCTGAGAGCATCCTGTCGGGCTGTATCACCACCTGATTAGGCAAGTGCACTTCCCTCAACCACAAGGCTCTCCAGAGGGTAGTATTGTCTGCCCAACACATCACCAAGGGGCAAACTACCTGCCCTCCAGGACACCTTCAGCACCCGATGTCACAGGAGGGCCATAAAGATCATCAAGGACATCAACCACTGCCTGTTCACCCCGCAATCATCCAGAAGGCGAGGTCAGTACAGGTGCATCAACGCTGGGACCGAGAGACTAAAAAACAGCTTCTATCTCAAGGCCATTAGACTGGTAAATAGCCATCACTAGTCGGCTCCCACCCGATTACGCAACCCTGCACCTTAGAGGCTGCTGCCCCATATACAGACTTAGAATCACTGGCCACTTTAATAATGGACCACTAGTCACGTTAATAATGGACCACTAGTCACGTTAATAATGGACCACTAGTCACGTTAATAATGGACCACTAGTCACGTTAATAATGGACCACTAGTCACGTTAATAATGGACCACTAGTCACGTTAATAATGGACCACTAGTCACGTTAATAATGGACCACTAGTCACGTTAATAATGGACCACTAGTCACGTTAATAATGAACCACTAGTCACTTTAATAATGGACCACTAGTCACGTTAATAATGGACCACTAGTCACGTTAATAATGGACCACTAGTCACGTTAATAATGGACCACTAGTCACGTTAATAATGGACCACTAGTCACGTTAATAATGGACCACTAGTCACGTTAATAATGGACCACTAGTCACGTTAATAATGGACCACTAGTCACGTTAATAATGGACCACTAGTCACGTTAATAATGGACCACTAGTCACGTGAATAATGTTTACATGCTGCTTTACTCATCTCATATGTATATGCTGTATTCTATTCTACTGTATTTTTAAAAAATGTCACTCCCGACATTGTTCGATCTAATGTGTACATATTTCTTAATTACGTTATTTTACTTCAATTTGTGTGTTTTGTTGTGAATTGTTAGATACTACCGCACTGTTGGAGCTAGGAACACAAGCATTTCGCTACACCCGCAATAACATCTGTAAAATATGTGTGTGTATGTGACCAATAAAATGTGATTTATTTGATATGCAGAACAGGGCAGAAAGTTACCTCCCCTGCAGCCGATTGTGTTGACGAGCTGGAACGCGCTCTGCATTACGTTGGGTTGAAAGTTGCCCATGTACAGCACTGATCGTGGGTCAGTTTTCCATTATTTTCTGGTCGGCTTGGGGAGAGAAAGCTGATCCTAGATAAGTTACTACACTACCATTCAAAAGTTTAAGGTCATTTAGAAATGTCCTTGCTTTTGAAAGAAAAGCAATTTTTTTTGTCCATTAAAATAACATCAAATTGATCAGAAATACAGTGTAGACATGGTTAATTTTAGAGCATTGGTTAAAGGAGGACATTCATACTAAGGAAGAGTGTAGTGGTAGACTGAAAGAACTGTATTTAATGGAAAAGATCACCCATAACATAAAACTACAGACAGATTTAGTCTACTTGAAAAGGATTGGAAACGCTCGTTGTGAATAATATTGTGTAGACACGACTCAGTCTCAAAGCAACCAAACATATGATAATTGTATATAATATATATATTGTGTTATTGTTTAATTATTATGACTTTAGTTTCTTAGTTCTAAAGTTATCTTGTTTATTGTATAGCCTATTTGCTGGTATCTCAGACGACCAGAACCTTAATAATAATCATCACACTTACGTCACAGACAATAATTCTACTAGTTGACTGAACGGACACCTAGCAGGATACTGAAACTCAGTCCGCAATCGGGAATGTGTTTTGGGGCTGGATACACCGCGAACCAGCTGTTGTCGATCACACATACTAATGCCACGTTCACGTGCAATCGGAGTTATCGGAAATCCCTAGTTCCGACTGGGAAGTTTCACTTGAATGACCCTCAAAATTGGAATTACAAGTGGGAAACAGAGAAAATGTTGTTGGCAATCTATTGGTTTATTAATTGTTCCAACTTGAAAATAACTTGAACACAATCATGTCGGAGTTACGACTTCCAATTTTCTAGTGTCCCAGGAGAATATGAAGCCAGCATAATACAGCAGTCAAGTGCTAGTCGGTGCTAGGAAACGGACATTTCTGACTCGCTAACATGATTGACACCGTAATAATCGTAATGATACGGCCTTGTAAGAGCCATAAGTGTCAACCAACATAATTCATTATTTTACATTAACCTGTTTAAATTGTATTAAATGCATTATGAAGAACATTGTGTGAATTAGGCTCCACGAAATATGAAATGCGTTATGAAGAATATCGTGTACTGTTGCCTTCACGAAAAAATGGGCCTTTCTGGCTACAAGTGCACCAGTATCCCAAAGTATTAAACGAAATCAAACATAGAAAACAGCAGTGGCATTAATACAAATGGTTCCCCCACGGATTAAGTCGCACATAAATGTGTGTTTTTTCAGAAATTCTGATCAGAATGTCTGCTCAGAAAAATCGAAAACAGTATATATAGCAATACAAACACCATTTATAAAACGGGATTAAATAAATACAACATTACGGTATATTCGTAACGTTCAATAATGCAGAAAAATATATATAGGCTATCGTGTTTAAAATATTGTCTTTTCTCTCGAATTAAGCCACAAAAAACGCACGACATCTGCTGAAATACATTATGTACATGCACGAATTGAATGTGAGATTGTGTTGTCAAATTGGCCTGAACCGGTTTTGAGTGACCATTTACAATTGATTTACAATCAATTTACAGAATAATAGCAAACCACTCAAGTCAATTGAGCACACATCAATTCACGGGAGACGGCCAGGGTTGGGTCACTAACCTTGATTTACAGAATAATGCTGATTAATGGCCCATATCAGGGTCCTAGACTCATATGGTGATTGGGGCCTAAACAACAATGGTTTGATGATTGTCCATCTGTGGAGCATTCTAGAAGGACTGGGCTGATCCAGAAAGCTGGTTGTGTGTCTTGTGCTGCCCTACTTAGTTTGTTCATTTGGGAGTAAAAGATTGCCTGTTGACAACATTGAAACGGCGTCTGTTTCTTTACATCAGTGTTTCCCAACTCCAGTCCCCCAACAGCACATATTGTTGTTGAAGCTCCGGACAAACTCAGCTGATTCAACTCATTGAGGGCTTGATGATTATCTGCCACCACGTCATAGTCTACAAAACTAGTCAGCCTGTTCCAAACGATTTCTAAGCTAAATATCCACTCCTAAATCCTCTTACAATAGTCCGCATACAGTATGTTAGAGACGCTAAAGGAAGTCGCCAACACAACAGCCTGAACAGTCTCTTCAGCGCGTCTCTAGCTCCGGTCCCACCCATCTCGCAACAACAAGTATCCTCAGGCCTGGGGTAGTGTACCAACGGCCTGGACCAGAAATGTAAATGCTAAAATATACTTAGGTATCAAAAGTAAAGCAAACCAGGTGTCACCTTTTTGTTGTTCTTTATTAACTCACAGAAAGCCAGGAACACACTACAAGCATGTCGCTACAGTCGCATTAACATCTGCTACCCATTTGTATGTGACAAATAACATGTGATTTGACACTCCAACACTCAGATATCATTTACAAACGAAGCTTGTGTTTAGTGAGTCGGCCAGATCAGATGCAGTAGGGATGTTCTCTTGATAAGTGTGTGAATTACACAATTGTCGTGTCCAGATGAGCATAAAACATCTGAATAATAGTTTTGGGTATCGGGGAAAATGTACAGAGTAAAAAGTACATCATTTTCTTTAGGAATGTAGTGAAGTAAAAGTAAAAACCGTCATTTAATTAGGGATGTCAATTAAGAACAAATTCGTATTTACAATGACGGCCAAACCCGGGCCAATTGTGCGATACCCTATGGGACTCCCAATCACGACCGGTTGAGATACAGCCTGGATTCGAACCAAGGTGTCTGTGGTGACGCCTCAAGCGCCTTACACCGCTGCGCCACTCGTAAGCCCAAGTAAAGTACATATACCCCAAAAACTACTTAATACTTAAGTAGTACTTTCAAGTATTTCACTAAAGTACTTTACACCACTGGGCGTGACATAGACAGAGCTGTAGGTGGTGTCGACCAGGGGACAATTGTGCTTGGTGGCGGCTTGGGCCCCGGTGGCCCCGCAGAGAGGGCAGACACACAGCCGCAGGTACGGGCACATCATGTCCCCATCCTGGTTCTTGAGGCTGTGGGACACAAACACCGACTCAGACTCCCCGTTGTGTTTACAGAAGCTGCAGAACTTGCGCTCAAGTGATGGCACCTCCTCCGGCGTGTTTCTCCCACTCTGGCCCCAAGTGCCAGCGGGGGATCTGGACGGTGCTGTAGGAGGCTCGGGACCCTCGGTGCTGCTCGGCCATAAAGGAGCGTCTTCATGCAAGAGGTAGATTTCGGATTCCAGGGGTTCCATTTCGTGCCCTAGGGGTGGTGTCGGCACAGGTGTTATCGGTGACAGCAAGGCTCGCGGCGGAAACTCTTCAAATTCCACAATGGTCAAACTTATCCCGGAGTCATGACCCTCAACGGTTGACGGTTCTGGGGTGAACTTGCCTAACTGCATCTCCCGCACTAGGTCAGCTAACTTCATGTAGTCACGCCACGGTTCGAAACTCATGTTTTTGTAAGGCAGTAGGTCTTGGAGTTGACAAATCATAGCGTTCATACTCCCACTTGTATTTTTTTTAGCTCAACGATCAGAATGTCCCAGAATAAAGAACGTTGGGTCTGAACTGACAACTCAACTGAAGGCAAATTTGACGACGTTCACGTTTTTAAACTGTCAGTGTTTTGTTAATCAGCCAATCAGATGGCGTTGTGCTGAGTCCATGGAACCTGACAACAGCCAATCAAATGGTTTCAAACTGACAACTGATAAATTGGTCAACTATTTGGGATACAATTGTACACCTCAACAATATTAAAAAATATCAGTAAAATAACCGCTAAAATTCAAAACTGCTTTTTTTATTTTTTAATATTTATTTGATTTCATCTTTATTTAACCAGATTGGCCAGTTGAGAACAAGTTCTCAATTACAACTGTGACCTGGCCAAGATAAAGCAAAGCAGTATGACACAAACAACAACACAGAGTTACACATGGAATAAACAAGCGTACAGTCAATAACACAATAGAAAAAAGTATATTTACAGTGAACTTCCTTGCTGTTTACTATGCTTCGACGTCCTTGCTGTTTACTATGCTTCGACGTCCTTGCTGTTCACTATGCTTCGACGTACTTGCTACCAAAACGATTTTATAACACATTGGAAATGACAAAGGAACAACAACTTAAACAGACCATATAAAACATACAATGGAAACGACATAAACAGGCATCCTACTGAAATGACCAGTCCAGACGGGGACGGGAGTTTAGGTAATCGGGGTTTGGAGAGAGGGATGGGGGACGGAGGGGAATACCGGGATCAGAAGAATGGGGAGATGGAGGAATTTAGTTACAGTCACACGCAACAATCTACACAAAAGTCCTTCTGTTATCATATAAGATCAATGATTACCTCAATCACCAATAACGATTTTCCCTTTGGGGATGATTAATAAAGTTACGTTGAAATCAATCGAATTGAAGAAAGATGACAAAGAAGGAAGGATTTAAACAGTTTAGTAACTAGGTCTGCGTGTTAAATGACACCACATTCCCATCCAAAGTATCAACCCAGATTTGAACTGAAAGTATGTGAAGTTATATGGGCCCAACGTTATAATAATAATGCAAGTCTGTATATCACATTTTATTTCGTCACATACACATATTTAAGCAGATGTTATTGTGGGTGTAGCGAAATGCTTGTGTTCCTAGCTGCAACAGTGCAGTAGTATCTAACTTTTCACAACAATGCACACAAATCTACAATTAAAATAATGGAATGAAGAAATATATAAGAAATATATAAATATTATGATGAGCAATGTCGGAGTGGCATTGACTTAAATACAGTAGAATATAATATAGTATATACATGAGATGAGTAAAGCAGCATGAAAACATTATTAAAGTGATTCATGTTCCATTATTAAAGTGATTAATGTTCCATTATTAAAGTGATTAATGTTCCATTATTAAAGTGATTCATGTTCCATTATTAAAGTGATTAATGTTCCATTATTAAAGTGATTAATGTTCCA
Organism: Oncorhynchus mykiss; assembly: GCF_013265735.2. NCBI lineage: Eukaryota > Metazoa > Chordata > Actinopteri > Salmoniformes > Salmonidae > Oncorhynchus > Oncorhynchus mykiss. Next base: position 12,396,451 of record NC_048581.1, on the reverse strand, counting down.
TTATTAAAGTGATTCATGTTCCATTATTAAAGTGACTAGAGTTCCATTATTAAAGTGATTAATGTTCCATTATTAAAGTGATTCATGCTCCATTATTAAAGTGATTAATGTTCCATTATTAAAGTGATTCATGTTCCATTATTAAAGTGATTCATGTTCCATTATTAAAGTGATGAATGTTCCATTATTAAAGTGATTCATGTTCCATTATTAAAGTGATTCAGGTTCCATTATTAAAGTGACTAGAGTTCCATTATTAAAGTGATTCATGTTCCATTATTAAAGTAATTCATGTTCCATTATTAAAGTGATTACTGTTCCATTATGAAAGTGATTACTGTTCCATTATTAAAGTGATTAATGTTCCATTATTAAAGTGATTCATGTTCCATTATTAAAGTGATTACAGTTCCATTATTAAAGTGATTCATGTTCCATTATTAAAGTGATTAATGTTCCATTATTAAAGTGACTAGAGTTCCATTATTAAAGTGATTCATGTTCCATTATTAAAGTGATTCATGTTCCATTATTAAAGTGGCCAGTGATTCCATGTCTGTGTATATAGTGCAGCAGCCTCTAACGTGCAGTTGAATTGGCATAAAAAAGCTACCACCCGGTTTAAGAATATAACTTAAGGGTTATTTTCTTCTCCTCTGCCTTTCCTAATGCTGAGGACATCAGTTTGGAACAGTATGTAGTTACTGTGTTTTGTAGAATGTGTTATAAAATAAATGATCACTAAGGTGAATCTTTGGTTATTGTACATCTCCTCATCTCAGTCGTGTCTCTATGAAACAGTGATTGGAGAGGAAGGCCCATCAAATGGTTGGAGTCATCCAAATCATGCCACTGCAAGCGATACCAGAGCGCCAAGTCTAGGTCCAAAAGGTTCCTTAACAGCTCCGACACCCGAGTCATAAGACTGCTGAACAATTAATCACGTGGCCACCCGGACTATTTACAGTCACACATTATCCGCCCTTTGTTTTTACACTTCTGCTACTCGCTGTTTATTATCAATGCATAGACACTTCACCCCTACCTACATGTACAAATTACCTCAACTAACCTGTACATTGACTCGGTACCGGTTCCCCCTGTATATAGCCTGTACATTGACTCGGTACCGGTTCCCCCTGTATATAGCCTGTACATTGACTCGGTACCGGTTCCCCCTGTATATAGCCTCATTTATTGTTGTTGTATTCTGTTACTTTTTCTTTTATTGTTTAGTGCCCTACTTTTGATCAGGGGCCATAGGGCTGTGGTGAAAAGTAGTGCACTATATAGGGCTGTGGTCTGAAGTAGTGCACTATATAGGACTGTGGTCTAAAGTAGTGCACTATATAGGGCTGTGGTCTAAAGTAGTGCACTATATAGGGCTATGGTCTAAAGTAGTGCACTATATAGGACTGTGGTCTAAAGTAGTGCACTATATAGGACTGTGGTCTAAAGTAGTGCACTATATAGGGCTGTGGTCTAAAGTAGTGCACTATATAGGGCATTGTCTACAGGTGGACTTTGGGTCTTAGTGGTAAAGGTGATCTTTATGCTGAGAATCTTTTTAGACTGGTTAGTTATAAAAGTTTTAAAAAACAAACAAGAAACCACACTTCTAGATCTATTAAAAAACAAGTATAACACTAAAATAGTAGCTAGCATGGTAAATTACAATGGCACAAAAGTAGCTCTGCACACCACGTCATAAAACAGAAGTTGTCTTGATGTCAATGGTAATGTTCTTATAATAGTTAATTTAGGCCCGTAGACTTGCATATGTACAGTTAGATTAGAGCATGTCGTTTTAAAGTCAGGAAAACAAGTCTCAAAACAAGACAACACTTCCGTTTTTTCCTCCCCAAAGTAGCAGGGAGAAACGTGGAAATACGTCTAATTCTGCAGTGAGAGTTTGTTGATAAGGGCGGTTTATTAGTAGACACAGTATTAGAGGTTGGGAGGTTTTACAAAATCTCACACCAACATGTAAAGACGCAGTTAGTTTGGTCACAGACAGACAGAGACATTTACACTTTAAAGTTAAAACAGAAAACTCAAACCCAACATGTGTTGAAAAGAACAACTGAACGGATATGCAAATAATCAAAAACCACACGTCATAAATACATAGAAATAAGTGGAAAAAAATGTTAACCACACGAGAAAAAGTAAAGTTAAAACAAATCACACGATAAACAGGCTATTACACAGACTACAAACTAGTCAGGCTATTCCAAACGACTTTTAAGCTAAATATCCACACCTAAATCCTCTTACAATTGTCCGCATACAGTGCTAGAGACGCTAAAGAAAGTCTGCAAAACAACAGCCTGAAGTCTCTCCAGCGCTTCTCTAGCTCTGGTTCCACCCATCTCGCAACAACAAGTTGACTATGTTAGTAGGTCTAGAGGGTAGCGCAGTAACGGCCTGGACCAGAGCTAGCGCTGCTATGACTTGACATAGACCCAGTTGTAGGTGGTTTCCACCCGGGGACAGAAGCGCTTGGTGTGGGCTTGAGCCCCGGTGGCCCCGCAGAGAGGACAGTCTATGATTTGGATGACTGGAGTATTCAATCATTTGTTCGGCCTTCTTCTCTAATCTAAGTAGCATACACGTTGAAAAGTAAAAAAACAAGTAAAAAAACAAACAAGAAACCACACTTCTAGATCTATTAAAAAACAAGTATAACACTAAAATAGTAGCTAGCATGGTAAATTACAATTACACAAAAGTAGCTCTGCACACCACGTCATAAAACAGAAGTTGTCTTGATGTCAATAGCAATGTTCTTATAATAGTTATTTTAGGCCTGTAGACCTGCAGATGTACAGTTAGATTAGAGCATATAGTTTTAAAATAATAGTCAGAAAAACAAGTCTCAAAACAAGACAACCATTCCGTTTTTCCTCCCCAAAGTAGCAGGGAGAAACGTTGAGTTTTGCCTGTTGTGTTTGCAGAAGCTGCAGGACTGGCGCTCCCTCCGGTGTCTTGAAGCGGGTCGCCTTCTTTCTCTCCTTTAAGACCCAGGTGCCCACGGAGGGTCTGGATGCAGCTGTAGGGGTCTTGGGACCCTTGCTGCTGCTCGGATGTAAAGGAGCGTCTTTACGCAAGGGGACAATTTTGGAAACCAGGTTTTTTTTCCCTCCTCAAAGTAGCAGGGAGAAACGTGGATATACGTCTAATTCTGCAGTGAGAGTTTGTTGATAAGGGCGGTTTATTAGTAGACACAGTATTAGAGGTTGGGAGGTTTTACAAAATCTCACAGCAACATATAAATACGCAGTTAGTTTGGTCAGACAGACAGACAAACCCAACATGTGTTGAAAAGAACAAGTGCACGGGCATGCAAATAATGAAAACCCACACGTCATAAATACATTGAAATAAGTGAAAAAAGTTGAAAACACACGAGAAAAAGTAAAGTTAAAACAAATCACACGATAAACAGGCTATTACACAGTCTACAGACTAGTCAGGCTATTCCAAAAGACGTCTAAACTAAATATCCACTCGTAAATCCTCTTACAATTGTCCGCATACAGTGCGCTAGAGACGCTCAAGAAAGTCTGCAAAACAACAGCCTGAAGTCTCTCCAGCGCTTCTCTAGCTCTGGTCCCACCCATCCCGCAACAACAAGTTGACTATGTTAGTAGGTCTAGAGGGTAGCGCAGTAACGGCCTGGACCAGAGTTAGCGCTTCTATCACTTGACATAGACAGAGTTGTAGGTGGTTTCAACCCGGGGACAGAAGCGCTTGGTGTGGGCTTGGGCCCCGGTGGCCCCGCATAGAGGACAGACATACTGCCGCAGGTACGGGCACACCACGCCCCCATCCTGGTCCTTTAGACTGTGGGACCCAAACACAGACTCAGACTCCCCGTTGTGTTTGCAGAAGCTGCAGGACTGGCACTCAGGTGATGGCACTCCCTCCGGTATCTTGGAGCGGGTCGCCTTCTTTCTCTCCCTCTGGACCCGGGTCCCCACGGAGGGTCTGGACGCTGCTGTAGGAGTCGTGGGACCCTCGTTGCTGCTCGGATGTAAAGGAGCGTCTTTACGCAAGGGGCCAATTTTGGAATCCAGGGGTTCCTTTTCGTGCCGTAGAGGTGGTGTCGCCACCGGTGCTATAGGTGACAGCAAGGCTCGCGACGGGAACTGTTCAAATTCCACCATGGTCGAGCATATACTGGAGTGATGACCGTCAACGGTTGACGGTTCTGATGTGAAGTTCCCTTTCTTCATCTCCCGCACTGCGTCCGCTAGCTTCATGTAGTCCCGCCACAGTTGGAAACTCTTATTTTCGGACTCCATTTTCGGTAGGTGTTGGAGTTGATAACTAAACGATGCCATGGTTCAATGAATTGAGAACTAAACTGAATGCAAGTTGGACAATACGCACGCTTTGACCTGTCTGCGTTTTGGAAAGCAGCCAATCAAATGGTGTTGTGCGGAGGCGGTGGGAGGTGACAACAGCCAATCAAATGGTTTCAAACGGACAACTGCGAAATTGGTCATTTTAGAAGATCAACTATTTGGGATACAATTTTACATCTCAACAATATTAAAAAACGGTTTAATCTATTCTAGGGTCTAAATTGATAGGACTTAGATTATAATTCTTAGTTATAAGAATATGTTTTATAATAGCCCATTTTAATAAAATATCACTTAGCGGGTCGCCTTCTTTCTCTGTTAAAATTCAAAACTGCTTCGACTTCCTCGCTGTTCACTACTACCACCATTAAGTTATTGTAGCATTTATCCTGGCTCATCGAGTCATTCCAGTAATAGTATTGGCACTGCGGAGTTGGAGGGATGGGTGGAGGGAATGGGGGTGAAGGAGAGGTTGGCGGGTAATGTTTCGGAGGAGGCATGGTTCCGGAGTCAATACTGGAGTTGCAGCAGTTGGGGTAAGACTGTAACTACCAATTGGATGTCACGAAATTTGGAAGAAAAAGGGGTAAAAAGTAAAACAAAATAAAGAATGGCCTTACTGAAGAGCTCAGTAACCTCAACTGTTGTTATTTGTGGAAGATTGTTGTTTTTGCGGACCACCTGCAGTACCCAGCGATAACCACTGATCTAGATATTTCATCTGGTTTCAGTAACATTACTGGTCAGATACATTTATCCATCTTCCTAGAACCAGTACACTATTTTATAACTTTGTATTGGCTTGTTTTGAAGCCTACGATGAACCCTTATTCCCCATATAGTGCACATGTGGCCCTGGTCGAAAGTAGTGCATTATATAGGGAATGGTGCCATTCTCTGTCTCTCTCTCCCCCTTAACTAGTGACAAAGAGGAAGAGGAGAAAGAGGAAGGGCATGAAGACGCTACAGAACTGGTCTGTGGCCTGATCAGAGAACTCTCCTACCTAAAGTGAGTCTTCGTCTCTTTTCCCTCCTCTCCCTCCATCCTTCTACTGCTTCACCACTTTCTCCTAGTGATGACCTTTGACCTAATGAACTTTAGAAGTCAGCCTGATCCACCCCACAGATCTCTGAGCTCTGATTGGCTAGATGGCTGTCTGCTCAGATGGACACATAGATAAGAAACTCTCCTTAGTTAACACAGGAGAGGAGGAGAACAAGCCCTCCTCCATCTCTTCTCTCTCTCAATTCAATGTTTCAAGTGAAATAAAAAATGAACAGTAAACATTACACAACATTTCAAAAGAATAAATACATTTCAAATGTCATATTATGTATATATACAGTGTTGTAATGATGTGCAAATAGTTCAACTACAAAAGGGAAATTAAATTGGGGAAACACACCGATCCATCATCCCAACGCCCCCAAAGGCTCATGGGTAATAGTCTTTACATAGCGGAGGCTCACTTGAAGTTAATTTATATTTATGTTTTGACTTGAATACTCAAGATCAGTTTGAGAACAATGATCCAAAGTATCAACCCAGATGAGAACTGAATGTTTGTTTAGTTATATGGACACAACGTTATAATAATAAAGACGGTCTATAAATCAAATCAAGTTTTATTGTGTCACATTCACATATTTAGCAGATGTTATTGTGGGTGTAGTGAAATGCCTGTGTTCCTAGCTCCAGCAGTGCAGTAGTATCTAACTATTCACAACAAAACACACAAATCTAAAAGTAAAATAATATAATTAAGAAATATATAAATATTGGGATGAGCAATGTCAGAGTGGCATTGACTAAAATACAGTAGAATAGAATACAGTATATACATATATGAGTAAAGTAGTATGTAAACATTATTAAAGTGACTAGTGTTCCATTATTAAAGTGGCCAGTGATTCCATGTCTGTGTATATAGTGCAGCAGTCTCTAAGGTACAGGGTTGAGTAACCGGGTGGTAGCTTTATTGGCATAAAAAAAGCTACCACCCGGTTTAAGGGTATACCATTTCTTCTCCTCTGCCTTTCCTAATGCTGAGGACATCGGTTTGGAACAGTATGTAGTTACTGCATCGGAATGGGGTTGGGGTACAGGGAACACAGGCGTATGTTACCAAACATAACAATGTGCATTTCATCAGTATTCTAATGAAATGTGTACATAAAAGGTATTAAACATGACTGTAGAACCACAACGAGTAAAGGTATTAAACATGATTGTAAAACCACAACGAGGACGTTAAAGGTATTAAACATGATTGTAAAACCACAACGAGGACGTTAAAGGTATTAAACATGATTGTATAACCACAACGAGGACGTTAAAGGTATTAAACATGATTGTAAAACCACAACGAGGACGTTAAAGTTATTAAACATGACTGTAAAACCACAACGAGGACGTGGAAGTCAGTTTTCATAAATCGTCGGGTAGAGTGCAAAAAAAAGCATCAGAGTCATTTGACCTTTTCAACATAACATGAACGTGCATTTATTTATTTTATTTAACTAGGCATGTCAGTTAAGAACAAATTCAAATGTGCAATGACAGCCTAGGAACAGTGGATTAACTGGTCTAGGAACAGTGGGTTAACTGGTCTAGGAACAGTGGGTTAACTGGTCTAGGAACAGTGGGTTAACTGCCTGTTCAGGGGCAGAACGACAGATTTGTACCTTGTCAACTCGGGGATTCGAACTTGCAAACTTTCGGTTGGTAGCCGAACGCTCGAACCACTAGGTACGTGGCACTGTTGCACAGTGCGCAGCCTCTGCATTTATAGCTACCATTCGGAAGAGGGCGTAAAAGCGCCTGGCTTACTTTATTTTGTGGCTGGCATATAAATAATACTCTTTGTAAAAAGAGAATGTTTTGGGATTTTCATCCTCCAGACAATATTGCCTAAAGGTCTTTTTATTTATTTATTTATTTTACCTTTATTTAACCAGGTAGGCAAGTTGAGAACAAGTTCTCATTTACAATTGCGACCTGGCCAAGATAAAGCAAAGCAGTTCGACAGATACAACAACACAGAGTTACACATGGAGTAAAACAAACATACAGTCAATAATATAGTATAAACAAGTCTATATACAATGTGAGCAAATGAGGTGAGAAGGGAGGTAAAGGCAAAAAAGGCCATGGTGGCAAGGTAAATACAATATAGCAAGTAAAACACTGGAATGGTAGTTTTGCAATGGAAGAATGTGCAAAGTAGAAATACAAATAATGGGGTGCAAAGGAGCAAAATAAATAAATTAATTAAATACAGTTGGGAAAGAGGTAGTTGTTAGGGCTAAATTATAGGTGGGCTATGTACAGGTGCAGTAATCTGTGAGCTGCTCTGACAGTTGGTGCTTAAAGCTAGTGAGGGAGATAAGTGTTTACAGTTTCAAAGATTTTTGTAGTTCGTTCCAGTCATTGGCAGCAGAGAACTGGAACTTTTAGTCAATGCCACTCTGACATTGCTCATCCTAATATTTATATATTTCTTAATTATATTATTTTACTTTTAGATTTGTGTGTTTTGTTGTGAATAGTTAGAAACCAAGGCTGTTGAGTCTGCCGATGAGGATGTGGTGATTGACAGAGTCGAAAGCCTTGGCCAGATCAATGAATACGGCTGCACAGTAATGTTTCTTATCGATGGCGGTTAAGATATCGTTTAGGACCTTGAGCGTGGCTGAGGTGCACCCATGACCAGCTCTGAAATAATTAACTATTAATTAATTAATTCATTACTGTTAATTATTGTCTTAATAATTAACTGCCCGGGCATATGATGCTGTAAATGTGAACCTTAATACCTCCACTTCATATTACTCTGACGGTTTATCCTGCACAGTACGCGATGATTTATAAAAATTTACTTGACGGGTCATGTCATCGTTGTGGTTTTACAGTATCGTTTAATACTTTATATACACACTTTATTAGAATACTTATGAAATGCACATTGTTATATGTGGTAACATATGCTTGTGTTCCCTCTACCCCAACCCCATTTGATGCATTGAACGGATGTGGGCAGAGCAATGTCTAAATAAGGGTGCAAATTAAAAACAGCTCTGAGCAAGGCCTCGAGGCTTAAAGCTTAATGAAGAGCAGTGGCAGGTTTATTATGTTTTCTCATTTTATTCAACTGTTACCAGGCATCTGCAACAAAGACAGCTCACATGTGCGATTGCCTTTTGAATAACTAACAAGTCTAAAGATTCCCAGCATAAATATCACCTTTACCACTAAGACCTAAAGTCTACCTGTAGACAATAGTGCACTACTTCAGACCACAGCCCTATATAGTACACTACTTCAGACCACAGCCCTATATAGTGCACTACTTCAGACCACAGCCCTATATAGTGCACTACTTCAGAACACAGCCCTATATAGTGCACTACTTCAGACCACAGCCCTATATAGTGCACTACTTCAGACCACAGCCCTATATAGTGCACTACTTCAGACCACAGCCCTATATAGTGCACTACTTCAGACCACAGCCCTATATAGTGCACTACTGCAGACCACAGCCCTATATAGTGCACTACTTCAGACCACAGCCCTATATAGTGCACTACTTCAGACCACAGCCCTATATAGTGCACTACTTCAGACCACAGCCCTATATAGTGCACTACTTCAGACCACAGCCCTATATAGTGCACTACTTCAGACCACAGCCCTATATAGTGCACTACTTCAGACCACAGCCCTATATAGTGCACTACTTTAGATCACAGCCCTATATAGTGCACTACTTTAGATCACAGCCCTATATAGTGCACTACTTTTCACCACAGCCCAATATAGTGCACTACTTTTCACCACAGCCCTATATAGTGCACTACTTTTCACCACAGCCCTATGGCTCCTGATCAAAAGTAGGGCACTATTTAGGAAATACAATGCCATTTGGGACACCAACATGATGTGCAGACAGGGACACCTCGCTGATAATTAAGACACACAGGAGTAGCCAATGCAGATATTATTGTTATTATTATTATTATTATAGAAGACATGTATCATAATAAACAAACATACTATTCAACATGGGGTAGCGCAGTTCTTTAAAGTGAGATTAGACTTAACATTAAAGTCCTGTACAGCCAAGGTAAGATGCATCGAAGTTGAAAAGTCAAATTTAAAATAAAAAAAACACTTCTAGATATATTAAAGTATAACAGTTCTTAATAGTAGCTAGCATGGTAAATGAGAAATACAAAGTAGCTCAGCACACCACGTCATAAAACAGAAGTTGTCTTGGTGTCAATGGTAATGTTATTTTAATAGTTATTTTAGGCTGTAGACTTGCATATGTACAGTTAGATTAGAGCATGTCGTTTTAAAGCCAGGAAAACAAGTCTCAAAACAAGACAACACTTCCGTTTTTTCCTCCCCAAAGTAGCAGGGAGAAACGTGGGATAAACGTTTAATTCTGCAGTGAGAGTTTGTTGGTAAGGGCGACACAGTAGGCGACACATTAAGAGGTTGAGGTTTTACAAAATCTCACACCAACATGTAAAGACACAGTTAGTTTGGTCACAGACAGAGACATTTACACTTTAAAGGAAAAAAAAACAAACTCAAACCCAAAATGTGTTGAAAATAAATGCACGGGCACGCAAATAATCACACGTCATAAATACATAGAAATACGCGACAATGGTTGAAAACACACGAGAAAAAGTCAAGGAAATAAATAATAAAAAAAAATCACACGACTAACAGGAAATTACACAGTCTACAAACTTGTCAGCCTGTTCCAAACTGCGTCTAAGCTAAATATCCACTCGTAAATCCTCTTACAATTGTCCGCATACAGTGCGCTAGAGACGCTCAAGAAAGTCTGCAAAACAACAGCCTGAAGTCTCTCCAGCGCTTCTCTAGCTCTGGTTCCACCCATCTCGCAACAACAAGTTGACTATGTTAGTAGGTCTAGAGGGTAGCGCAGTAACGGCCTGGACCAGAGCTAGCGCTTCTATGATTTGACATAGACCGAGCTGTAGGTGGTTTCGACTTGGGGACAGAAGCGCTTGGTGTGGGCTTTGGCCTTGGTGGCCCCACAGAGAGGGCAGATATATTGCCGCAGGTACGGGCATACCACGTCCCCATCCTGGTTCTTGAGACTGTGGGACCCAAACACAGACTCAGACTCCCCGTTGTGTTTGCAGAAGCTGCAGATCTTGCGCTCAGGTGATGACACCTCCTCCGGCGTCTTAGAGCGGGTCGCCTTCATTCTCTCCTTCTGGCCCCGGGTGCCCGCGGAGGATCTGGACGCTGCTGTAGGGGGCTCGGGACCCTTGGTGCTGCTCGGACGTAAAGCAGCGTGTTTATGCAAGGGGACGATTTCGGAATCCAGGGGTTTCATTTCGTGCCCTAGGGGTGGTGTCGGCACAGGTGTTATCGGTGACAGCAAGGCTCGCGGCGGAAACTCCTCAAATTCCACCATGGTCGACCATATCCCGGAGTCATGACCCTCAACGGTTGACGGTTCTGGGGTGAAGTTCCCTAACTGCATCTCCCGCACTGCGTCCGCTAGCTTCATGTAGTCCCGCCACGGTTGGAATCTCCTGTTTTCGGACTCCATGTAACGCGGTAGGTGTTGGAGTTGACAAATCATTGCGTTCATATTCCCAACAGACTTGTGTCTGACAATCAGAATGTGCCAGAATAAAGAAAGCGGTGTCTAAACTTCTGAACAATGCGATGGGTTCAATTAATTGAGAACTCGACTGAAGGCAAGCTTGACAACATGCATCTTTGGGCTTTTCCGTGTTTTGGAAAGCAGCCAATCAGATGGTGTCGTGCGCCAGCAGTGGAGAGTCCGTGGCACGCGACAACAGCCAATCAAATGGTTTTAAACTGACAACTGCTAAATTGGTCATTTTAGAAGATCAACTATTTGGGATACAATTTTACACCTCAACAATATTAAAACACTTCAAATATAACTGTTTAATCTATTCTAGGGTCTAAATTGTTAGGACTTAGATTATAATTCTTAGTTATAAGAATATGTTTTATAATAGCCTATTTTAATAAAATATCACTTAGCGGGTCGCCTTCTTTCTCTGTTAAAATTCAAAACTTCAAGACTTCCTCGCTGTTCACTACTACCACCATTAAGTTATTGTAGCATTTCTCCTGGCTCATCGAGTCATTCCAGTAAACATTAGTAGAGAAGGAACCTGTCAAACAATTAATCTTTATTAATCACATTAAAAAACGATTTCATAAAACACAATAGAAACGACAAACTGAAACAGACAAAATTATAAAACATACAATGGAAACGACATATAAAACAGCAATACTACTGAAATGACCCGTCCAGGTGAGGACCAGGGGGGGCGAACTGGAGCCTCTCTGCCCCCACATCCCAGCACTCTGACTGGGCATCACTCTCACTGGACCTGCAGAGTTGGAGGGACAGGGTGGGGTAATGGCAGAATTTATTTATATAGATTTGTCATTACCTCAATCACTAATAATGATTTTCCCTTTGGGGGTGCTTAATAAAACATCTTACTGAAGAATGATGAGACTGGATGGATTTAACAGTTTAGTAACTAGGTCCACATCTTAAATGACATCCCATTCCCTATATAGTGGCCTACTTCTGACCAGGCCCTGGTCAATAACAGAGCACCAAATAGGGAATAGGGGGCCATTTGGAACTGAGCCAGGACATGTCTGGGCCTGACCTGCAGCTGTAGGGCAGTTGGAGGGCAGAGTAGAGCTCCGGGGTGCTGGGCGTGTGAACTTTGACTTTGCCATGAACCTGCAGAGACACCGATGACCCTAACCAGGGTATGATCCCAGACTCGGCAGAGGAGGGCGTGGCCGGCCGGCAGCCGGACAAGATCATGTGATCAGAATCTGAGAGATCTGCGAGTGCACACAGGAATCCCCTGAAGTGACTAAAATACGATGCTATAGTAAAACCCTTTAGTAAAGCAATAACTATAGTCGAAACCAAACTAGTAACGCTTTTGCAAATATCTAGCAGTATGTAGTGTTCATTGTTGATTATAAACTGGGTAGTTGGAGCCTAAATACTGATTGGCTGAAAGCCATGGTATATCAGACATGTACCATGGGTATGACAAAAACAAAGTAAAAATGTACATTGGTGACCAGTTTACAATAGCAATAAGGCACCTCAGGGGTTTGTGGTATATGGCCAATATTTTAAATTTAACTAGGCAAGTCAGATAAGAACAAATTCTTATTTACAATGGACGGCCTACCGTGGCCAAACCCGGACAACGCTGGGACAATTGTGCGCCATCCTATGGGACTCCCTATCACGGCCGGTTGTGATACAGCCTGGAATCAAACCAGGGTGTCTGCTGTGACGCATCAGCCCTGAGATGCAGTGCCTTAGACCGCTGCGCCACTCGGGAATAACCAATATACACTACATTACAAAAGTATGTGGACACCCCTTCAAATTAGTAGCTTCGGCTTTTTCAGCCACGTTCCTTGCTGACAGCTGTATAAAATCCAGCACACAGCCATGCAATCTTCATAGACAAACATTGGCAGTAGAATGGCCTAACTGATTTTCAACATGGCACAGTGATAGGAGCTAGAGCTGCTCCTGTCAACTAAGTGCCATTATTGTGAAGTGGAAACATCTAGGAGCAACAACGGCTCAGCCGCAAAGTGGTAGGCCACGCAAGCTCACAGAACGGGACCACCGAGTGCTGAGGCACGTAGCGAGTAAAAATAGTCTGTCCTCGGTTGCAACAGTCAGTTCCGAACTGCCTCTAGAAGCAACATCGACACAATAACTGTTCGTCGGGAGCTTCATAAAGTGGGTTTCCATGGCCGAGCAGCCGCACACAAGCTTAGGACCACCATACACAGTGGTGTAAAGCTCACTGCCATTAGACTCTGGAGCAGTGGAAACGCGTTCTCTAGAGTGATGAATCACGCTTCACCATCTGGCAGTCCGACGGACAAATCTGGGTTTGGAGGATGCCAGGAGAACGCTACCAGCCCCAATGTATAGGGCCAACTGTAAAGTTTGGTGGTGGAGGAATAATGTTCTGGGGCTGTTTTTCATGGTTCGGGCTAGGCACCTTAGTTCCAGTGAAGGGAAATCTTAATGCTACAGCATACAATTACATTCTAGACGATTCTGCGCTTCCAACTTTGTGGCAACAGTTTGCGGAAGGCCCTTTCCTGTTTCAGCATGACAATGCCCCTGTGCACAAAGTAAGGTCCATACAGAAATGGTTTGCCGAGATCGGTGTGGAAGAACTTGACTGGCCTGCTCAGAGCCCTGACCTCAACCCCATCGAACACCTTAGGGAAAATTTGGAACGCCGACTATGAGCCAGGCCTAATTGTCCAACAGAGCCCGACCTCACTAATGCTCATGGCTGAATGGAAGTAAGTCCCTGCAGCAATGTTCCAACATCTAGTGGAAATCCTTCCCAGAAGAGTGGATGGGGACCAACTCCATATTAATGCCCATGATTTTGGAATGAGATGTTTGACCAACAGGTGTTCACATACTTCTGGTCATGTCATGTATATACAGTAGATGCATAGAACAAGATTTATGCTGACTCACTGAGGACGGTGCTCTCTCTCCTGTTGTGACGCTGCAACGTCCTCCCCAACGGAGAGTCAAACAGATACTGCTGCTTCACCACACAGGCCCTCTGCTGCTCAAACTCACGTCTCTACACACACACAGCAGTATTTTTCTAATGTATTACAAGCATTTCACTACACTTGCAATAACATCTGCTAACCATGTATGTGACCAATACAAATTTGAATTGATTTGAGACACTAAGTACGTAATAAAATAATCAGAGTCAAACACTTCACTAAGAGGGGTTGGGTTAAATGCGGAAGACACATTTCAGGTGACTGCATTCAGTTGTACAACTGACTTGGTTTCCCTCTTTCCCTAACCACCCATCCCTCTAAATATTTCTTTCAATCCAAGGAGACAGTTTTCACTCCCTCCCCCTTTCTGTCTCTCACCTCGTGGCCCAATCGGATGGCAGCGTCGGTGAAGGCCCGTCTCTCCCTATGGAAGCTCCGCTTCTGGTGTTCTAGCTCCGCCCAGCTGTCCTGAAGCCGCTCCCACTCTTCCAGGAAGTAGCAGTCTGTCAGAGCGGCCGGGACCGGAGTGATCACACTGTCCTGGGGAGGGGGAGATTACATGGGGAAATGGGGAGGAGAGGAGAAAGAGGGGCGTGGGGAGAGAGAGGGCACGGGAGAAGGGGGATGACACGGGAGAAGGGGGATGACACGAGGAAGGGGGATGACACGAGGAAGGGGGATGACACGGAGAAGGGGGATGACACGGAGAAGGGGGATGACACGGAGAAGGGGGATGACACGGAGAAGGGGGATGACACGGAGAAGGGGGATGACACGGAGAAGGGGGATGACACGGAGAAGGGGGATGACACGGAGAAGGGGGATGACACGGAGAAGGGGGATGACACGGAGAAGGGGGATGACACGGAGAAGGGGGATGACACGGAGAAGGGGGATGACACGGAGAAGGGGGATGACACGGAGAAGGGGGATGACACGGAGAAGGGGGATGACACGGAGAAGGGGGATGACACGGAGAAGGGGGATGACACGGAGAAGGGGGATGACACGGAGAAGGGGGATGACACGGAGAAGGGGGATGACACGGAGAAGGGGGATGACACGGAGAAGGGGGATGACACGGAGAAGGGGGATGACACGGAGAAGGGGGATGACACGGAGAAGGGGGATGACACGGAGAAGGGGGATGACACGGAGAAGGGGGATGACACGGAGAAGGGGGATGACACGGAGAAGGGGGAGAACCGGAGAGAAAGATAACTATGTAACTTCGTCCAAAATTTCAAAGCCCCTTCCTCCCACCCCAAGACCCCGCCCCTTCCTCCCACCCCAAGACCGTGGGGAGAGAGAGGGCACGGGAGAAGGGGGATGACACGGGAGAAGGGGGATGACACGAGGAAGGGGGATGACACGAGGAAGGGGGATGACACGGAGAAGGGGGATGACACGGAGAAGGGGGATGACACGGAGAAGGGGGATGACACGGAGAAGGGGGATGACACGGAGAAGGGGGATGACACGGAGAAGGGGGATGACACGGAGAAGGGGGATGACACGGAGAAGGGGGATGACACGGAGAAGGGGGATGACACGGAAAAGGGGGATGACACGGAAAAGGGGGATGACACGGAAAAGGGGGATGACACGGAGAAGGGGGATGACACGGAGAAGGGGGATGACACGGAGAAGGGGGATGACACGGAGAAGGGGGATGACACGGAGAAGGGGGATGACACGGAGAAGGGGGATGACATGGAGAACCGGAGAGAAAGATAACTATGTAACTTCGTCCAAAATTTCAAAGCCCCTTCCTCCCACCCCAAGACCCCGCCCCTTCCTCCCACCCCAAGACCCCGCCCCTTCCTCCCACCCCAAGACTCTTGCCTTAGCTGCCAAGTTAATGCCTAGACTAGCTCAGCGGATTAACATTCCTGTGTTTCACAGGTTTGAACCCAGCTGGTCACATACGTGTGTTTCTATGAACGCCAGTGTGTGTCGGTTTCTTTAGTAATTAGCCGCAACATTTTAGCGTGTGTTGGTTTCTTTAGTAACTAGCCATAACATTGTAGCGTGTCGGTTTCTTTAGTAATTAGCCGCAACATTTTAGCGTGTGTCGGTTTCTTTAGTAACTAGCCATAACATTGTAGCGTGTGTCGGTTTCTTTAGTAACTAGCCGTAACATTGTAGCGTGTCGGTTTCTTTAGTAATTAGCCGCAACATTTTAGCGTGTGTCGGTTTCTTTAGTAACTAGCCATAACATTGTAGCGTGTGTCGGTTTCTTTAGTAATTAGCGATAACATTGTAGCGTGTCAGTTTATTTAGTAACTAGCCATAACATTGTAGCGTGTGTCGGTTTCTTTAGTAACTAGCCATAACATTGTAGCGTGTGTCGGTTTATTTAGAAATTAGCCGCAACATTGTAGCGTGTGTCGGTTTCTTTAGTAACTAGCCGTAACATTGTAGCGTGTCGGTTTCTTTAGTAATTAGCCGCAACATTTTAGGCCGTGTCGGTTTCTTTAGTAACGAGCCGCCGTAACATTGTAGGGTGTGTCGGTTTCTATAGTAATTAGCCATAACATTGTAGCGCGTGTCGGTTTCTTTAGTAACGAGCCGTAACATTGTAGCGGGTATAGTCCACCTGTAGTAGATGCTGCTGCAGTTTGACCAACTGTTGACTCTGATCCAACTCTGTCTCTAGCTGGGCCAAGAGCTTATCCTGGTCGGTCCCCACAGCCACGTGACCTATACACACAAAAAACACTGAATATTTCTTTAGTCATAAACAAATTCATGTTTATCTCCTACAAGTCGCTGTGTGCGTCCAAAATGGCCCTATGTTCATAAGTGGTGCACTACGTAGGGAACACGGTGCCGCTTCATCCCCTCTCACCCTGACTCAGGAGGTCCCCTAGTCTCCTCTGCACACTCTTCCATCCCTGGACCACACCCCCTGTCACATGTTCGCCCAGGGACTCCTCTGACTGGACCAGCATATTGGCGCTGTCTGGGTCCTCTTCCTGGTCACCCACAGTGTCCAATAGGGTCTGTGGGAAAAGTGACAAAGTAGTAGCTTTCGGCCAATCAGCTCAATCCTCTCACCATACCCAGGGTTGGGTTCAGTTGCCAAATATTGCAGATAGAAATGCCATGAATAGAGCTGACATGATTCCATGCATCGAGAGGCATGTTAGTTCTACATAACATGTTTATAGCTGAATGTTCCAAAATGTTCTCCCCTGCTGACCGTGCACAAGTTTCAGTTCCCATCCGTAGCCCCTTCCTCCCGCCCCAAGACCGTGCCCCTTCCTCCACCCCAAGACCGTGCCCCTTCATCCCACCCCAAGACCGTGCCCCTTCCTCCCACCCAAAGACCGTGCCCCTTCCTCCCACCCCAAGACCCCGCCCCTTCCTCCCACCCCAAGACCCCGCCCCTTCCTCCCACCCCAAGACCCCGCCCCTTCCTCCCACCCCAAGACCCCGCCCCTTCCTCCCACCCCAAGACCCCGCCCCTTCCTCCCACCCCAAGACCGTGCCCCTTCCTCCACCCCAAGACCGTGCCCCTTCCTCCACCCCAAGACCGTGCCCCTTCCTCCCACCCCAAGACCGTGCCCCTTCCTCCCACCCAAAGACCGTGCCCCTTCCTCCCACCCCAAGACCGTGCCCCTTCCTCCCACCCCAAGACCGTGCCCCTTCCTCCCACCCCAAGACCCCGCCCCTTCCTCCCACCCCAAGACCCCGCCCCGCCCTGCCCCACCTGGTCCTGGGAACCAGGATGTGTTAGTACTAAGGCACCCCTTTGGTGGAGACCTCTCCCCAGGACCAGGAAAGGTACAGGTCTAGGACCAGCATCCCCTCCCCCAATCATAACCTTAAATCATTAGTGGAGGAAATGCAAAACAGTGTCTAGGGCCACCGTCACCCTGCTCTGAGCTATAGGAGCCGTCTAACCCGTTCCATGTCTGCTCTAAGCGCGTGCAGTAGCGTGGTGAGTTTGTGTCGGAGCTTCATGGCCTCCCTTATCTCCGCCTCTCGCCGCTCCAGCATCACACGTAGCGCTGCCTCCTCCTTCCTGTGTGTGTGTGTGTGTGGGGGGGGGGGGGTAAATCAGGTGCATTAGTGCTGGGCTGGAACAGAAGCCTGCGTCTCAATTTCCTGGATCAGAATAGGTGATCTCCGGGGTTCCAACCGGAGTCCACAGCCCCAGTAGTCAACAGTAGTGCACTATAAAGGGAATAGGGTGCCATTTTGGACTCTCTCTACCTTCCGTTGGTCCTGGCTGGTCTGTCCCTTTTCACCTGACCTCTGGGCACCGGGTTCAACAGCTCCATGGCTACAGAGAGAGGGAGAGAGACAAGGATGCAGTTAAGCCCCGCCCTCTTCAACATATCCATCAACAAATTGGCGAGGGCACTAGAACAGTCTGTCACCAAACAAGGAGGGTCTACAGCAGCACCTAGATCTTCTGCACAAATTCTGCCAGACCTGTGCCCTGACAGACCCTGGGCCCTGACAGACCTGGGCCCTGACAAAATCTCAGTAAGACAAAAATAACGGTGTTCCAAAAAAAGTCCAGTTGCCAGGCCCACAAACACAAATTCCATCTAGACCCCGTTGTCCTGGAGCACACAGGTACATACCTCGGCCTAAACATCAGCGCCACAGGTAACTTCCACAAAGCTGTGAACGATCTGAGAGACAAGGCAAGGGCCTTCTATGCCATCAAAATAAACTCAATTTGACATACCAATTAGGATCTGGCAAAAAATACTGGATTCAGTTATAAAACCCATTGCCTTTTATGCTTGTGAGGTCTGGGGTCCGCTCGCCAACCAAGAATTCACAAGATGGAACAAACACAAAATTGAGATTCTGCATGCAGAATCCTGCAAAATTACCCTCCGTGTACAACGTAAAACACCAGATAATGTATGCAGAGCAGAATTAGGTTGATACCCGCTAATGATCAATATTCATAAGAGACGTTTATTTTCCCTTTTGAAATGTCTAACTTGTGAGTGTAATGTTTACTGTACATTATTGTATTGTTTATCTATTTCACATGTGAACATGTTTTCCATGCCAATAAAGCCCCTTCAATTGAAATTGAATTGAGAGAGAGCTAATCATGTTTAGTCTGAAGTTACTTTAAAAACCTCTTAATTAACCTCTACAGGATTGGTGGGTCCCCCGCAGGACAGTTGAGCTAACGTAGGCTAATGCGATTAGCATGAGGTTGTAAGTAACAAGAACATTTCCCAGGACATATCTGATATTGTCTGAACGCATAAATTCTTGTTAATCTAACTGCACTGTCCACTTTACAGTTGCTATGACAGTGAAAGAATACCATGGTAATGTTTGAGAAGAGTGCACAGTTTTGAACTGGAAAAGTTGTTAAACAAATTAGGCACATTTGGGCAGTCTTGATACAACATTTTGAACAGAAATTCAATGATTCATTGGATCAGTCAAACTTTACATACACTGCTGCCATCTAGTGGCCATAATCTAAATTGCACCTGGGCTGGAATAATACATTATGGCCTTTCTCTTGCATTTCATAGATAGTTTTTTTAACAAACATTTTTTCTCCATTGTATTACCTTTTACCAGATCTAATGTGTTATATTCTCCTACATTCATTTCACATGTCCACAAAGTGTTTCCTTTCAGATGGTATCAGGAATATGCATATCCTTGCTTCAGGACCTGAGCTACAGCCAGTTACATTTGGGTCCTTTTAGGCAAAAATTTAAGAAAAAAAGTGGAAGATCCTTCAAGCCAATAAGAAAAAGTTAAATATATTACTGTAATTTATTTATAAGGACTGAATGCTAAGGTTACCTTGGTTGCTAGCAACTTCAATTAGCACTGAAGTGTGACGTGAGGTGTCAAAGCTCATGAGCCCAACAACAGCAGGAGAGTTTCACAGCCTCCCCCACCCAAATGCAAAGGCCCTTGAAGCCCTCTCCCTCTGTGCAGAGATCATTACAATAGGTAGGTAGAAGGAGAGTGGTAGAATGGTGTGTGGGTTTAAGATTAGGAGACATTTAGAGAGAAAGATGGAGTGGGATAGAATATGAGAGGGCACATTAAGTGTGAGAGAGATGGTTAGACAGAGATCCTTACAGGCGCCTCTCTCTCTGTGTCTCTCTGCAAGTTGGGTTAGTCTCTCCTTCAGTCTGGCGCTGTGCTGCTCTCTACGCCTCAACTCTGACCCCTGCTGATTACACCGACACTGCAGGCTGGAACCCTTTAGAGTGTGTGTGTGAAATAGATAAGAGGGAAATGGTTATTCATCAACATGGTTGATATTTTTCATCAAACTCATGACACATGAGACACACCTTCTCTCTCTCGCGTCTCAGTGCATCCTGTAGTCTGGCAACGTGCTGATTTCTCTCAACCAGTTGCTCCTGTGAACAAAACACTTTCTTTTTTTAAATCAACCCATATTTTACCAGGCGAGTTAACGGAGATCACATTCTCATTTACAGCAATGACCTGGGGAATGGAGGGGGGTATGAATGAGCCCTTTCTAAACTGGGGATGATTAGGGGGCCATGATGGTATGAGGGCCAGATTGGGAATTTAGCCAGGACACCAGGGTTAACACCTCTACTCTTACGATGAGTCCCATGGGATCTTCTTGCCTTGTCTCTCAGATCGTTCACAACTTTGTGGAAGTTACCTGTGGCGCTGATGTTTAGGCCGAGGTACATACATCCCATCCGAAAGACAGCACAGGGCAATGTCCCCTATCACTGCCCTGGGGCATTGGGATATTTCTTTAGACCAGAGGAAAGAGTGGGACCTATTGGTCCTCCAACACCACTTCAGCAGCATCTGGTCTCCCATCCAGGGACCAGATGCTTGAGGATGCAGGGATGCAGGGTGCTATGCTGCTGGCATGAGTTGTTAACACAGTAAAACACACTATTCTGTCACTCGCATTCTCACCTGACTGACTCTCAAACCCACAATATTAATTTGTTAAGTACACACCACACGCACAAGCTTACCCCAAGGGAGGGCCCTGTCTCTCTGTGCTCGTCCCTGCCAAGAGAGGGCCCTGTCTCTCTGTGCTCGTCCCTGCCAGACCACCAGGAGGCATGGAGAGACAGGTTACTGAGAGGGGGGCTAGGCTCCCCATGGAGGAGGTATGTGTCCTGGAGGTCTGGAGACAGTGAGAGAGGAGAGGGAGGGGGTTGGATGGTGGTATGAGTAGAGAGGGGGAGTGGGTTGGATGCTGGTATGAGTAGAGAGGGGGAGTGGGTTGGATGGTGATATGAGTAGAGAGAGGGAGGGGGTTGGATGGTGGTATGAGTGGAAAGGGGGAGGGGGTTGGATGGTGGTATGAGTAGAGAGGAGGAGGGGGAGGTATGAGTAGAGAGGGGGTGGTATGAGTAGAGAGGGGGAGGGGGTGGTATGAGTAGAGAGGGGGAGGTATGAGTTGAGAGAGGGAGGGGGTGGTATGAGTAGAGAGAGGGAGGGGGTGGTATGAGTAGAGAGGGGGTGGTATGAGTAGAGAGGGGGTGGTATGAATAGAGAGGGGGAGGGGGTGGTATGAGTAGAGAGGGGAAGGGGGTGGTATGAGTAGAGAGAGGGAGGGGGTGGTATTAGTAGAGAGAGGGAGGGGGTGGTATTAGTAGAGAGAGGGAGGGGGTGGTATTAGTAGAGAGAGGGAGGGGGTGGTATTAGTAGAGAGAGGGAGGGGGTGGTATTAGTAGAGAGAGGGAGGGGGTGGTATGAGTAGAGAGGGGGTGGTATGAGTAGAGAGGGGGAGGGGGTGGTATGAGTAGAGAGGGGGAGGGGGTGGTATGAGTAGAGAGAGGGAGGGGGTGGTATGAGTAGAGAGAGGGAGGGGGTGGTATGAGTAGAGAGAGGGAGGGGGTGGTATGAGTAGAGAGAGGGAGGGGGTGGTATGAGTAGAGAGAGGGAGGGGGTGGTATGAATAGAGAGAGGGAGGGGGTGGTATGAGTAGAGAGAGGGAGGGGGTGGTATGAGTAGAGAGGGGGAGGGGGTGGTATGAGTAGAGAGGGGGAGGGGGTGGTATGAGTAGAGAGAGGGAGGGGGTGGTATGAGTAGAGAGAGGGAGGGGGTGGTATGAGTAGAGAGAGGGAGGGGGTGGTATGAGTAGAGAGAGGGAGGGGGTGGTATGAGTAGAGAGAGGGAGGGGGTGGTATGAGTAGAGAGAGGGAGGGGGTGGTATGAATAGAGAGAGGGAGGGGGTGGTATGAGTAGAGAGAGGGAGGGGTAGAGGTGGTAAGAGATTATTTTTATTTAACTAGGCAAGTCAGTTAAGAACAAACAATTATTTACAATGACGGCCTCCACCTGCCAAACCCAGACGACGCTGGGCCAGTTGAGCACCGCCCTGTGGGACTCCCAATCATTTCCAGTGAGATGAGGGAGCGGTATATACAGTGGACTTGGACTGAAATAGGTTCCGGTACTCATTATGGGTGACAGTACTGTTTATATGTAGGTGCAGGAGCTCCACAATACTTCTGAGCTAATATTCTAGAAGTGGAACAGCAGGTGTGAATTAATATAAAGATTTACCTGAGCTCTCCTGTCGTCTCCTCTGGGACCCTGCTGCCCGTCCCTGCCCACATCTAGAAGCCATCTGTGTTAACGTTTACGAATGGTAACGAGCTTAACAGGTATTCAGGTGTGTGTTTGTTGTGTTGGCCGATCTACCTGAGCAGAGGTTTGCTACTTCACTTGGCCGCCATCTTTAATTACCAGCTGGCAAGTGCAACCAGGTGCTAGCATTTCAGCTAATCAATAACCTCATTGATTGACATGCTCACACCACTCTTTTTTCATACTGTTTGGTCACGTTCCTCTACTCAGACATTGCTGACGCATAACAGATCTTACAATGCCTGGATAGGTATTTTACGTACGCTATACAAAAGTATGTGGACACCCAAATTAGTGGATTTGGCTATTTCAGCCACACCAGTTGCTGACCGGTGTATACAATTGAGCACACCGCCATGCAATCTCCATAGGGAAACATTGGCAGTAGAATGGCCTTACCGAAGAGCTCAGTGACTTTCCACACAGGATGCCTCTTTTGCAACAAGTCAGTTCATCAAATTTCTGCTCTGCTAGAGCTGCATGTGCTGTTATTGTGAAGTGGAAACGTCTAGGAGCAACAGCGACTCAGCCACGAAGTGGTAGGCCACACAAGCGCACAGAACGAGACCCCTGAGTGTTGAAGTGCGTGAAAATCGTCTGTCCTTGGTTGCAACGCTAACGAGTTCCAAGCTGCCCCTGGAAGCATCGTCAGCACAATAACTGTTCGTCGGGAGCTTCATGAAATGGGTTTCCAAGGCTGAGTACACGATGCCAAGCGTCGGCTGGAGAGGTGTAAAGCTCTCCGCCACTGGACTCTCTCAGGTCAAACCTGGGTTTGCCGGATGCCAGGAGAACGCTGCCTGAATGCAGAGTGACAACTGTAAAGTTTGGTGGAAGAGGAATAATGGTCTGGGGCTGTTTTTCATGGTTTGAGCTATGCCCCTTCGTTGCAGTGAAGGGAATTCTTAACACTACAGAATACAATGAGTATCAGCTAACCACGTTATAGCAATCTGGTACCCGAGCACAGTCGATGACATAGCCCGCAACCATTGGTTGATGCATGCAACATCTGGGCAGGGGAACACGACCTATATGTGTAAAAGGATTGGAGAAATGTAAGCCATTTTGATTATTGACAATCCATTTAAAATGGCTTAAAATGTAGGCCTATAATAGTGTGTAATGTAAATGTTGATTATCTATATCAAGGGTGTCAAAACTCAAATCCTGGAGGGCAGTAAAGTACAAGAGAGGAGTGAAAAGCAGCAGACACTCGGCCCTCCAGGAATTGAGTCGGCACCCTGCTTTATATTCTAGGGCAGACGTATTCAACTCTGACCCTACGGGGAGCCTGCTGGTTTTCTGTTCTACCTAATAATGAATTGCGCCCACATGGTGTCCCAGGGCTAACTCAGTCCCTGATTAGAGGGGAACCACCCACATGGTGTCCCAGGGCTAACTCAGTCCCTGATTAGAGGGGAACCACCCACGGGGTGTCCCAGGTTCAACTCAGTCCCTGATTAGAGGGACCCACCAACACGGTGTCCCAGGGCTAACTCAGTCCCTGATTAGAGGGGAACCACCCACATGGTGTCCAGGGCTAACTCAGTCCCTGATTAGAGGGGAACCACCCACAGGGTGTCCCAGGTCTAACTCAGTCCCTGATTAGAGGGGAACCACCCACGGGGTGTCCCAGGTCTAACTCAGTCCCTGATTAGAGGGGAACCACCCACATGGTGTCCCAGGTCCAACTCAGTCCCTGATTAGAGGGGAACCACCCACGGGGTGTCCCAGGTTCAACTCAGTCCCTGATTAGAGGGTAACCACCCACAGGGTGTCCCAGGTCTAACTCAGTCCCTGATTAGAGGGGAACCACCCACATGGTGTCCCAGGTCTAACAAGGTCCCTGATTAGTGGGGAACCACCCACATGGTGTCCCAGGTCTAATTCAGTCCCTGATTAGAGGGGAACCACCCACATGGTGTCCAGGGCTAACTCAGTCCCTGATTAGAGGGGAACCACCCACATGGTGTCCCAGGTCTAACTCAGTCCCTGATTAGAGGGGAACCACCCACATGGTGTCCCAGGGCTACTTCAGTCCCTGATTAGAGGGGAACCACCCACATGGTGTCCCAGGTCTAACTCAGTCCCTGATTAGAAGGGAACCACCCACGGGGTGTCCCAGGTCTAACTCAGTCCCTGATTAGAGGGGAACCACCCACATGGTGTCCCAGGTCTAACTCAGTCCCTGATTAGAGGGGAACCACCCACATGGTGTCCCAGGTCTAACTCAGTCCCTGATTAGAGGGGAACCACCCACAGGGTGTCCCAGGTCTAACTCAGTCCCTGATTAGAGGGGAACCACCCACATGGTGTCCCAGGTCTAACTCAGTCCCTGATTAGAGGGGAACCACCCACGGGGTGTCCCAGGTCTAACTCAGTCCCTGATTAGAGGGGAACCACCCACATGGTGTCCCAGGTCTAACTCAGTCCCTGATTAGAGGGGAACCACCCACAGGGTGTCCCAGGTCTAACTCAGTCCCTGATTAGAGGGGAACCACCCACATGGTGTCCCAGGTCTAACTCAGTCCCTGATTAGAGGGGAACCACCCACATGGTGTCCCAGGTCTAACTCAGTCCCTGATTAGAGGGGAACCACCCACATGGTGTCCCAGGGCTAACTCAGTCCCTGATTAGAGGGGAACCACAGAAAGAATGCAGTGGAACTGACTTCCAGGTTCAGAGTGGAGTCTGAGGGTTCTACAGTAAAGTATCACATTCTCCCTATAAAATGGATGGGGCTCATTAAATACTTAATATTGCCATGAGACAGTCCACATACATTAGAAATCTGAGAATGCACACAACTGTATATTAGGAAGAATCCATACAATAGATATAAATTAGAAAGCTGACTTGTTCTCCAGCAATGTTTAATTTGCCTCTTTGGAGGGTATTTCTGTTTTAACTTTTTATTTATGGGGAAAAGGAAGAAAACAAAGAGATGAAAACAAAACCACGAACATTTTAGACCGTTTGACCAAACAGAAGATGTAGGGGGGACTGAGTCTTTATCTCAGGGATGGGTATCTCCCTAACAGAAGATGTAGGGGGGACTGAGTCTTTATCTCAGGGATGGGTATCTCCCTAACAGAAGATGTAGGGGGGGGGGACTGAGTCTTTATCTCAGGGATGGGTATCTCCCTAACAGAAGATGTAGGGGGGACTGAGTCTTTATCTCAGGGATGGGTATCTCCCTAACAGAAGATGTAGGGGGGGACTGAGTCTTTATCTCAGGGATGGGTATCTCCCTAACAGAAGATGTAGGGGGGGACTGAGTCTTTATCTCAGGGATGGGTATCTCCCAAACAGATGATGTAGGGGGGGACTGAGTCTTTATCTCAGGGATGGGTATCTCCCTAACATAAGATGTAGGGGGGGACTGAGTCTTTATCTCAGGGATGGGTATCTCCCTAACAGATGATGTAGGGGGGACTGAGTCTTTATCTCAGGGATGGGTATCTCCTAAACAGATGATGTAGGGGGGACTGAGTCTTTATCTCAGGGATGGGTATCTCCCTAACAGATGATGTAGGGGGGACTGAGTCTTTATCTCAGGGATGGGTATCTCCCTAACAGATGATGTAGGGGGGACTGAGTCTTTATCTCAGGGATGGGTATCTCCCTAACAGAAGATGTAGGGGGGACTGAGTCTTTATCTCAGGGATGGGTATCTCCCAAACAGATGATGTAGGGGGGGGGGGACTGAGTCTTTATCTCAGGGATGGGTATCTCCCTAACAGAAGATGTAGGGGGGGACTGAGTCTTTATCTCAGGGATGGGTATCTCCCAAACAGATGATGTAGGGGGGGACTGAGTCTTTATCTCAGGGATGGGTATCTCCCTAACATAAGATGTAGGGGGGGACTGAGTCTTTATCTCAGGGATGGGTATCTCCCTAACAGATGATGTAGGGGGGACTGAGTCTTTATCTCAGGGATGGGTATCTCCCAAACAGATGATGTAGGGGGGACTGAGTCTTTATCTCAGGGATGGGTATCTCCCTAACAGATGATGTAGGGGGGACTGAGTCTTTATCTCAGGGATGGGTATCTCCCTAACAGATGATGTAGGGGGGACTGAGTCTTTATCTCAGGGATGGGTATCTCCCTAACAGAAGATGTAGGGGGGACTGAGTCTTTATCTCAGGGATGGGTATCTCCCAAACAGATGATGTAGGGGGGGGGGGACTGAGTCTTTATCTCAGGGATGGGTATCTCCCTAACAGAAGATGTAGGGGGGACTGAGTCTTTATCTCAGGGATGGGTATCTCCCTAACAGATGATGTAGGGGGGACTGAGTCTTTATCTCAGGGATGGGTATCTCCCTAACAGAAGATGTAGGGGGGGACTGAGTCTTTATCTCAGGGATGGGTATCTCCCTAACAGATGATGTAGGGGGGGACTGAGTCTTTATCTCAGGGATGGGTATCTCCCTAACATAAGATGTAGGGGGGGACTGAGTCTTTATCTCAGGGATGGGTATCTCCCTAACAGATGATGTAGGGGGGACTGAGTCTTTATCTCAGGGATGGGTATCTCCTAAACAGATGATGTAGGGGGGACTGAGTCTTTATCTCAGGGATGGGTATCTCCCTAACAGATGATGTAGGGGGGACTGAGTCTTTATCTCAGGGATGGGTATCTCCCTAACAGATGATGTAGGGGGGACTGAGTCTTTATCTCAGGGATGGGTATCTCCCTAACAGAAGATGTAGGGGGGACTGAGTCTTTATCTCAGGGATGGGTATCTCCCAAACAGATGATGTAGGGGGGGGGGGACTGAGTCTTTATCTCAGGGATGGGTATCTCCCTAACAGAAGATGTAGGGGGGGACTGAGTCTTTATCTCAGGGATGGGTATCTCCCAAACAGATGATGTAGGGGGGGACTGAGTCTTTATCTCAGGGATGGGTATCTCCCTAACATAAGATGTAGGGGGGGACTGAGTCTTTATCTCAGGGATGGGTATCTCCCTAACAGATGATGTAGGGGGGACTGAGTCTTTATCTCAGGGATGGGTATCTCCCAAACAGATGATGTAGGGGGGACTGAGTCTTTATCTCAGGGATGGGTATCTCCCTAACAGATGATGTAGGGGGGACTGAGTCTTTATCTCAGGGATGGGTATCTCCCTAACAGATGATGTAGGGGGGACTGAGTCTTTATCTCAGGGATGGGTATCTCCCTAACAGAAGATGTAGGGGGGACTGAGTCTTTATCTCAGGGATGGGTATCTCCCAAACAGATGATGTAGGGGGGGGGGACTGAGTCTTTATCTCAGGGATGGGTATCTCCCTAACAGATGATGTAGGGGGGACTGAGTCTTTATCTCAGGGATGGGTATCTCCCTAACAGAAGATGTAGGGGGGACTGAGTCTTTATCTCAGGGATGGGTATCTCCCTAACAGAAGATGTAGGGGGGGACTGAGTCTTTATCTCAGGGATGGGTATCTCCCTAACAGATGATGTAGGGGGGACTGAGTCTTTATCTCAGGGATGGGTATCTCCCTAACAGATGATGTAGGGGGGACTGAGTCTTTATCTCAGGGATGGGTATCTCCCTAACAGAAGATGTAGGGGGGGACTGAGTCTTTATCTCAGGGATGGGTATCTCCCTAACAGATGATGTAGGGGGGACTGAGTCTTTATCTCAGGGATGGGTATCTCCCTAACAGATGATGTAGGGGGGACTGAGTCTTTATCTCAGGGATGGGTATCTCCCTAACAGAAGATGTAGGGGGGGACTGAGTCTTTATCTCAGGGATGGGTATCTCCCTAACAGAAGATGTAGGGGGGGACTGAGTCTTTATCTCAGGGATGGGTATCTCCCTAACAGAAGATGTAGGGGGGACTGAGTCTATCTCAGGGATGGGTAACTTCCAACCAGAAGATGTAGGGGGGGGACTGAGTCTATCTCAGGGATGGGTAACTCCCATCTCCCTAACAGAAGATGTAGGGGGGGACTGAGTCTATCTCAGGGATGGGTAACTCCAGTCCTCTGGGGCCTGATTAATGTCACACTTTTCCTCCAGCTCGTTACTACACCCGCCTCAATCAATCAACCAATCCTGATCTTCAGGTTGGAATGCAATTATATAAACACAACATGACACAATTTCAAAGATTTTCCTGAGTTACAGTTCATAGAAGGAAATCAGTCAATTTAAATAAATTAATTAGGCCCTAATCTATGGATTTCACATGACCAGGCAATGGGTGAGGTATAGGCCCACACTTGGGAGCCAGGCCAAGCAAATCAGAATGAGTTTCGCCCCACAAAATGGCTTTATTACAGACAGAAATACTCCTCAGCACCACCCCTCCTCCACAGACGATCCTGCAGGTGAAGATGCCAGATGTGGAGGACCTGGGTTGGCATGGTTACACGTGGTCTGTGGTAGTGAAGTCAGATGTGGATGTCCTGGGCTGGCGTGGTTACACGTGGTCTGTGGTTGCGAGGCCGGTTAGACGTACTGCCAAATTCTATAAAATTATGTTGGATTACGGTAGAGAAATTAACATTACATTATCTGGCAACAGCTCTGGTGGACATTCCTGCAGTCAGCATGTCAATTGCACGCTCCATCAACTTGAGACATCTGTGGCGTTGTGTTGTGTGAAAAAAAAAAAACAGCATATTTTTGAGCTGCCTTTTAAAATTGTCCCCAGCACAAGGTGCACCTGTGTAACAATCATGCTGTTTAAATCAGCTTCTCGATATTCCTTAACTTGTCAGGTAGATTAGCAAATGAGAAATGCTCACTAACAGGGATGTAAACAAATGTGCACAAAATTTGAAATAATGTTTGTGCGTATGGAAAATGTCTGGGATCTTTTATTTCAGCTGATGAAACATGGGACCAACACTCTACATGATGTGTCTGTCAGTGTCCCAAACGGCGCCCTATATAGCATACATCTGTAGACCAGAGCCCCAAGGGACCTTCATCAAAGGAGTCCACTGGGGAATATGGAGCCATTTGGGATTTCCTAGGAGGTTGCATGACGTGTCTCACAGTTCCCAATAAACACTTGTTAAACAGCGAAAACATTACACCCTAAACAACAGGGGCCATATTCAGTAAGGTGCCAGGACTCCCCTGGCTAGTCTACAGACTCCACCCTACAGACCCCCTGGCTAGTCTACAGACCCCACCCTACAGACCCCCTGGCTAGTCTACAGACCCCACCCTACAGAACCCCTGGCTAGTCTACAGACCCCACCCTACAGAACCCCTGGCTAGTCTACAGACCCCACCCTACAGAACCCCTGGCTAGTCTACAGACTCCACCCTACAGAACCCCTGGCTAGTCTACAGACTCCACCCTACAGAACCCCTGGCTAGTCTACAGAACCCACCCTACAGAACAGAACCCCAAGCTAGTCTACAGACCCCACCCTACAGAACCCCTGGCTAGTCTACAGACCCCACCCTACAGAACTGAACCCCTGGCTAGTCTATAGACCCCACCCTACAGAACCCCTGGCTAGTCTACAGACCCCACGCTACAGACCCCCTGGCTAGTCTATAGACTCCACCCTACAGAACCCCTGGCTAGTCTACAGACCCCAACCTACAAAACCCCTGGCTAGTCTACAGACTCCACCCTACAGAACCCCTGGCTAGTCTACAGACCCCACCCTACAGACCCCCTGGCTAGTCTATAGACTCCACCCTACAGAACCCCTGGCTAGTCTACAGACCCCACACAACAGAACCCCTGGCTAGTCTACAGACCCCACCCTACAGAATCCCTGGCTAGTCTACAGACCCCACCCTACAGAACAGAACCCCTGGCTAGTCGACAGACCCCACCCTACAGAACCGAACCCCTGGCTAGTCTACAGACTCCACCCTACAGAACAGAACCCCTGGCTAGTCTACAGACTCCACCCTACAGAACAGAACAGAACCCCTGGCTAGTCTACAGACTCCACCCTACAGAACTGAACCCCTGGCTAGTCTACAGACTCCACCCTACAGAACTGAACCCCTGGCTAGTCTACAGACTCCACCCTACAGAACTGAACCCCTGGCTAGTCTACAGACCCCACCCTACAGAACCGAACCCCTGGCTAGTCTACAGACTCCACCCTACAGAACAGAACCCCTGGCTAGTCTACAGACTCCACCCTACAGAACAGAACAGAACCCCTGGCTAGTCTACAGACTCCACCCTACAGAACTGAACCCCTGGCTAGTCTACAGACTCCACCCTACAGAACTGAACCCCTGGCTAGTCTACAGACTCCACCCTACAGAACTGAACCCCTGGCTAGTCTACAGCGGCTACAAACCCCGCCCTACAGAGACAGAGTCCTGTCCCGATTGGCTATAACCTGGATCACCCTCTCTTCCTCGTAGCTGCCGGTTTGGTCAGACACTCAGACGGTTTGCTTTGATTGGTCGGTTGAATAAGGTAACCTTGGGTGAAAGGTTAGGATTCAGGAATTTATTGATCGGGACGTTGGGTCACAAGCGACGGGCTGGGGAAGATGGGAGTGACTGATAAAACTTCACAGAAGCTCAAAGTCATTTCTGTCCTGCAGGAGGCTCTGTGTGTATAATACAACGTACGTGTGTGTGTGTGTGTGTGTATATAATACAACTGTGTGTGTGTGTGTATAATACAACTGTGTGTGTGTGTGTGTGTGTGTATAATACAACTGTGTGTGTGTGTATATAATACAACTGTGTGTGTGTGTGTATAATACAACTGTGTGTGTGTGTGTGTGTGTATATAATACAACTGTGTGTGTGTGTGTATAATACAACTGTGTGTGTGTGTGTGTGTGTGTATAATACAACTGTGTGTGTGTGTATATAATACAACTGTGTGTGTGTGTGTGTATAATACAACTGTGTGTGTGTGTGTGTGTGTGTGTATAATACAACTGTGTGTGTGTGTGTATAATACAACTGTGTGTGTGTGTGTATAATACAACTGTGTGTGTGTGTGTGTGTGTATATAATACAACTGTGTGTGTGTGTGTATAATACAACTGTGTGTGTGTGTGTGTGTGTGTATAATACAACTGTGTGTGTGTGTATATAATACAACTGTGTGTGTGTGTGTGTATAATACAACTGTGTGTGTGTGTGTGTGTGTGTGTATAATACAACTGTGTGTGTGTGTGTATAATACAACTGTGTGTGTACGTTTCTAAACCCCCATAGCCACAGTAAGTACATAAGATCCTTCTAAATGTTTCTATGTGGGTTGTGAATACATAAAACAGAATGGTTACGAGCACACACCTTTCACACTGCCTCAGAATGTGTTGAGATCAAGGGGATGTGTTTAGGCAACTACTAAAACCATCAACGGGTTGCAACCCAGACAGAACAAGTAGGACATCAGAAATCCTCCAACCAGAATGGAGAACCTGGACATTTGACAGCCCTGTCAGATGTTTCTGGACTGGGCCGGAGACATCAGGAACCAGAGAACGGAGGGGTGAAGGGAGGAGAGGCACGCCCATATTATCAGTCCAGTTTGGTTTCCTTCCAGGAGGGGGGGTGGGAGGGAGAGAGAGAAGAGGGGGATGGGAGGGAAGAGGGGGAGCTACGGACGGTTGGTAGGTCTTAGCTCCCATAGTGCATAGTGTTGCTAGGCATTGCCATGGGAGACGACATGGAGATGGAAGGCCCGCCCATGGTGAACTGGCTGTTGTTGATTGGGTATTGAGGACTGTTGCCGGGCCCCGATTGTCCAGTTGTCACTCCTGAGGAAGAGAGAAAACAGGAAGTGAATTGCGGTCTTCAAAGAGCAGCTCGGGACAGTTTCCCAGACCCAGATAAAACCTAGTGCTGGACTAGAAAGCACGCTATATCTAAAATAAATCAAACATTAAAACAACTAAAATGTCAGACCACACACTAACTGAACTGTGGACAAGACTACAATATTAGCAACAGTAAACAGCTGTAGCTCTGTAACCACGGCGACACACTCACTCACCCTGGCCCACGCCTGTACTCATGATAGACCCAACTCTAGAAGATGTATGGTTCACTACCCCTGTGTTCACTGCCCACACACACACACGTGCAAGCGCGCACACACACACACACACACACACAGAGAGGAGATAATTTACAAATTGGCAAATTTTATTTGGAACAAGAAAACACAGCAAAACTAGCATACAAAAGGTCAGTTACAGATACAGCCGGAGTCCAACACATAGATACACAACTGACATTACACACAGTCAGGGTTACAACATCCCAGTAACTTTCACAACCTTTCCACAAATCCTGGTAGGACAAATAACAGATTTCCAGGAATATTCTAACTGGAATTTCTGGAAAACTTGGGGAACATTTCCAGTATGTTGTAACCTGATACAGCAGAGTTATTCCACTGGAACGTCTAGACTACTGCTGGTTTTCTACCTGATTATTCATTACACACCCACCTGGTCTCCCAGGTGGAAATCAGTCCCTGGAACGTCTAGACTACTGCTGGTTTTCTACCTGATTATTCATTACACACCCACCTGGTCTCCCAGGTGGAAATCAGTCCCTGGAACGTCTAGACTACTGCTGGTTTTCTACCTGATTATTCATTACACACCCACCTGGTCTCCCAGGTGGAAATCAGTCCCTGGAACGTCTAGACTACTGCTGGTTTTCTACCTGATTATTCATTACACACCCACCTGGTCTCCCAGGTGGAAATCAGTCCCTGATTAGAAGGGATTCATTTTTAAAAAGCAGTGAAACTGGCTTAGGAGATTCAAATGTGAATTTGAGGGCTATACAGAACAGTAAGGAGGGTTAGGGGTTGGTCAGTCACACACACACAGCGTACCAAGAGGGATGAGATTGTTGTGAGACACGGTGGAGCCCCCGCCACCGATGACCGTACTGAGGTCATACACAGCAGGCATCCCTCCTGATAGACAGAGAGACACATTAACAACAGGAAAGACACTTCTGTATTCACCTGTCTGCGTGTGTAGTACCTTATTAATGCCGTGTGTGTGTGTGTGTGTGCGCGCGTATAGATCTATATGTGTGGTGTGTGTAGTACCTGATTAATGCCGTGTGTGTGTGTGTGTGCGTACCCTGGTTCATGTTGTAGACTCCTCCATTGCTCCACATGTTCTCTGAGGGGGAGGAGTAGTGAGAGCCTGGGGGCGGGGCTGACGTGCTGCCTGTGTACCTGCGGAACACACAATCAACCAATCAGAGGGAGGCAAGCTCAGGGACAGTAGGTCATATACAGAGGACTTTAACGTGTCTAGCAGGGAAAGAGGTTTGAGACCACGATAAAGAGGAGGATAGATAGCAGATAAATAACAGCTTTAGGAACAACACAAGGGACAGAAAGTGAAAGAGAAGGAAGGAGAGAGAGAGACGGTATAGTGTTGTTGACTTGGAGAGAGAGAGAGAGAGAGAGAGACGGTATAGTGTTGTTGACTTGGAGAGAGAGAGAGACGGTATAGTGTTGTTGACTTGGAGAGAGAGAGAGAGACGGTATAGTGTTGTTGACTTGGAGAGAGAGAGAGAGAGAGAGAGAGAGACGGTATAGTGTTGTTGACTTGGAGAGAGAGAGAGAGAGAGAGAGAGACGGTATAGTGTTGTTGACTTAGAGAGAGAGAGAGAGAGAGAGAGAGACGGTATAGTGTTGTTGACTTGGAGAGAGAGAGAGAGACGGTATAGTGTTGACGACTTGGAGAGAGAGAGAGAGAGAGAGAGAGACGGTATAGTGTTGTTGACTTGGAGAGAGAGAGAGAGAGAGAGAGACGGTATAGTGTTGTTGACTTGGAGAGAGAGAGAGAGAGAGAGAGAGAGAGAGACGGTATAGTGTTGTTGACTTGGAGAGAGAGAGAGAGAGAGAGAGAGACGGTATAGTGTTGTTGACTTGGAGAGAGAGAGAGAGAGAGAGAGAGAGAGAGAGAGAGAGAGAGAGAGAGAGAGAGAGAGAGAGAGAGAGAGAGAGAGAGACGGTATAGTGTTGTTGACTTGGAGAGAGAGAGAGAGAGAGAGAGAGACGGTATAGTGTTGTTGACTTGGAGAGAGAGAGAGAGAGAGACGGTATAGTGTTGTTGACTTGGAGAGAGAGAGAGAGAGAGAGAGAGAGAGAGAGAGAGAGAGAGAGAGAGAGAGACGGTATAGTGTTGTTGACTTGGAGAGAGAGAGAGAGAGAGAGAGACGGTATAGTGTTGTTGACTTGGAGAGAGAGAGAGAGAGAGAGAGAGAGAGAGAGAGAGAGAGAGAGAGAGAGAAAGACGGTATAGTGTTGTTGACTTGGAGAGAGAGAGAGAGAGAGAGAGAGAGAGACGGTATAGTGTTGTTGACTTGGAGAGAGAGAGAGAGAGAGAGAGAGACGGTATAGTGTTGTTGACTTGGAGAGAGAGAGAGAGAGAGAGAGAGAGAGAGAGAGAGAGAGAGAGAGAGAGAGAGAGACGGTATAGTGTTGTTGACTTGGAGAGAGAGAGAGAGAGAGAGAGACGGTATAGTGTTGTTGACTTGGAGAGAGAGAGAGAGACGGTATAGTGTTGTTGACTTGGAGAGAGAGAGAGAGAGAGAGAGAGACGGTATAGTGTTGTTGACTTGGAGAGAGAGAGAGAGACGGTATAGTGTTGTTGACTTGGAGAGAGAGAGAGAGACGGTATAGTGTTGTTGACTTGGAGAGAGAGAGAGAGAGAGAGAGAGAGACGGTATAGTGTTGTTGACTTGGAGAGAGAGAGAGAGAGAGAGAGAGAGAGAGAGAGAGAGAGAGACGGTATAGTGTTGTTGACTTGGAGAGAGAGAGAGAGAGAGAGAGAGACGGTATAGTGTTGTTGACTTGGAGAGAGAGAGAGAGAGAGAGAGACGGTATAGTGTTGTTGACTTGGAGAGAGAGAGAGAGAGAGAGACGGTATAGTGTTGTTGACTTGGAGAGAGAGAGAGAGACGGTATAGTGTTGACGACTTGGAGAGAGAGAGAGAGAGAGAGAGACGGTATAGTGTTGTTGACTTGGAGAGAGAGAGAGAGACGGTATAGTGTTGTTGACTTGGAGAGAGAGAGAGAGACGGTATAGTGTTGTTGACTTGGAGAGAGAGAGAGAGAGAGAGAGACGGTATAGTGTTGTTGACTTGGAGAGAGAGAGAGAGAGAGAGAGAGAGAGAGAGAGTGTATAGTGTTGTTGACTTGGAGAGAGAGAAAGACGGTATAGTGTTGACGACTTGGAGAGAGAGAGAGAGAGAGAGAGAGACGGTATAGTGTTGTTGACTTGGAGAGAGAGAGAGAGACGGTATAGTGTTGTTGACTTGGAGAGAGAGAGAGAGAGAGAGAGAGAGAGAGACGGTATAGTGTTGACGACTTGGAGAGAGAGAGAGAGACGGTATAGTGTTGACGACTTGGAGAGAGAGAGAGAGAGAGAGAGACGGTATAGTGTTGTTGACTTGGAGAGAGAGAGAGAGACGGTATAGTGTTGTTGACTTGGAGAGAGAGAGAGAGACGGTATAGTGTTGACGACTTGGAGAGAGAGAGAGAGAGAGAGAGACGGTATAGTGTTGTTGACTTGGAGAGAGAGAGAGAGACGGTATAGTGTTGTTGACTTGGAGAGAGAGAGAGAGAGAGAGAGAGAGAGACGGTATAGTGTTGTTGACTTAGAGAGAGAGAGAGACGGTATAGTGTTGTTGACTTGGAGAGAGAGAGAGAGAGAGAGAGAGAGAGAGAGACGGTATAGTGTTGTTGACTTGGAGAGAGAGAGAGAGACGGTATAGTGTTGTTGACTTGGAGAGAGAGAGACGGTATAGTGTTGACGACTTGGAGAGAGAGAGAGAGACGGTATAGTGTTGTTGACTTGGAGAGAGAGAGAGAGAGAGAGAGACGGTATAGTGTTGTTGACTTGGAGAGAGAGAGAGAGAGAGAGAGAGAGAGAGAGAGAGAGACGGTATAGTGTTGTTGACTTGGAGAGAGAGAGAGAGAGAGAGAGAGAGAGAGAGAGAGAGAGAGACGGTATAGTGTTGTTGACTTGGAGAGAGAGAGAGAGAGAGAGAGAGAGAGAGAGAGAGAGAGACGGTATAGTGTTGTTGACTTGGAGAGAGAGAGAGAGAGAGAGAGAGAGAGAGACGGTATAGTGTTGTTGACTTGGAGAGAGAGAGAGAGAGAGAGAGAGAGAGAGAGAGAGACGGTATAGTGTTGTTGACTTGGAGAGAGAGAGAGAGAGAGACGGTATAGTGTTGTTGACTTGGAGAGAGAGAGAGAGAGAGAGACGGTATAGTGTTGTTGACTTGGAGAGAGAGAGAGAGAGAGAGAGAGAGAGAGAGAGAGAGAGAGAGAGAGAGAGAGAGACGGTATAGTGTTGTTGACTTGGAGAGAGAGAGAGAGAGAGAGAGAGAGACGGTATAGTGTTGTTGACTTGGAGAGAGAGAGAGAGAGAGAGAGAGACGGTATAGTGTTGTTGACTTGGAGAGAGAGAGAGAGACGGTATAGTGTTGACGACTTGGAGAGAGAGAGAGAGACGGTATAGTGTTGTTGACTTGGAGAGAGAGAGAGAGACGGTATAGTGTTGTTGACTTGGAGAGAGAGAGAGAGACGGTATAGTGTTGTTGACTTGGAGAGAGAGAGAGAGAGAGAGAGAGAGAGAGAGAGAGAGAGAGAGGGTATAGTGTTGTTGACTTGGAGAGAGAGAAAGACGGTATAGTGTTGACGACTTGGAGAGAGAGAGAGAGAGAGAGAGAGACGGTATAGTGTTGTTGACTTGGAGAGAGAGAGAGAGACGGTATAGTGTTGTTGACTTGGAGAGAGAGAGAGAGAGAGAGAGAGAGACGGTATAGTGTTGTTGACTTGGAGAGAGAGAGAGAGACGGTATAGTGTTGTTGACTTGGAGAGAGAGAGAGAGAGAGAGAGAGAGAGACGGTATAGTGTTGTTGACTTGGAGAGAGAGAGAGAGACGGTATAGTGTTGTTGACTTGGAGAGAGAGAGACGGTATAGTGTTGACGACTTGGAGAGAGAGAGAGAGACGGTATAGTGTTGTTGACTTGGAGAGAGAGAGAGAGAGAGAGAGACGGTATAGTGTTGTTGACTTGGAGAGAGAGAGAGAGAGAGAGAGAGAGGGTAGTGTTGACGACTTGGAGAGAGAGAGAGAGAGAGAAAGACGGTATAGTGTTGTTGACTTGGAGAGAGAGAGAGAGACGGTATAGTGTTGTTGACTTGGAGAGAGAGAGAGAGAGAGAGACGGTATAGTGTTGACGACTTGGAGAGAGAGAGAGAGAGAGAGAGACGGTATAGTGTTGTTGACTTGGAGAGAGAGAGAGAGACGGTATAGTGTTGTTGACTTGGAGAGAGAGAGAGAGAGAGAGAGAGAGAGACGGTATAGTGTTGTTGACTTGGAGAGAGAGAGAAAGACGGTATAGTGTTGTTGACTTGGAGAGAGAGAGAGAGAGAGAGAGACGGTATAGTGTTGTTGACTTGGAGAGAGAGAGAGAGAGAGAGAGACGGTATAGTGTTGTTGACTTGGAGAGAGAGAGAGAGACGGTATAGTGTTGTTGACTTGGAGAGAGAGAGAGAGAGAGAGAGAGAGAGACGGTATAGTGTTGTTGACTTGGAGAGAGAGAGAAAGACGGTATAGTGTTGACGACTTGGAGAGAGAGAGAGAGAGAGAGAGACGGTATAGTGTTGTTGACTTGGAGAGAGAGAGAGAGACGGTATAGTGTTGTTGACTTGGAGAGAGAGAGAGAGAGAGAGAGAGAGAGACGGTATAGTGTTGTTGACTTGGAGAGAGAGAGAGAGACGGTATAGTGTTGTTGACTTGGAGAGAGAGAGAGAGAGAGAGAGAGAGACGGTATAGTGTTGTTGACTTGGAGAGAGAGAGAAGGTAGAGAAGAGGGGTAGAGAAGAGGGGTAGAGAAGAGGGGTATAGAGTGCCTCTGACCTGAAGAAGGGGTTCTTGAGATCCAGCAGGTTGCTAGACTTGCTTCCTGTCTGGTCCACCTGGGCCACCATACTGATGTCATAGCTCTGTCTGGGAGCACAGGTCAGATGAATCCTTTAAGGGGGTACCTTGGCAGGTGTGTGTGTTCAGTGTGGTAGTGACCTGTTTAGGTGTGCAGGTGTGTGTGACCTGTTTAGGTGTGCAGTGTGGTAGTCACCTGTTTAGGTGTTCAGTGTGGTAGTCACCTGTTTAGGTGTGCAGTGTGGTAGTCACCTGTTTAGGTGTTCAGTGTGGTAGTGACCTGTTTAGGTGTGCAGTGTGGTAGTCACCTGTTTAGGTGTTCAGTGTGGTAGTCACCTGTTTAGGTGTGCAGTGTGGTAGTCACCTGTTTAGGTGTTCAGTGTGGTAGTGACCTGTTTAGGTGTGCAGTGTGGTAGTCACCTGTTTAGGTGTTCAGTGTGGTAGTCACCTGTTTAGGTGTGCAGTGTGGTAGTCACCTGTTTAGGTGTTCAGTGTGGTAGTCACCTGTTTAGGTGTGCAGTGTGGTAGTGACCTGTTTAGGTGTGCAGGTGTGTGTGACCTGTTTAGGTGTGCAGGTGTGTGTGACCTGTTTAGGTGTGCAGGTGGGTGTGACCTGTTTAGGTGTGCAGGTGGGTGTGACCTGTTTAGGTGTGCAGGTGTGTGTGACCTGTTTAGGTGTGCAGGTGTGTGTGACCTGTTTAGGTGTGCAGGTGGGTGTGACCTGTTTAGGTGTGCAGGTGGGTGTGACCTGTTTAGGTGTGCAGGTGTGCGTGACCTGTTTAGGTGTGCAGGTGTGTGTGACCTGTTTAGGTGTGCAGGTGTGCGTGACCTGTTTAGGTGTGCAGGTGTGTGTGACCTGTTTAGGTGTGCAGGTGTGTGTGACCTGTTTAGGTGTGCAGGTGTGTGTGACCTGTTTAGGTGTGTGTGACCTGTTTAGGTGTGCAGGTGTGCGTGACCTGTTTAGGTGTGCAGGTGTGTGTGACCTGTTTAGGTGTGCAGGTGTGTGTGACCTGTTTAGGTGTGCAGGTGTGCGTGACCTGTTTAGGTGTGCAGGTGTGTGTGACCTGTTTAGGTGTGCAGGTGTGCGTGACCTGTTTAGGTGTGTGTGACCTGTTTAGGTGTGTGTGACCTGTTTAGGTGTGCAGGTGTGCGTGACCTGTTTAGGTGTGCAGGTGTGTGTGACCTGTTTAGGTGTGTGTGACCTGTTTAGGTGTGCAGGTGTGTGTGACCTGTTTAGGTGTGCAGGTGTGCGTGACCTGTTTAGGTGTGCAGGTGTGTGTGACCTGTTTAGGTGTGTGTGACCTGTTTAGGTGTGCAGGTGTGTGTGACCTGTTTAGGTGTGCAGGTGTGCGTGACCTGTTTAGGTGTGCAGGTGTGTGTGACCTGTTTAGGTGTGCAGGTGGGTGTGACCTGTTTAGGTGTGCAGGTGTGTGTGACCTGTTTAGGTGTGTGTGACCTGTTTAGGTGTGCAGGTGTGTGTGACCTGTTTAGGTGTGCAGGTGTGCGTGACCTGTTTAGGTGTGCAGGTGTGTGTGACCTGTTTAGGTGTGCAGGTGGGTGTGACCTGTTTAGGTGTGCAGGTGTGTGTGACCTGTTTAGGTGTGTGTGACCTGTTTAGGTGTGCAGGTGTGTGTGACCTGTTTAGGTGTGCAGGTGTGCGTGACCTGTTTAGGTGTGCAGGTGTGTGTGACCTGTTTAGGTGTGCAGGTGTGCGTGACCTGTTTAGGTGTGCAGGTGTGCGTGACCTGTTTAGGTGTGTGTGACCTGTTTAGGTGTGTGTGACCTGTTTAGGTGTGTGTGACCTGTTTAGGTGTGCGTGACCTGTTTAGGTGTGTGTGACCTGTTTAGGTGTGCAGGTGTGCGTGACCTGTTTAGGTGTGCAGGTGTGTGTGACCTGTTTAGGTGTGTGTGACCTGTTTAGGTGTGCAGGTGTGTGTGACCTGTTTAGGTGTGCAGGTGTGTGTGACCTGTTTAGGTGTGCAGGTGTGTGTGACCTGTTTAGGTGTGCAGGTGTGTGTGACCTGTTTAGGTGTGCAGGTGTGTGTGACCTGTTTAGGTGTGCAGGTGTGTGTGACCTGTTTAGGTGTGCAGGTGTGTGTGACCTGTTTAGGTGTGTGTGACCTGTTTAGGTGTGCAGGTGTGTGTGACCTGTTTAGGTGTGCAGGTGTGCGTGACCTGTTTAGGTGTGCGTGACCTGTTTAGGTGTGCAGGTGTGCGTGACCTGTTTAGGTGTGCAGGTGTGCGTGACCTGTTTAGGTGTGCAGGTGTGTGTGACCTGTTTAGGTGTGCAGGTGGATGTGACCTGTTTAGGTGTGCAGGTGTGTGTGACCTGTTTAGGTGTGCAGGTGGATGTGACCTGTTTAGGTGTGCAGGTGTGTGTGACCTGTTTAGGTGTGCAGGTGGGAGTGACCTGTTTAGGTGTGCAGGTAGGTGTGACCTGTTTAGGTGTGCAGGTGTGTGTGACCTGTTTAGGTGTGTGAGTGGTAAAGTTACCCGGGGGTGTGTGTGACCTGTTTAGGTGTGTGAGTGGTAAAGTTACCCGGGGGTGTGTGTGACCTGTTTAGGTGTGTGAGTGGTAAAGTTACCTGGGGGTGTGTGTGACCTGTTTAGGTGTGTGAGTGTTAAAGTTACCTGGGGGTGTGTGTGACCTGTTTAGGTGTGTGAGTGGTAAAGTTACCTGGGGGTGTGTGTGACCTGTTTAGGTGTGTGAGTGGTAAAGTTACCTGGGGGTGTGTGTGACCTGTTTAGGTGTGTGAGTGGTAAAGTTACCTGGGGGTGTGTGTGACCTGTTTAGGTGTGTGAGTGGTAAAGTTACCTGGGGGTGTGTGTGACCTGTTTAGGTGTGTGAGTGGTAAAGTTACCTGGGGGTGTGTGTGACCTGTTTAGGTGTGTGAGTGGTAAAGTTACCCGGGGGTGTGTGTGACCTGTTTAGGTGTGTGAGTGGTAAAGTTACCCGGGGGTGTGTGTGACCTGTTTAGGTGTGTGAGTGGTAAAGTTACCCGGGGGTGTGTGTGACCTGTTTAGGTGTGTGAGTGGTAAAGTTACCCGGGGGTGTGTGTGACCTGTTTAGGTGTGTGAGTGGTAAAGTTACCCGGGGGTGTGTGTGACCTGTTTAGGTGTGTGAGTGGTAAAGTTACCTGGGGGTGTGTGTGACCTGTTTAGGTGTGTGAGTGGTAAAGTTACCCGGGGGTGTGTGTGACCTGTTTAGGTGTGTGAGTGGTAAAGTTACCCGGGGGTGTGTGTGACCTGTTTAGGTGTGTGAG
Source organism: Oncorhynchus mykiss (assembly GCF_013265735.2). NCBI lineage: Eukaryota > Metazoa > Chordata > Actinopteri > Salmoniformes > Salmonidae > Oncorhynchus > Oncorhynchus mykiss. The sequence continues at coordinate 12,354,663 of NC_048581.1, read as the reverse complement.
TGGTAAAGTTACCCGGGGGTGTGTGTGACCTGTTTAGGTGTGTGAGTGGTAAAGTTACCCGGGGGTGTGTGTGACCTGTTTAGGTGTGTGAGTGGTAAAGTTACCCGGGGGTGTGTGTGACCTGTTTAGGTGTGTGAGTGGTAAAGTTACCCGGGGGTGTGTGTGACCTGTTTAGGTGTGTGAGTGGTAAAGTTACCCGGGGGTGTGTGTGTGTGTCTCACCTCTTGTTAGCGATGAGCGTTGCAGTACCAGACAGGGTGTCTCCTGCCTTGGTGAAGAGAGGGGACTGGAGCAGACAGCGGACCTGGTACCAGTGGGTCAGAGGCTCCGTAGGAGAGGTGGAGAGCCACACTGTTACCCTGGACACACAGTTAGATGGACCCACACACACAGTTAGATAAACACACACACACACACAGTTACAGTGGGGCAAAAAAGTATTTAGTCAGCCACCAATTGTGCAAGTTCTCCCACTTAAAAAGATGAGAGGCCTGTAATTTTCATCATAGGTACACTTCAACTATGACAGACAAAATGAGAAAAAAATCCAGAAAATCACATTGTAGGATTTTTAATGAATTTATTTGCAAATTATGGTGGAAAATAAGTATTTGGTCAATAACAAAAGTTTCTCAATACTTTGTTATATACCCTTTGTTGGCAATGACAGAGGTCAAACGTTTGCTGTAAGTCTTCACAAGGTTTTCACACACTGTTGCTGGTATTTTGACCCATTCCTCCATGCAGATCTCCTCTAGAGCAGTGATGTTTTGGGGCTGTTGCTGGGCAACACAGACTTTCAACTCCCTTCAAAGATTTTATATGGGGTTGAGATCTGGAGACTGGCTAGGCCACTCCAGGACCTTGAAATGCTTCTTACGAAGCCACTCCTTCATTGCCCGGGCAGTGTGTTTGGGATCATTGTCATGCTGAAAGACCCAGCCACGTTTAATCTTCAATGCCCTTGCTGATGGAAGGAGGTTTTCACTCAAAATCTCACGATACATGGCCCCATTCATTTTTTCCTTTACACGGATCAGTCGTCCTGGTCCCTTTGCAGAAAAACAGCCCCAAAGCATGATGTTTCCACCCCCATGCTTCACAGTAGGTATGGTGTTCTTTGGATGCAACTCAGCATTCTTTGTCCTCCAAACACGACGAGTTGAGTTTTTACCAAAAAGTTCTATTTTGGTTTCATCTGACCATATGACATTCTCCCAATCTTCTTCTGGATCATCCAAATGCTCTCTAGCAAACTTCAGACGGGCCTGGACATGTACTGGCTTATGCAGGGGGACACGTCTGGCACTGCAGGATTTGAGTCCCTGGCGGCGTAGTGTGTTACTGATGGCAGGCTTTGTTACTTTGGTCCCAGCTCTCTGCAGGTCATTCACTAGGTCCCTCCGTGTGGTTCTGGGATTTTTGCTCACCGTTCTTGTGATCATTTTGACCCCACGGGGTGAGATCTTGCGTGGAGCCCCAGATCGAGGGAGATTATCAGTGGTCTTGTATGTCTTCCATTTCCTAATAATTGCTCCCACAGTTGATTTCTTCAAACCAAGCTGCTTACCTATTGCAGATTCAGTCTTCTCAGCCTTGTGCAGGTCTACAATTTTGTTTCGGTGTCCTTTGACAACTCTTTGGTCTTGGCCATAGTGGAGTTTGGAGTGTGACTGTTTGAGGTGTCTTTTATACTGATAACAAGTTCAAACAGGTGCCATTAATACAGGTAACGAGTGGAGGACAGAGGAGCATCTTAAATAAGAAGTTACAGGTCTGTGAGAGCCAGAAATCTTGCTTGTTTGTAGGTGACCAAATACTTATTTTCCACCATCATTTGCAAATAAATTAGTTAAAAACCCTACAATGTGATTTTCTGGATTTTTTCCCCTCATTTTGTCTGTCATAGTTGAAGTGTACCTATGCTGAAAATTACAGGCCTCATCTTTTTATGTGGGAGAACTTGCACAATTGGTGGCTGACTAAATACTTTTTTGCCCCACTGTAGATGGACCCACACACAGTCAGATGGACCCACACACACACACACACAGATGGACACGGACACACACAGATGGACACACACAGATGGACACACACAGATGGACACACACAGATGGACACACACAGATGGACACACACACAGATGGACACACACAGATGGACACACACAGATGGACACACACACAGATGGACACACACACAGATGGACACACACAGAAAATATGAAGGAAAGCAGGTCAATCAAGACTGACAAGAGTTTACACAACACACACAGGGGACTCACGCTGAGCCGATGAAAGCCACGTCAAACCAGAAGGCCAGACCATGGACCAGACCTGACGTCATCATGTGGAACTTGAAGGGAATCTCCATCCTGAGAGAGAGAAGAGAGAGGGAAGAGGAGAGCGAGAAAGAGGAGAGCGAGAAAGAGGAGAGCGAGAAAGAGAGCGAGAAAGAGGAGAGCGAGAAAGAGGAGAGCGAGAAAGAGAGCGAGAAAGAGGAGAGCGAGAAAGAGGAGAGCGAGAAAGAGGGGCGAGAAAGAGGGGCGAGAAAGGGGAGAGAGGGGGGCGAGAAAGAGGAGAGAGGGGGGCGAGAAAGAGGAGAGAGGGGGGCGAGAAAGAGGAGAGAGGTTTAAGTGGACTAAACTCTCAGCAGTAACCTCAGTCAACAGAACCCTCAGATTAAACACAACATCAGGCCCTGGATTCATAACCAGTCTCAGAGTGCTGATCTAGGATCAGCTCCCCTGTCCATTCATTATCATCTAAAAATAGGCTAAATTGATCCTGGATCAGCATTCCTACTCCAAGTCTCTTTCTGAAGAAGAGAGCTCTCTAAATACTACAGGCCCCAGAAGGAGAGCTCTCTAAATACTACAGGCCCCAGAAGGAGAGCTCTCTAAATACTACAGGCCCCAGAAGGAGAGCTCTAAATACTACAGGCCCCAGAAGGAGAGCTCTCTAAATACTACAGGCCCCAGAAGGAGAGCTCTCTAAATACTACAGGCCCCAGAAGGAGAGCTCTCTAAATACTACAGGCCCCAGAAGGAGAGCTCTCTAAATACTACAGGCCCCAGAAGGAGAGCTCTCTAAATACTACAGGCCCCAGAAGGAGAGCTCTCTAAATACTACAGGCCCCAGAAGGAGAGCTCTCTAAATACTACAGGCCCCAGAAGGAGAGCTCTCTAAATACTACAGGCCCCAGAAGGAGAGCTCTCTAAATACTACAGGCCCCAGAAGGAGAGCTCTCTAAATACTACAGGCCCCAGAAGGAGAGCTCTCTAAATACTACAGGCCCCAGAAGGAGAGCTCTCTAAATACTACAGGCCCCAGAAGGAGAGCTCTCTAAATACTACAGGCCCCAGAAGGAGAGCTCTCTAAATACTACAGGCCCCAGAAGGAGAGCTCTCTAAATACTACAGGCCCCAGAAGGAGAGCTCTCTAAATACTACAGGCCCCAGAAGGAGAGCTCTCTAAATACTACAGGCCCCAGAAGGAGAGCTCTCTAAATACTACAGGCCCCAGAAGGAGAGCTCTCTAAATACTACAGGCCCCAGAAGGAGAGCTCTCTAAATACTACAGGCCCCAGAAGGAGAGCTCTCTAAATACTACAGGCCCCAGAAGGAGAGCTCTCTAAATACTACAGGCCCCAGAAGGAGAGCTCTCTAAATACTACAGGCCCCAGAAGGAGAGCTCTCTAAATACTACAGGCCCCAGAAGGAGAGCTCTCTAAATACTACAGGCCCCAGAAGGAGAGCTCTCTAAATACTACAGGCCCCAGAAGGAGAGCTCTCTAAATACTACAGGCCCCAGAAGGAGAGCTCTCTAAATACTACAGGCCCCAGAAGGAGAGCTCTCTAAATACTACAGGCCCCAGAAGGAGAGCTCTCTAAATACTACAGGCCCCAGAAGGAGAGCTCTCTAAATACTACAGGCCCCAGAAGGAGAGCTCTCTAAATACTACAGGCCCCAGAAGGAGAGCTCTCTAAATACTACAGGCCCCAGAAGGAGAGCTCTCTAAATACTACAGGCCCCAGAAGGAGAGCTCTCTAAATACTACAGGCCCCAGAAGGAGAGCTCTCTAAATACTACAGGCCCCAGAAGGAGAGCTCTCTAAATACTACAGGCCCCAGAAGGAGAGCTCTCTAAATACTACAGGCCCCAGAAGGAGAGCTCTCTAAATACTACAGGCCCCAGAAGGAGAGCTCTCTAAATACTACAGGCCCCAGAAGGAGAGCTCTCTAAATACTACAGGCCCCAGAAGGAGAGCTCTCTAAATACTACAGGCCCCAGAAGGAGAGCTCTCTAAATACTACAGGCCCCAGAAGGAGAGCTCTCTAAATACTACAGGCCCCAGAAGGAGAGCTCTCTAAATACTACAGGCCCCAGAAGGAGAGCTCTCTAAATACTACAGGCCCCAGAAGGAGAGCTCTCTAAATACTACAGGCCCCAGAAGGAGAGCTCTCTAAATACTACAGGCCCCAGAAGGAGAGCTCTCTAAATACTACAGGCCCCAGAAGGAGAGCTCTCTAAATACTACAGGCCCCAGAAGGAGAGCTCTCTAAATACTACAGGCCCCAGAAGGAGAGCTCTCTAAATACTACAGGCCCCAGAAGGAGAGCTCTCTAAATACTACAGGCCCCAGAAGGAGAGCTCTCTAAATACTACAGGCCCCAGAAGGAGAGCTCTCTAAATACTACAGGCCCCAGAAGGAGAGCTCTCTAAATACTACAGGCCCCAGAAGGAGAGCTCTCTAAATACTACAGGCCCCAGAAGGAGAGCTCTCTAAATACAGGCCCCAGAAGGAGAGAGGAGGCGATGGGACTCACCTGTGCAGATCCCCCTCCTTCGCGTCCAGGAAGTTGACAGTGTATTTGACAGACTTGGACATGAGGATACGGATATCAAAGGTGTCCTGAGAGAGAGAGAGAGACAGAGAGAGAGACAGAGATCATTACATTTCTGTATTAGATTGATAAGAGATATACAGTTGAAGTCAGAAGTTTACATACACTTAGGTTGGAGTCTTAAAACTTGTTTTTCGATTAGGACATATACTTTGTGTATGACACAAGTAATTTTTCCAACAATTGTTTACAGACAGATTATTTCCCTTATAATTCACTGTATCACAATTCCAGTGGGTCAGAAGTTTACATACACTAAGTTGACTGTGCCTTTAAACAGCTTGGAAAATTCCAGAAAATGATGTCATGGCTTTAGAAGCTTCTGATAGGCTAATTGACATCATTTGAGTCAATTCGAGGTGCACCTGTGGATGTATTTCAGGGCCTACCTTCAAACTAAATTCCTCTTTGCTTGACATCATGGGAAATCAAAAGAAATCAGACCAGGTTCATCTGTACAAACAATAGTACGCAGGTATAAACACTATGGGACCACGTAACCCTCATACCGCCCAGGAAGGAGACGCGTTCTGTCTCCTAGAGATGAACGTACTTTGGTGCGAAAAGTGCAAATCAATACCAGAACAACAGCAATTGACCTTGTGAAGATGCTGGAGGAAACACGTACAAAAGTATCTATATCCACAGTAAAACGAGTCCTATATCGACATCACCTGAAAGGCCGCTCAGCAAGGAAGAAGCCACTGCTCCAAAACCACCATAAAAAAGCCAGACTACAGTTTGCAACTGCACATGGGGACAAAGATCGTACTTTTTGGAGAAATGTCCTCTGGTCTGATGAAACAAAAATAGAACTGTTTGGCCATAATGACCATTGTTATATTTGGAGTTAAAAGGGGGAGGCTTGCAAGCCGAAGAACACCATCCCAACCGTGAAGCATGGGGGTGGCAGCATCATGTTGTGGGGGTGCTTTGCTGCAGGAGAGACTGGTGTACTTCACAAAATAGATGGCATCATGAGGATGGAAGTTACGTGGATATATTGAAGCAACATCTCAAGATATCAGTCAGAAAGTTAAAGCTTGGTCGCAAATGGGTCTTCCAAATGGACAATGACCCCAAGCATACTTCCAAGGTTGTGGCAAAATGGCTTAAGGACAACAAAGTCAAGGTATTGGAGTGGCCATCACAAAGCCCTGATTTCAATACTACAGAACATTTGTGGGCAGAACTGAAAAAGTGTGTGCGAGCAAGGAGGTCTACAAACCTGACTCAGTTACACCAGCTCTGTCAGCAGGAATGGACCGAAACGTTTGACCCAAGTTAAACCATTTAAAGGCAATGCTACCAAGTACTAATGCTACCAAGTACTAATGCTAACAAGTACTAATGCTACCAAGTACCAATGCTACCACGTACCAATGCTACCACGTACTAATGCTACCACGTACTAATGCTACCACGTACTAATGCTACCACGTACTAATTGAGTGTATGTACACTTCTGACCCACTGGGAATGTGATGAAAGAAATAAAAGCTGAAATAAATAATTCTCTCTACTATTATTCTGACATTTCCCATTCTTAAAATAAAGTGGTGATCCTAACTGACCTAAGACAGGGTATTTTTACTAGGATTAAATGTCAGGTGTTGTGAAAAACTGAGATTACATGTATTTGGCTAAGGTGTATGTAAACTTCTGACTTCAACTGTATGTATATAGTTTTTTTTTATTTTGATAGTTGTTCTGAGTGACTTGGCTTCAGCAACATTCACCTTGTCAATCATGCCATTAAAGCATACTGAATTAGAGAGAGAGAACTGAGGATGAGAACCTAATAGAATAGAGAGAGAGGAGGGGAGAGAGAGGAGGGGAGGATGAGAACCTAATAGAATAGAGAGAGAGGAGGGGAGAGAGAGGAGGGGAGGATGAGAACCTAATAGAATAGAGAGAGAGGAGGGGAGGATGAGAACCTAATAGAATAGAGAGAGGAGGGGAGGATGAGAACCTACTAGAATAGAGAGAGAGGAGGGGAGGATGAGAACCTAATAGAATAGAGAGAGGAGGGGAGGATGAGAACCTAATAGAATAGAGAGAGGAGGGGAGGATGAGAACCTAATAGAATAGAGAGAGGAGGGGAGGATGAGAACCTAATAGAATAGAGAGAGGAGGGGAGGATGAGAACCTAATAGAATAGAGAGAGGAGGGGAGGATGAGAACCTAATAGAATAGAGAGGAGGGGAGAGAGAGGAGGGGAGGATGAGAACCTAATAGAAGAGAGAGAGGAGGGGAGAGAGAGGAGGGGAGGATGAGAACCTAATAGAATAGAGAGAGGAGGGGAGGATGAGAACCTAATAGAATAGAGAGAGGGGAGGATGAGAACCTACTAGAATAGAGAGAGAGGGGAGGATGAGAACCTAATAGAATAGAGAGAGGGGAGGATGAGAACCTACTAGAATAGAGAGAGGAGGGGAGGATGATAACCTACTAGAATAGAGAGAGAGGAGGGGAGAGAGAACTGAGGATGAGAACCTAATAGAATAGAGAGAGGAGGGGAGGATGAGAACCTACTAGAATAGAGAGAGGAGGGGAGGATGATAACCTAATAGAAGAGAGAGAGAGGGGAGGATGAGAACCTACTAGAATAGAGAGAGGAGGGGAGGATGAGAACCTACTAGAATAGAGAGAGGAGGGGAGGATGAGAACCTACTAGAATAGAGAGAGAGGAGGGGAGGATGAGAACCTAATAGAATAGAGAGAGGAGGGGAGGATGAGAACCTACTAGAATAGAGAGAGAGGAGGGGAGGATGAGAACCTAATAGAATAGAGAGAGGAGGGGAGGATGAGAACCTAATAGAATAGAGAGGAGGGGAGAGATAACTGAGGATGAGAACCTAATAGAATAGAGAGAGAGGAGGGGAGAGAGAACTGAGGATGAGAACCTAATAGAATAGAGAGAGAGGAGGGGAGAGAGAACTGAGGATGAGAACCTAATAGAATAGAGAGAAACTGAGGATGAGAACCTAATAGAATAGAGAGAAACTGAGGATGAGAACCTAATAGAATAGAGAAACTGAGGATGAGAACCATATTGGGGGGGAAGAGTCTCACCACAATGGGTTGTCTGAAATACTCGTCTACTGCAGCTTCTCTCAGTGATGACAGATCAACACCATGGAACGATGGCTGATACCTGACAAACAGAGAGAGAGAGACCGTGGGAAGTGGCTTTAGTTAGTTGACGTAGTGACAATTAAATATTTGTGTATAGTTGTTATTTAAGGTCTGGTGAATTCCCCCCCCCCACACCCCCCCAACACTTTCCAGGTGAAAATTAAGTTTTAATAATATAGTAAATAAAGTGAAAGGAGATTCACCAGAAGTTGCATAAGTGAGAGTTAGACTGTAGCTTGTTAAATGAAGGTAGTAAGTAAAGTGAAAGGAGATTCACCAGAAGTTGGCCTTGGTAAACTGTTCCATGTATAACTGTTCGTCTGTGAAGGGAGCCAGGTGGACGTCACCTAGAGTGGGGAACATGTTACCTAGGAGAGGAGAGAGGGTTAGGGCTGTCGGCAACACCTCTATACACCTGTTTACTGTTGGTCTGTGAAGGGAGCCAGGTGGACGTCACCTAGAGTGGGGAACATGTTACCTAGGAGAGGAGAGAGGGTTGGGGCTGTTTACATTTAATTTCCTCATCCCGCTATTTCTTTACTTCCATATCTCCTGTTCTCCATCTTACCGTTGGGCTGTATCCCTCCTTCTCTCATCCATCAGTTCCTGTATCCCTCCCTCTCTCATCCATCACCCCTCTCTCTCTCATCCCCTCCACCACTTCCTCTCCCTCCCTCTGTCATCCACCACTTCATCCATTCCTCCCTCATCCATCACGTTCTCTATCCCTCCCTCATCTATCACGTCCTCTATCCCTCCCTCATCCATCACGTCCTCTATCCCTCCCAACCTCTCTCGTCCATCACTCCCTCCCTCATCGATCACCTCCCTCATCCATCACGTCCTCTATCCCTCCCTCATCCATCACGTCCTCTATCCCTCCCTCATCCATCACGTCCTCTATCCCTCCCTCATCCATCACGTCCGCTATCCCTCCCAACCTCTCTCGTCCATCACCTCCTCCCTCTCTCTCTCAGCTTTAACAACTTCTTGGCATGTAGGAAGCTCCCCAGCATGTAGGAAGCTCCCCAGCATGTAGGAAGCTCCCCAGCATTCTCTAACCTCCTCTCTCCTTCCTTCCATCCCTCCTCACCGTTGGGTTTGAGGAACTTCTTGGCGTGTAGGTAACTCTCCAGCATTCTCTCGTTGAAGAGCATGTATCCCATGGGTTCAGAGATGATGATGTCCACCTGCTCTGGTAGAGAGATCTCCTCCACCTTCCCTGCTATCACCACCACACGATCCCCCATTCCGTTGGAGTTTACCAGCACCTACACACACGGGGTTAGGGTGTGTATGTGATATAGAGGCCTCCTCGACCACGCGCTCTCAGTGTAGTCTAATTAACAACAACTACATCACTAAGAATCACCACAATAATATATCACAGCAAAAGAAACTAACCCACACTCATACTGTCAGTGTGGTGGTGGTCAGTGTGGTGGTGGTCAGTGTGGTGGTGGTCAGTGTGGTGGGCGGTCAGTGTGGTGGTGGTCAGTGTGGTAGGTGGTCAGTGTGGTGGCGGTCAGTGTGGTAGGCGGTCAGTGTGGTGGTGGTCAGTGTGGTAGGTGGTCAGTGTGGTGGTGGTCAGTGTGGTAGGCGGTCAGTGTGGTGGTGGTCAGTGTGGTAGGCGGTCAGTGTGGTGGTGGTCAGTGTGGTAGATGGTCAGTGTGGTGGTGGTCAGTGTGGTAGGTGGTCAGTGTGGTGGCGGTCAGTGTGGTGGCGGTCAGTGTGGTGGGCGGTCAGTGTGGTAGGCGGTCAGTGTGGTGGTGGTCAGTGTGGTGGTGGTCAGTGTGGTGGTGGTCAGTGTGGTAGATGGTCAGTGTGGTGGCGGTCAGTGTGGTGGTGGTCAGTGTGGTAGATGGTCAGTGTGGTGGTGGTCAGTGTGGTAGGCGGTCAGTGTGGTGGTGGTCAGTGTGGTAGGTGGTCAGTGTGGTGGTGGTCAGTGTGGTGGGCGGTCAGTGTGGTGGTGGTCAGTGTGGTAGGTGGTCAGTGTGGTGGCGGTCAGTGTGGTGGTGGTCAGTGTGGTGGTGGTCAGTGTGCTAGGTGGTCAGTGTGGTGGCGGTCAGTGTGGTGGTGGTCAGTGTGGTAGGTGGTCAGTGTGGTGGCGGTCAGTGTGGTGGGCGGTCAGTGTGGTGGCGGTCAGTGTGGTGGCGGTCAGTGTGGTGGTGGTCAGTGTGGTGGTGGTCAGTGTGGTAGGCGGTCAGTGTGGTGGTGGTCAGTGTGGTAGGCGGTCAGTGTGGTAGGCGGTCAGTGTGGTAGGTGGTCAGTGTGGTAGGCGGTCAGTGTGGTGGTGGTCAGTGTGGTAGGCGGTCAGTGTGGTAGGCGGTCAGTGTGGTAGGTGGTCAGTGTGGTGGCGGTCAGTGTGGTAGGCGGTCAGTGTGGTGGTGGTCAGTGTGGTAGGCGGTCAGTGTGGTAGGTGGTCAGTGTGGTAGGCGGTCAGTGTGGTAGGCGGTCAGTGTGGTAGGCGGTCAGTGTGGTAGGCGGTCAGTGTGGTAGGCGGTCAGTGTGGTAGGCGGTCAGTGTGGTAGGCGGTCAGTGTGGTAGGCGGTCAGTGTGGTAGGCGGTCAGTGTGGTAGGCGGTCAGTGTGGTGGGCGGTCAGTGTGGTGGGCGGTCAGTGTGGTGGTGGTCAGTGTGGTGGGCGGTCAGTGTGGTGGTGGTCAGTGTGGTAGGCGGTCAGTGTGGTGGTGGTCAGTGTGGTAGGCGGTCAGTGTGGTAGGCGGTCAGTGTGGTAGGTGGTCAGTGTGGTGGGCGGTCAGTGTGGTAGGCGGTCAGTGTGGTGGGCGGTCAGTGTGGTGGTGGTCAGTGTGGTGGTGGTCAGTGTGGTGGTGGTCAGTGTGGTGGGCGGTCAGTGTGGTGGTGGTCAGTGTGGTAGGCGGTCAGTGTGGTGGTGGTCAGTGTGGTAGGCGGTCAGTGTGGTAGGTGGTCAGTGTGTGTTACCTCTGCGTGCTGGGCCATGGTGCTAGCCTCCACAGCGTAGACCTTCCTGGCTCCGGCCTGCGCCGCAAAGAACGACAGAATACCTGAACCACAGCCCACATCTAACACCACCTAGAGAGAAGGGGAGGGAGGAAGAGGAAGAGAGATCACAGATCATTGGACTGGCAGCACACATAAATCAGTCACTGTGCGTGTGTGTGTGTGTGTGGTACCTTGTCCTTAAAGTCAGCGTGGTTCTGAAGGATGGCACGTTGGTAGGTTCCGGTCCGAACATAGTCCTGCATCATGTTCTGCTGCTGAGAGAGATAGCCATAGAACTGGAGGGAGAGGAGGGGCAAAGGGCAGAAGGCAAAGGTCATTCAGAGGCCAATCAGTCAAAGTTCAGCAGTTCTCTCCAATGTCTTTTATACTTGATAACGCTGTGTGTGTGTGTGTGTCTCTGTGTGTGTGTGTGTGTGTGTGTCTCTGTGTGTGTGTGTGTGTGTGTGTCTCTGTGTGTGTGTGTGTGTGTCTCTGTGTGTGTGTGTGTGTGTGTGTGTCTCTGTGTGTGTGTGTGTGTGTGTGTGTCTCTGTGTGTGTGTGTGTGTGTGTGTCTCTGTGTGTGTGTGTGTCTCTGTGTGTGTGTGTGTGTGTGTCTGTGTGTGTGTGTGTGTGTGTGTGTGTGTGTGTGTGTGTGTGTGTCTCTCTGTGTGTGTGTGTGTGTGTGTGCGTGCGTGTCCCACCTGAAAGTATTGCACGGCAGAGGACTCTTCTGTCCTGTCACTGAAGACGGAGTGTTCTGCATTGTGGCCCCGGCAACTCTTCAGAATGTTATAGAAGGAAGTAAACTCTACACACACACACACACACACTTAGAAACAGACTTTACATCACTGCACAACTTTTGTAAAACATTCACACAGCCTACCTGCAGGTGTGGAGAACTGTAGCAGGACACTGTTGCAGCCCAGTGTGATGATGAATGACTGTTTCCCCACGCGACTGCATTCCGTTTCCCTGGACAACGAACACTTGAAGACTGATGTCTCATCGCCTGTTGACAAACCACCACAGACAGGTAAGATAAAGCCACACACACACACACACACAATATTTCCAAAGTAGAATTAAACCAACTTTTCAAAGCACTGGTAGGAGTTAAAATGTCTCTATCAGTGCTTCACCTGAAGCATCCGCAGAAGCATGTAAACAGGTGCAAGAGCTTGGCAAGCACGCATGCTTCTATGTTCAACTTGCTTCAGGTGAGACATTTTAACACAATAGTACTTTGAAAAGTTGATTTAATTACACTTTTTTGTATAGTCTCATTTCTACACGCACGGGTAAAGTAAGTTCAAATATATTTTTTTATTCAACATTCTGGCTTGCAGAGGTCTAATTACAACGATTCAATTATCGCCCAACATCAAATTCAATGAGATTCAACGTCGGGTTTCCAGGCTAACTGACGTTACTCTACAATGAAAGATGTGAAGCTACAGGACAAAGCCACCAAGATGTATAAGGCACACCAAGCCTCAAACTTAGCATGCTAGTTACCTAGCCATCTCATAACGTTAATAAAGATGCTATTGTATATGTACTGTATCAATATTCTGGTAATAACCACCCGATTTCTACAACATCAGTTCATTTTGGAAAAACACATTTGGGCTGAACTTGTGCTATCCCAACGCACCGGCCCATCACAGTGAAATGCTACCTGGTTAGCAAGATGCTAAAGTCAGTTAGCCGCCGCTTTACTGATTGATTCTTCATAGCATCGTGAAGGGTTGTCCGGCTGCCACAAGGCAGGAAGCGCTAGCTAACTAGCGGATAGTCTAATCAATACGCCGGGAGCTGGTTATAGCAGCTACTTACTATTGGAGAGATTTAGGAGAGCCGTGTCTGGGGTGCTTTTAACCTCCAACCTCAGGGGCTGTTGCTCGGAGTGTCGCTGGATCTCTCCGTTCGCGTCCCCGATGGACCGCAACCGCACACAGGGAAACACCGATACCGCCATCTTTGCTACTTGACTTTGCTTCGTCGGCTCAGACTTCACGATCACGCAAACTACGGTGCTGCTCGCTACTGCCACCCACAGTCAGTCGGGGCATAACAGAAGCTGCATCTTGTGAAATACCAAGGCTATCTGTCTTTGTTTCTGAAACCTGGGGGACAGAGGGTAGTCCAATAATGTGTGTGTGTGTGTGTGTGTGTATGTATATATATATATATCTCCATTAAAAAGTTTGCGGTCACTTAGAAGCATTTTTTTTGCCCATTAAAATAACATGAATTGATCAGAAATACAGTGTAGACATGGTTAATGTTGTGACCATTGCAGCTAGAAACTACTAATTTTTTATGGAATATCTACACAGGCGTACAGAGGCCCATTATCAGCAACCATCACTCCTGTGTTCCAATGGCACGTTGTGTTAGCTAATCCAAGTTGATGATTTTAAAAGGCTAGTTGATCATTAGAAAACACTTTTGCAATTATGTTAGAACAGCTGAAAACGGTTGTGCTGACTAAAGAAGCAATTACAACTGGCCTTCTTTAGACTAGTTGAGTATCTGGAGCAATAGCATTTGTTTTGTTGCTCTGTTGGCACATTGGAAGTATGCCTTTCAAAAATGTTTAGGCATCAACAATCTATCCAAAGAACCACCCACATACATAAAGTAGTCACACACACATAGTGGTAAATGTGATTTACTAGGTTGGAAACACAGTTACAAAGTTCAGGCACAGAGGATGGACAGTATAACACAGTTACAAAGTTCAGGCACAGAGGATGGACAGTATAACACAGTTACAAAGTTCAGAAACAGAGGATAGACAGTATAACACAGTTACAAAGTTCAGGCACAGAGGATGGACAGTATAACACAGTTACAAAGTTCAGGCACAGAGGATGGACAGTATAACACAGTTACAAAGTTCAGGCACAGAGGATGGACAGTATAACACAGTTACAAAGTTAAGGCACAGAGGATCGACAGTATGACACAGTTACAAAGTTCAGGCACAGAGGATGGACAGTATAACACAGTTACAAAGTTAAGGCACAGAGGATAGACAGTATGACACAGTTACAAAGTTCAGGCACAGAGGATGGACAGTATAACACAGTTACAAAGTTCAGGCACAGAGGATGGACAGTATAACACAGTTACAAAGTTCAGGCACAGAGGATGGACAGTATATCAGGTATCAAATTAAAACTCCTCATTCAAGGCCGGTAGCGAGGCTAGACAGTTCCACGCTCACAGTTCAACGATAAAAACAAACTGCGATGTAGGCTGATGGAATCATAAAAATGGTAGTCATGGTGATGTGGCTAATCAGTAACCTGAAACAAGCCGAAGCACCAGCTGTGGCATATGGAAATTAGTGTTTGTCTTAGTTAAATACGTTCCCATTTGCTATTGTGTTATCTGTGACAATGTAGGCTAGTGTAAAAAGATGCTATAGTGTTATCTGTGACTGAATGTAGGCTAGTGGAAAACCATGCTATAGTGTTATCTGTGACTGAATGTAGGCTAGTGGAATACCATGCTATAGTGTTATCTGTGACTGAATGTAGGCTAGTGGAAAACCATGCTATAGTGTTATCTGTGACTGAATGTAGGCTAGTGGAATACCATGCTATAGTGTTATCTGTGACTGAATGTAGGCTAGTGGAAAACCATGCTATAGTGTTATCTGTGACTGAATGTAGGCTAGTGGAATACCATGCTATAGTGTTATCTGTGACTGAGTGTAGGCTAGTGTTAAACCATGCTATAGTGTTATCTGTGACTGAATGTAGGCTAGTGGAAAACCATGCTATAGTGTTATCTGTGACTGAATGTAGGCTAGTGTAAAACCATGCTATAGTGTTATCTGTGACTGAATGTAGGCTAGTGTAAAACCATGCTATAGTGTTATCTGTGACTGAATGTAGGCTAGTGGAATACCATGCTATAGTGTTATCTGTGACTGAATGTAGGCTAGTGTAAAACCATGCTATAGTGTTATCTGTGACTGAATGTAGGCTAGTGGAATACCATGCTATAGTGTTATCTGTGACTGAATGTAGGCTAGTGTAAAACCATGCTATAGTGTTATCTGTGACTGAATGTAGGCTAGTGGAAAACCATGCTATAGTGTTATCTGTGACTGAATGTAGGCTAGTGGAAAACCATGCTATAGTGTTATCTGTGACTGAATGTAGGCTAGTGTAAAACCATGCTATAGTGTTATCTGTGACTGAATGTAGGCTGGTGGAAAACCATGCTATAGTGTTATCTGTGACTGAATGTAGGCTAGTGGAAAACCATGCTATAGTGTTATCTGTGACTGAATGTAGGCTAGTGGAAAACCATGCTATAGTGTTATCTGTGACTGAATGTCGGCTAGTGGAAAACCATGCTATAGTGTTATCTGTGACTGAATGTAGGCTAGTGGAAAACCATGCTATAGTGTTATCTGTGACTGAATGTAGGCTAGTGGAAAACCATGCTATAGTGTTATCTGTGACTGAATGTAGGCTAATGGAAAACCATGCTATAGTGTTATCTGTGACTGAATGTAGGCTAGTGGAAAACCATGCTATAGTGTTATCTGTGACTGAATGTAGGCTAGTGGAATACCATGCTATAGTGTTATCTGTGACTGAATGTAGGCTAGTGGAAAACCATGCTATAGTGTTATCTGTGACTGAATGTAGGCTAGTGTTAAACCATGCTATAGTGTTATCTGTGACTGAATGTAGGCTAGTGGAAAACCATGCTATAGTGTTATCTGTGACTGAATGTAGGCTAGTGTTAAACCATGCTATAGTGTTATCTGTGACTGAATGTAGGCTAGTGTAAAACCATGCTATAGTGTTATCTGTGACTGAATGTAGGCTAGTGGAAAAAACGTGAGAAGGACATGAGTATTTCCAGGGAAAAAGGCCAAGGACAGGAGTGTCTTCCTAAAAAAAAGGTACAGGAGGGCACAACAATGTAACATTTAAGATCACATCAGTATCATCACAACCGAATGAACGAACCCTTCGATAAAAAGGCAGATTATTTCATAAAATCTTAAATAAAATAGGTTGACGAAAGTTTAAAATAAACATGTAACTGCCAGTCTCTTGTATAGAGTACAACTGGGGAGATGTGGTTAGTGTTCCGCATTAATTCTAGATTCTAATTCTATGGTTCTGGATCCCTGGGTTGAGAATGTCAACCTGTACCATGTGGTAGTTTGTACCAGGAAGTATACTGCACGTGGAACACAAGCAATAGAAGGTGACAGGACAGCATGTAGGCCAATAGGCTAGAACTGTAGGCTAAATATCAATACGTACCCTGGTTAAAACATTCAACGGTTGGTCACTTCCTTATTGTGCGGAACATGTCGTCGGACACATAAGTTGCATCCCAAATAACACCCTATTCTCTATATACTGCACTATAGGGCTCTGGTCTAAAGTAGTGCACTATATAGGGAATAGGGTGCTATTTGGGAGACAACCTCAAAGGCACATTCACTGGCTGCCTGCCTATCAGAGGCTGATATCATACTGGTGGAAAGTACAGTGCATAGATACAATGTAGGGTTGGAGAACTACAGTAACTTTCCAAAACTTGACAGATTTTTCCAGAAATTCCAGTAGAAGATTCCTGGGTTTTCTGCTTATTCCCTCCCGATTCCAGGAATCTTACAACAGGAATTTCTGGAAAACTGGGGAATTTTCAGGAAGTTACAACCCTAATACAATGTCATCATCATGATCATCATAACAAATAGGATATCACATCAACATCCTGAACATACATGTATAATGGCACTACTAGGCTTTATCTTAATACACAGACTGTCTAGCCTGGTCCCAGATCTGTTTGTGCGGTCTTGCCAACATCTTTGGTCATTGTCGTGCCTTGGCATGCCAGATCTGGGATCAGGCTAGAGGGATAGCTGCAACACACAAATGGACCAGCAGTAGAGAGAGAAGAGGAAGGGTCCCTCATAGGACATACAGCAACAACTCCTCCTCCATACACTGACTGCTGCTGCAGAGAGAGACAGACAGAGGGGGTGGGGGGAGAGAGACAGACAGAGGGGGTGGGGAGAGAGACAGACAGAGGGGGTGGAGAGAGAGACAGACAGAGGGGGTGGAGAGAGAGACAGACAGAGGGGGTGGAGAGAGAGAGAGACAGAGGGGGTGGAGAGAGAGAGAGGAGAGAGGGGGTGGAGAGAGAGAGTGGAGAGAGAGAGAGTGGAGAGAGAGAGAGAGAGAGAGTGGAGAGAGAGTGGAGAGAGAGAGTGGAGAGAGAGAGAGAGAGAGAAGAGAGAGAGAGAGAGAGGAGAAAGAGAAAGAGAAAGAGAAAGAGAAAGAGAGAGAGAGAGAGAGAGAGAGAGAGAGAGAGAGAGAGAGAGAGAGAGAGAGAGTAAATAAACAAAATACTATCAACCACACACATAATTATTATAATTAGGAGCATCTGACATATTGCCAATTCACCAGCATCTATCTCATCCAAAACCCAGACAGGAGACTGGAACAGGTGAGAGAGTGGAGAAGAGAGGAGGAGGGATAAGAGGAGACAAAGGTGTACATCCTTAGAACAGGCTGCAGGACTCTGGAGAGAGAAGGAGAAGAGGAGGAGAGTGGATGAAGGTGTCCTAGACTACCTCAGAACAGGCTGCAGGACTTAGAGGGGTGAGAAAGGAAGAGGATAGGAGACTGTGTACTAGGTTACCTCAGACCAGACTGCAGGACTTGGCAGAGAGAAGGAGAAGAAGAGGATAGGAGACTGTGTACTAGGTTACCTCAGACCAGACTGCAGGACTTGGCAAAGAGAAGGAGAAGAGGATAGGAGACTGTGTACTAGGTTACCTCAGACCAGACTGCAGGACTTGGCAGAGAGAAGGAGAAGAAGAGGATAGGAGACTGTGTACTAGGTTACCTCAGACCAGGCTGTAGGACTTGGCAGAGAGAAGGAGAAGAGGATAGGAGACTGTGTACTAGGTTACCTCAGACCAGACTGCAGGACTTGGCAGAGAGAAGGAGAAGAGGATAGGAGACTGTGTACTAGGTTACCTCAGACCAGACTGCAGGACTTGGCAGAGAGAAGGAGAAGAAGAGGATAGGAGACTGTGTACTAGGTTACCTCAGACCAGGCTGTAGGACTTGGCAGAAAGAGGTAATAATATATTTTTTTGGGGGGGTTAATATTTGTCCTGTTACACACGTGTGTAATGTAAATGTGTTTCTTGCATATCCCAACTCCCCCTGTGGGGTCACAACCAGGGTCACCATTGTACAGCACCCCTGGAGTAATTCGGGTTAAGTGCCTTGCTCAAGGGTACAGCGGCAGATTTGTCACCTTGTCGGCTCCGGTGTCCGAACCAGTGACCTTTTGGTTACTGGTCCAATGCTCTAACCTCGAGGCGACCTGCCGAGAAGAAGAGGAAGAAGAGGAGAGAGGACAAAGGTGTTCTAGGCTACCTCAGAACAGGCTGCAGGACTTGGGGGGTCTGAAGGGGTTGTCACTGGAGGGGACCCCCATCAGGAGAGGGTCCTGGTGAGCATTCTGCAGACAGTAGTTCTTCAGGTCCACTGCAGCCTGTGACACCTGGGGGTTCATTATAATAATTATTAATTACAGAATACAAAAAGATATATGACTGGGACTGATGCATTATGGGGCGGCTTCCCAGACACAGATTAAACCTAGTCCTGAACTAGACAGTGATCTCAATGGAGAATGTCTATTAAAAGCTGTTATTAGTCGAGGACCAGGCTGAATCTGTGTCTGGGAAACGGCCCCTAGAAACTATATACCACGGCTCTCCAAACCCGTTCCTGGAGAGAAACCCTCCTGTAGCTTCACTCCAACCCTGTTCCTGGAGAGAAACCCTCCTGTAGGGTCACTCCAACCCTGTTCCTGGAGAGAAACCCTCCTGTAGCTTCACTCCAACCCTGTTCCTGGAGAGAAACCCTCCTGTAGGGTCACTCCAACCCTGTTCCTGTAGAGAAACCCTCCTGTAGCTTCACTCCAACCCTGTTCCTGGAGAGAAACACTCCTGTACATTTTTGCTCCAACCCTGTTCCTGGAGAGAAACACTCCTGTTGGTTCACTCCAACCCTGTTCCTGGAGAGAAACCCTCCTGTTGGTTCACTCCAACCCTGTTCCTGGAGAGAAACCCTCCTGTAGCTTCCCTCCAACCCTGTTCCTGGAGAGAAACCCTCCTGTAGCTTCACTCCAACCCTGTTCCTGGAGAGAAACCCTCCTGTAGCTTCCCTCCAACCCTGTTCTTGGAGAGAAACCCTCCTGTAGCTTCACTCCAACCCTGTTCTTGGAGAGAAACCCTCCTGTAGCTTCACTCCAACCCTGTTCTTGGAGAGAAACCCTCCTGTAGCTTCACTCCAACCCTGTTCTTGGAGAGAAACCCTCCTGTAGCTTCACTCCAACCCTGTTCCTGGAGAGAAACCCTCCTGTAGCTTCCCTCCAACCCTGTTCTTGGAGAGAAACCCTCCTGTCGGTTCACTCCAACCCTGATCTAGTGCACCTGATTGTAATAATTAGCTGGTTGATGCGTTTAATCAGGTTGGTTACAACTGGGGTTGGAGTAAAAACCTACAGGAGAGTTTCTCTCCAGGAACAGGGTTGGAGTGAAGCTACAGGAGGGTTTCTCTCCAGGAACAGGGCTGGAGTGAAGCTACAGGAGGGGTTCTCTCCAGGAACAGGGTTGGAGTGAAGCTATAGGATAGTTTCTATGGACCGGTTCCCCCGGACACATACCAAGGAGCAGGTTTAATCTGGGAACCCGGGCCTGTATGCTACTAACACATGACAGGTGTAGACAGTGGAGAGCTGACATGGAGGAAACATGGTCTCCGTACTGCATATCGACTGGCTACGTCACTGCTTAGTATGGCAACAGCACCGCCCTGGATCGCATGGCGCTACAGAGGGTTGTGTGGACGGCCCAGTACATCACCGGGGCCGAGCTCCCTGCCGTCCAGGACCTCTATCAGGCGGTGGGAAAAGAAGACCAAGGCGCCAACCACCCAAGCCAGACTATTTTCCACACAGCAACAGGTACCGGTGCATCAAGTCTGACACCAACAGGCTCTTGAACAGCTTCTATCCCAGAGTAATACGACTGATACAGAGTTCACCTTGGATCTTTATTGACCTTTTATGTCAATCTTTGTCTCTGTGCAAACTCACAGGGCCCTACACACTGTCACTCCAACACACACACAGCTACTCTGTGTGTATCTTATATCCAGTATCCCTGTCTCCTATACATATCTACCTCCATCCCTCCAGTATCCCTGTCCCCTATACATATCTACCTCCATCCCTCCAGTATCCCTGTCCCCTATACATATCTACCTCCATCCCTCCAGTATCCCTGTCCCCTATACATATCTACCTCCATCCCTCCAGTATCATTGTCCCCTATACATATCTACCTCCATCCCTCCAGTATCCCTGTCCCCTATACATATCTACCTCCATCCCTCCAGTATCATTGTCCCCTATACATATCTACCTCCATCCCTCCAGTATCCCTGTCCCCTATACATATCTACCTCCATCACTCCAGTATCCCTGTCCCCTATACATATCTACCTCCATCACTCCAGTATCCCTGTCCCCTATACATATCTACCTCCATCCCTCCAGTATCCCTGTCCCCTATACATATCTACCTCCATCCCTCCAGTATCCCTGTCCCCTATACATATCTACCTCCATCCCTCCAGTATCCCCTTACCCCTATACATATCTACCTCCATCCCTCCAGTATCCCCTTACCCCTATACATATCTACCTCCATCACTCCAGTATCCCTGCACATGTAAATATGTTATTGGAACTGACTTATTATATTTCCTGTATATAGAATGCTGACCTACATACTGTACTTTATCCTGTACTTCATATTTCTTATTTCATGTGTTTTTTTTCTAGTAATACATTGTTATTGATTATTGCATTGTCGGGTTTTGAGTTTACAAAAAAGGCATTTCACTGTTCTTTGTGCTTGTGACATTAAAACCTGTACTGCACTGGTGTTACTACACAGCCTCATTTCCATAGTAACAGATGTCAACACAGAAGTTTTGAATACATTTTCTAGTGACTAAACGACCGTTAGGCTACAGCTGGATTTCCAATGCAAAGAAGAGAGTACTTCATGCCCTGTACAGGAAGTAGCCTGCCCCATTCATAGATGCTAACTACTTTAGTGCTTATTGACAATAAGTGTCTTCTGACCAGGGGATCTTTGTTCGGAGCCCTGATGCTATTAACACGAAAACACATCGCTTGTGGTACCGTTCTGGAAACATAAGGAACGCATCAAGAGGCGTCACTACAGTCCCTGGTTCGATTCCAGGCTGTATCACATTTGGCCGTCATTGGGTGTCCCATAGTGCGGCGTACAATTTGCCCAGCATCGTGTGGGTTTGGCCGGGGTAGGCTGGCATTGTAAATAAGAATTTGTTCTTAAACTGACTCGCCTGGTTAAATAAAGGTTAAATAAAAACATCTAATTTCAGCGAGAAATAAATGTCCAAAACAACATGCAAATGATTAGACATCATAATAGAGTTACGGTTAGTGTTCCTACATGGCCATATGTCCATGTTACAGCTTTGTTTGAGGAAGACATAGCTAATTAGCTAACAGGTGGCGGCCTATCTAGCTGCTCCAAACAACTGTGCGTTACGCCCCATCAAATTAGTGCACTAGGCCTTTTAGGCTACTCGTGTATGGGCTGAGGAAATACTGGTCAGCAGAGCGGGGAGAAATGCCGCCCCCTATGGCTACAATAAGATACACACGTCAATCATCGATTTCCTGAAACGGCTTTCGCAACCTATGCTGATATGCCCCTAGTCTTTAATGTCAGATAGAAATAATCTTTCAAATAAAAAAATATACACCTACTGTAGACATAGCCCCTCCCCACCCACTGTCTATGGCTACAGTAACTGTATATGCTATTATTTAAAATATTTTGAGAAAAGACAATGGGCATATTAGCATAGATGCGATGATTATTGACGTTAAAACACAGCTTCAGAATTGTAGTTTACATACACAGAGCAAAATGTGGGCGAATGTAATGGCTGAAAACCCTACATGCGGAAAAGGGTTTTCGGGAGCTAGAAGTAGCCTAGCTACAGTAGAGAGAGGCAGTTATATGGCAAGTTTACTTAGAGAAAGAAAAAATGGCTTCGGAATATTACTAACCCGTGGGAATGTCAGTGAACTGACTCATCCAAGATAGGCCAACACTCAGACCCGACTTTCAATCTATTTCACTAGGCCACCGATGCAGGACCATGGTCCTAGGACTGTCTCGATAGCAGGCAAAAGTTGATTGAATTATGAATTACTTTCCTATTTGATCGATGTTATTATTTTGGCTGTCAACAATTACTAGCCTACGGACAGTAGGCGACGATGTAGACTAACTAGCCTACTGTTCAATATACATTTGTAACATGACAACATTGATACAAGGTAGCAACATGTACAACTGTATTATACCTAACATGACAACTTCATAAAGCCACATTTGCATCATTGTAACTTCGTGTTTGCTACTTTGTTTCACGTCACTAGCCTACTCCAAGCGGCTACGCTGTTCCCAGCGACAGGAGTGTCGTTAACAGCTCTTCCGTGTTAGTGTTGCTGCTACGATCCCGTTTACCTTGATCCTACGGACACTGGCCTCCAGCCGCAGCTGTTTCACTACTCTCTGAGCGACGACCAAGTTGCTGCTGGCGTTGTTGTTTGACATGTCGAGGGTCAGAAGAGTGAAAGTAGGTTAATCCTTACTAGGGCGACTGTGAGAGAAAGTGTCAAGAGTTTGTGAAAGCAGTCCGTCTGTCGTTCTCTCCCCGCCCACTCGACACAATGTTTCCTCAACGACATTCTAATTGGTTGTCGGTCAATCGATCACCTACTATGTTTACATTCACACTAACTATTTGATATTAAAACGGATTATGGGTGAAGGCCGAGTATGGCAATAGTCATATAAACACCTTGCTCTTCTTATCTTAAATCGGCGTAAGGTCATGATCGAAGTAAGCATAAGTTGATTAAAACACCTGGGTTTCGGAGCAATTGAAAAAAACATATTAGGACACGTAAACAGCATAATCGCCGTAGCACCCGGTAGCGCAAGCTTCGCTCTAGACGCGAATGAGATGAGTTCGGAAAAAGTGAAAGTATTCATTTTAGAAACAATTTTCACATACAAACTTTGTCATTATATGTCCTAACTCAGAATCAAATAGTCTTCGCAAAGACAATATGGTCACTGTGGTAGAACGTTTATTTTGATTGGCGATGTTCTGCATTTATCAAAAGGCCCATCAGTAGCCTGATGTGGCCATATAAACTGGCTTATTAGGGAAATCGTTATTAATCGCTATTTTATTAATCTGACTATCCAGAATATTATTGTGTGCATGTAACCACTTTGTAGTCTACGCAGTCTCTGATATGGTGTAATTGCAGAACGCAATTCGGGTTGTTTCTTCATGTGATCGTTTCTTGACATCAGGAAACGCCCATTGGTGCTTGTCTTTGGTCAGTTCCGATGATAATGAGACTGACCTGTTTCTCGACACAAATAATTTGTTTATATAGCAGGTTAGGATAACTAACGTGGCAGGTTAGGCTTCACAACAGTGAGTAGGTTCGATTAATCTGGCCCGTTTTACACCAGCTGAGAGTTGATCGCATTCGATTTGGAACCTGGCTGCCTCCCTGGCCTATGGCGAAGTCGGGTGAAAACAGATGACTTAATTAAGCCCGTGGATTGATGAGTACTATTGTGTGTTCCAATGCAAAAGTGATTGCTTTAAAACAGAACAGGGGGTAACGTTAGTCTCCTTTAGTCCATTATTGGGCTAGGAGCGATGACTTGTTGGAAGAAACCATTCTTTTACCTCGTTTTACACTTCAAGTCATTTACTTCTTGCTAGAGATATATTTAAACTTAAATGGCCCAAAATGCCAATCGGTGCAGCGGTCTAAGGCACTGCATCTCAGTGCTAGAGGCATCCCTACAAGACCCTGGTTTGATTCCAGGCTGTATCACAACCGGCCGTGGTTGGGAGTCTCATAGGGCGGTGCACAATTGTCCCTGGTCGTCCGGGTTTGGCCGGAGTAGGCTGTCATTGTCAATAGGAATTTGTCCTTAACTGACTTGCCTAGTTAAATAGAAAAATAAATAAAACGTGTGTGTGTGTGTGTGAGTGTGTGAATATGTATGAATTGAAATAATAAAAATGTATGTGAATTTTTTTTTAATAATAAGTTGTTGTAGCAACTGCAGATGGCCCCTTCATAGCCGACATGAAGAAATAACTGAATAAATAGGCTACCGTTTGAAGTCAAATGTTGTGTTTGTTTATTGAAGTGACGGGAAACTCGCATGGTGTCCATTTGACACGGCTGGTCTGTTTATTAGCCTACATTAACCCCTGCTGGCGTAAACGGTTTACTGCAGGGAAAATAGACAATCATTAGACAATGACCATCATCATACAGAGTTATTTATTGACATCATCAAATCCCAGCATACACACACAGCAACTCAGGTTTCGTTGGAACTTCGGTCTTCTCATGAAACGTCTGTAGCGTCCAAACCGTTTGGCCGACCACTCTATTGAAAGGGGAGACTCTCGCGACACGATGGTGGGCTCCATTTTGCTCTATGACCCCCACAGGTGTCATGGGTCTCGTCTGAAGGCCACCGATAATGGTAAAAATAATGAATGGAGGTAGTTCTGTACCTATCCAAAATAATAAATGGAGGTATGGAGGTAGTTCTGTACCTATCCAAAATAATAAATGGAGGTATGGAGGTAGTTCTGTACCTATCCAAAATAATAAATTGAGGTATGGAGGTAGTTCTGTACCTATCCAAAATAATGAATGGAAGTATGGAGGTAGTTTTGTACCTATCCAAAAAAATGTTAAACACATATTTGCTGAGCATTCTTATTTCTACTAGATAAAGGACAGACAATTCAAAATTGTTTTCATTATGATTTTTTTTATACTGTCTTTTGTTTGCTATTTATTAATGTGTTATTCAATGCGTTTCTTTGGGCTATAGTAGTAAAGGCCAAATTCAATATTTTATTAAATATTTGTTATTCTTTTTTCGGGATACCTAAAGGGGTCCTAAAATTACAAATCAAAGAGCTAAATGATCTATGGTATGAACATGTTAAAACCGTTCCATATGTCAGCTCAGAACCCCCCAACGGCTTAGACTATTAGGAATGAACCTGTCTCCTCCCCTTCACCTTTAACCTGTCTCCTCCCCTTCACCTTTAACCTGTCTCCTCCCCTTCATCTTTAACCTGTCTCCTCCCCTTCATCTTTAACCTGTCTCCTCCCCTTCACCTTTAACCTGTCTCCTCCCCTTCACCTTTAACCTGTCTCCTCCCCTTCACCTTTAACCTGTCTCCTCCCCTTCACCTTTAACCTGTCTCCTCCCCTTCACCTTTAACCTGTCTC
This sequence comes from Oncorhynchus mykiss, assembly GCF_013265735.2. NCBI lineage: Eukaryota > Metazoa > Chordata > Actinopteri > Salmoniformes > Salmonidae > Oncorhynchus > Oncorhynchus mykiss. Next base: position 12,329,143 of record NC_048581.1, on the reverse strand, counting down.
CCCCCCTTCACCTTTAACCTGTCTCCTCCCCTTCACCTTTAACCTGTCTCCTCCCCTTCATCTTTAACCTGTCTCCTCCCCTTCACCTTTAACCTGTCTCCTCCCCTTCACCTTTAACCTGTCTCCTCCCCTTCATCTTTAACCTGTGTCCTCCCCTTCATCTTTAACCTGTCTCCTCCCCTTCACCTTTAACCTGTCTCCTCCCCTTCATCTTTAACCTGTCTCCTCCCCTTCATCTTTAAACTGTCTCCTCCCCTTCACCTACACTGATTTGAAGTGGATTTAACAAGAGACATCAATAAGGGATCATAGCTTTCACCTGGATTCGCTTTATCTTTTGGAAAAATCCAACACATCACTTCATATTTTAAAGCATGGTGGTATGCTTGTCATTGGCAAGAATTAAGGATAAAAATAAACAGAATACAGCTATTAGCACAGGCAGAATCCTAGAGGAAAACCTGGTTCAATCTGCTGTCCACCAGACACTGGGTGACAAATTCACCTTCAGCAGGACAATAACCTAAAACACAAGGCCAAATCTACACCGAAGTTCCATACCAAGACGAGATTGAATGTTCGTGAGAGGCCTAGTTACAGTTTTGACTTAAATTGGCTTGAAAATCTATGGCAACGATTGAAAATGGCTGTCTAGAAATGATCAACAACCAACTTGACAGAGCTTGAAGACTTTTTAAATAACAATATGCAAATGTTGTACAATCCAAGTGTGTAAAGCTCTTCGAGATTTGAAAGGCTCACAACTGTAATTGTGAAAGGTGATTCTAACACGTGTTGGCTTAGGTGGTTGAATACTTACAGTGCATTCGGTAAGTATTCAGACCCCTTCCCCTATTCCACATTTTGATACGTTACAGCCTTATTCTAAAGTTGATAAAATTAAATGTTTTCCTCGTCAATCTGCAAAGAATATCGCATAACGACAAAGTGAGAACACAATACCTTATTTACAAAATAGACCGCTGTGCCATCCGGGAGAAAGTCATTAGATTTGAGATTCAACACATGAAGAAAGATTATTAAAAGGACAATTACTCCACTTTTCAACCTCATATTCATTATCTCCAGCACGATGTCATTATCGATGTACAGTGTGGAACGAGATTATTACCCTTGATAAAAGATGATCAATTATGACTGTATAAAATAAATAATTCAAATACTGTGCTATATTGTATGCTATATTTGGGGGGAATGATGTGTATGCTATATGCGGGGGGAAATTATGTAAGGGATTAACGCAGACGTTCTGTATATTACCATCGGAATAATGGATGACGCAGCGGGACGACGTGGAGCTGAGTTTGATTACAAGATGTCCAAATAACTTATTTGTTCTGGAGATAATGAAAATGAGGTCGAAAATTGGTGGACTTGCCCGTTAATTATTGAATTAATAAAAAAGTATTTGTAAGTCTGCTGTTGTTGTGTCGTGATGATGCAGACTTCTACCAGTGTTTCTGGGGTAATACTGACACCTACTGGTTCATCATTGTCTTGACTGATCCCAAAGAGAAAGAACTAAGCTATAGCAATAGTACACTACATGCCCAGTACATTATTCACACATTAATACATGTATACATATATTCATCATTTATATTTTATTAACACTATTAAATGACTGCACATACAAAGCATTTTAGAGCAATAGGATGAAATGATTTTATAGCTGCAGCTTAAACCAGAAAGGGAGATGTTTGTGTTGATATAATCACAACTAGATGTCCATTTATTTTAACGTTACACACATTAGTGACCAGCACATACACTTTCTGGCCTCAAGCCTTAGTTAAAGGTTCAACAATTCAATTGTGTTGGTTCGAATAGAAATATCTTACTAATCATTCTAGAAATACGAGAAATATAAAAATATCCTTAAAATATCATTATTTATAACTGGATGTATGTAAGATATTAAATAAGAAAGGGCTTGGTTTAGGACATAAATGATGTATAGGTGAGATAGATTTATGAACTTTACATTAATCATTTAGATAACTGGATTCATTGTTTAGGATACAGGAAGCATGACAAGTTCAATCTTCATTTTGGGACCCTGAAAGTCAAAAACAAATACACTGTTATTTAGTTACTTAGTTACCTGAGTGTCCATCACTGACATCAACATCATTTGTTTGATTGACATCTATTATTGGTTTTGATTGATAAGAGGTCGTACTCACAGGTGATTGGTCCGATGGTGAGGGGTTCGAGGGGGACAGAGGGGGTGACAGAGCGGTATTTCCTTTTGGTGCACATCTGAGGAGAGAGACGAGAGGGAGTCAGAGAGATCAGATACTGAGACAGAGAGACCAGAGCGAGTCAGAGAGACCAAACACTGAGACAGAGAGACCAGACACTGAGACAGAGAGACGGGAAGGAGTCAGAGAGACCAGACACTGAGACCGAGAGGCCAGAGAGAGTCAGAGAGATCAGACACTGAGACAGAGAGACGAGGAGTCAGAGAGACCAGATACTGAGACAGAGAGACGAGAAGGAGTCATAGAGATCAGATACTGAGACAGAGAGACCAGAGCGAGTCAGAGAGACCAAACACTGAGACAGAGAGACCAGACACTGAGACAGAGAGACGGGAAGGAGTCAGAGAGACCAGACACTGAGACCGAGAGGCCAGAGAGAGTCAGAGAGATCAGACACTGAGACAGAGAGACGAGGAGTCAGAGAGACCAGATACTGAGACAGAGAGACGAGAAGGAGTCAGAGAGACCAGACACTGAGACAGAGAGACGAGGAGTCAGAGAGACCAGACACTGAGACAGAGAGACGGGACGGAGTCAGAGAGACCAGATACTGAGACAGAGAGACTCAGGAGAGTCAGAAACCACCACACACAAACTGTGTGAGACCAGAGAGAGACCACAAACTGAGTGAGACCAGAGAGAGACCACAGACTGAGTGAGACCAGAGAGAGACCACAAACTGAGTAAGACCCGTGAGAGACCACAGACTGATTGAGACCAGAGAGAGACCAGAGACAGAGTGGATGAGTCAGCGGGAAAGATGCAGGACTCACTGGAGTGCAGGAGGAGCTCCTCTGGTCACACAGGCTGAGTCTGCAGTGCAGGAAGACGTCCCGGTAGTCCCCCTGGTACAGGAACAGCAGAACAGAGAAGCGAGCCCTGAGAGACGAGCCGCTCTCCTCCACCCTCACCTGACGGAATTCAGTCGGACATCTAGGAAACAGGGAGGATCATGGGTTTAGGTTAGATAACGCAACAAAAAATACACAAACATTAGGGTTCGTTTCCCAGAAAGAATAATCCTGATCCTGGAGTAAAAAGCATTCTCAATGGAGAAGCTACATGTAAAGTGTTGTTAGTCCAGAACCAGACTAAATCTGTGTCTGGGAAAACCTCCTCCATATGTTCCCTGAGTATAAACCAAGACACCTGCACACATACTTGTTCTGAATGATGTAGTATCGCATGATGTCTTTAGGGTCGGGGGATTGCGTGGCATAGCAGTCCTCCAGAACAACCACGAAACGCTCCGTCTCGGACTCCTCTACGGACACGCCCACGTGCAGCACGGAACCCACCGGCAAGGTGACTCCGCCCGCTGGGTAAGCCTTTGTGAAGTCGTCGCTGTGGTACAGAGTCATGTTGGAGCCCACTCTGGAGCCCTTACCGACTCTGGAACCTTTCAGCCTGTCAAATGGGCCAATGGGAGGTTTGGTTTTGTTAGATTCCAAATAAACAGAGTAGAAAACTCACGGATGTTTAGTAAAGCTGAAACCAAGTTTATTCACCACTGGGTCATACAGCAGCATGACAAAGACATGTTTCCACTAGTGGTAGTATATATATAGACCCCAAAGTGGGTGGAGCATCCTCCTTCCCTCTAAACATGACATGTTTATTGCTGGGCAGGAAGTTAAGTGATGCAGGCAATAAACTGTTCCTTCTCCCTTAACATGACCTGACCTCCATTCCTCACTAACCCACATCTCTCCATCCTTATCAGTTCCTGCAACCATGTGATTGCCTTTCCTTTACTCAATACATTCCAAGCTTAACTGCCTCCACCACAAACATTCCTCCTCCAGATAACCATTAACATCTGGTGTAGAAACCTGACTATGGTATTCAATATTTCAAGTTTAGGAGTCAGAGCCCATCAGTTAAGAGATGCAGTCAGAGATGGTGAAGGACAAACAAAGTGCCTTGGGTGAGAAATTTTACAATTTTTAACTTTACAGGCTCAGTAAAATGAATCGTTAATATTATTAGTTAATATTATTATTATTTATAATGAATTATAATTAAATTAGTTCTAATAAAAATAATAAATGCACATTATTGTTGAAGCACTTTTCAAGACACCAAAAGTCACTTTAGATAGGCAAGATAAGAAATGATTATTATTATAGTTTTAGCACTATTACACAGCCAGTTTCAACTACATATCTTGGTGGAACAACCAGAACAACCAGTAGTGTGATGAGTGGACAGAGGAGGAGATAAACTCTTAACTAGTTACCTAAAGGATCATCAAGAACCACAGGTTTGGAGTATAAACTGTCTACGCATTAACAGGATACTGACAGTCCGACGTGTTCGCCTGCATTAACAGGATACTGACAGTCCGACGTGTTCGCCTGCATTAACAGAATACTGACAGTCCGACATGTGTTCGCCTGCATTAACAGAATACTGACAGTCCGACATGTGTTCGCCTGCATTAACAGAATACTGACAGTCCGACATGTGTTAGCCTGCATTAACAGGATACTGACAGTCCGACATGTGTTCGCCTGCATTAACAGGATACTGACAGTCCGACATGTGTTCGCCTGCATTAACATGATACTGACAGTCCGACATGTGTTCGCCTGCATTAACAGAATACTGACAGTCCGACATGTGTTCGCCTGCATTAACAGGATACTGACAGTCCGACATGTGTTCGCCTGCATTAACAGAATACTGACAGTCCGACATGTGTTCGCCTGCATTAACAGAATACTGACAGTCCGACATGTGTTCGCCTGCATTAACAGAATACTGACAGTCCGACATGTGTTCGCCTGCATTAACAGGATACTGACAGTCCGACATGTGTTAGCCTGCATTAACAGGATACTGACAGTCCGACATGTGTTCGCCTGCATTAACAGAATACTGACAGTCCGACATGTGTTAGCCTGCATTAACAGAATACTGACAGTCCGACATGTGTTCGCCTGCATTAACAGGATACTGACAGTCCGACATGTGTTCGCCTGCATTAACAGGATACTGACAGTCCGACATGTGTTCGCCTGCATTAACAGAATACTGACAGTCCGACATGTGTTAGCCTGCATTAACAGGATACTGACAGTCCGACATGTGTTCGCCTGCATTAACAGAATACTGACAGTCCGACATGTGTTCGCCTGCATTAACAGGATACTGACAGTCCGACATGTGTTCGCCTGCATTAACAGAATACTGACAGTCCGACATGTGTTCGCCTGCATTAACAGGATACTGACAGTCCGACATGTGTTCGCCTGCATTAACAGGATACTGACAGTCCGACATGTGTTCGCCTGCATTAACAGGATACTGACAGTCCGACATGTGTTCGCCTGCATTAACAGAATACTGACAGTCCGACATGTGTTCGCCTGCATTAACAGGATACTGACAGTCCGACATGTGTTCGCCTGCATTAACAGAATACTGACAGTCCGACATGTGTTCGCCTGCATTAACAGGATACTGACAGTCCGACATGTGTTCGCCTGCATTAACAGAATACTGACAGTCCGACATGTGTTCGCCTGCATTAACAGGATACTGACAGTCCGACATGTGTTAGCCTGCATTAACAGAATACTGACAGTCCGACATGTGTTCGCCTGCATTAACAGAATACTGACAGTCCGACATGTGTTCGCCTGCATTAACAGAATACTGACAGTCCGACATGTGTTCGCCTGCATTAACAGGATACTGACAGTCCGACATGTGTTCGCCTGCATTAACAGGATACTGACAGTCCGACATGTGTTCGCCTGCATTAACAGGATACTGACAGTCCGACATGTGTTCGCCTGCATTAACAGAATACTGACAGTCCGACATGTGTTCGCCTGCATTAACAGAATACTGACAGTCCGACATGTGTTCGCCTGCATTAACAGGATACTGACAGTCCGACATGTGTTCGCCTGCATTAACAGGATACTGACAGTCCGACATGTGTTAGCCTGCATTAACAGAATACTGACAGTCCGACATGTGTTCGCCTGCATTAACAGGATACTGACAGTCCGACATGTGTTCGCCTGCATTAACAGAATACTGACAGTCCGACATGTGTTCGCCTGCATTAACAGGATACTGACAGTCCGACATGTGTTCGCCTGCATTAACAGGATACTGACAGTCCGACATGTGTTAGCCTGCATTAACAGGATACTGACAGTCCGACATGTGTTCGCCTGCATTAACAGAATACTGACAGTCCGACATGTGTTCGCCTGCATTAACAGAATACTGACAGTCCGACATGTGTTAGCCTGCATTAACAGGATACTGACAGTCCGACATATGTTAGCCTGCATTAACAGGATACTGACAGTCCGACATGTGTTAGCCTGCATTAACAGAATACTGACAGTCCGACATGTGTTAGCCTGCATTAACAGAATACTGACAGTCCGACATGTGTTAGCCTGCATTAACAGAATACTGACAGTCCGACATGTGTTCGCCTGCATTAACAGGATACTGACAGTCCGACATGTGTTAGCCTGCATTAACAGAATACTGACAGTCCGACATGTGTTCGCCTGCATTAACAGAATACTGACAGTCCGACATGTGTTCGCCTGCATTAACAGAATACTGACAGTCCGACATGTGTTAGCCTGCATTAACAGAATACTGACAGTCCGACATGTGTTCGCCTGCATTAACAGAATACTGACAGTCCGACATGTGTTAGCCTGCATTAACAGGATACTGACAGTCCGACATGTGTTCGCCTGCATTAACAGAATACTGACAGTCCGACATGTGTTCGCCTGCATTAACAGAATACTGACAGTCCGACATGTGTTCGCCTGCATTAACAGAATACTGACAGTCCGACATGTGTTCGCCTGCATTAACAGAATACTGACAGTCCGACATGTGTTCGCCTGCATTAACAGGATACTGACAGTCCGACATGTGTTCGCCTGCATTAACAGGATACTGACAGTCCGACATGTGTTAGCCTGCATTAACAGGATACTGACAGTCCGACATGTGTTCGCCTGCATTAACAGGATACTGACAGTCCGACATGTGTTAGCCTGCATTAACAGAATACTGACAGTCCGACATGTGTTCGCCTGCATTAACAGAATACTGACAGTCCGACATGTGTTAGCCTGCATTAACAGGATACTGACAGTCCGACATGTGTTAGCCTGCATTAACAGGATACTGACAGTCCGACATGTGTTAGCCTGCATTAACAGAATACTGACAGTCCGACATGTGTTAGCCTGCATTAACAGAATACTGACAGTCCGACATGTGTTAGCCTGCATTAACAGAATACTGACAGTCCGACATGTGTTCGCCTGCATTAACAGGATACTGACAGTCCGACATGTGTTAGCCTGCATTAACAGAATACTGACAGTCCGACATGTGTTCGCCTGCATTAACAGAATACTGACAGTCCGACATGTGTTCGCCTGCATTAACAGGATACTGACAGTCCGACATGTGTTCGCCTGCATTAACAGAATACTGACAGTCCGACATGTGTTCGCCTGCATTAACAGAATACTGACAGTCCGACATGTGTTCGCCTGCATTAACAGGATACTGACAGTCCGACATGTGTTAGCCTGCATTAACAGAATACTGACAGTCCGACATGTGTTCGCCTGCATTAACAGAATACTGACAGTCCGACATGTGTTCGCCTGCATTAACAGGATACTGACAGTCCGACATGTGTTCGCCTGCATTAACAGAATACTGACAGTCCGACATGTGTTCGCCTGCATTAACAGGATACTGACAGTCCGACATGTGTTCGCCTGCATTAACAGAATACTGACAGTCCGACATGTGTTCGCCTGCATTAACAGGATACTGACAGTCCGACATGTGTTCGCCTGCATTAACAGGATACTGACAGTCCGACATGTGTTCGCCTGCATTAACAGGATACTGACAGTCCGACATGTGTTCGCCTGCATTAACAGAATACTGACAGTCCGACATGTGTTCGCCTGCATTAACAGGATACTGACAGTCCGACATGTGTTCGCCTGCATTAACAGGATACTGACAGTCCGACATGTGTTAGCCTGCATTAACAGGATACTGACAGTCCGACATGTGTTCGCCTGCATTAACAGGATACTGACAGTCCGACATGTGTTCGCCTGCATTAACAGAATACTGACAGTCCGACATGTGTTCGCCTGCATTAACAGAATACTGACAGTCCGACATGTGTTAGCCTGCATTAACAGGATACTGACAGTCCGACATGTGTTCGCCTGCATTAACAGAATACTGACAGTCCGACATGTGTTCGCCTGCATTAACAGAATACTGACAGTCCGACATGTGTTAGCCTGCATTAACAGAATACTGACAGTCCGACATGTGTTCGCCTGCATTAACAGAATACTGACAGTCCGACATGTGTTCGCCTGCATTAACAGAATACTGACAGTCCGACATGTGTTCGCCTGCATTAACAGAATACTGACAGTCCGACATGTGTTCGCCTGCATTAACAGGATACTGACAGTCCGACATGTGTTCGCCTGCATTAACAGAATACTGACAGTCCGACATGTGTTCGCCTGCATTAACAGAATACTGACAGTCCGACATGTGTTCGCCTGCATTAACAGAATACTGACAGTCCGACATGTGTTCGCCTGCATTAACAGAATACTGACAGTCCGACATGTGTTCGCCTGCATTAACAGGATACTGACAGTCCGACATGTGTTCGCCTGCATTAACAGGATACTGACAGTCCGACATGTGTTCGCCTGCATTAACAGAATACTGACAGTCCGACATGTGTTCGCCTGCATTAACAGGATACTGACAGTCCGACATGTGTTCGCCTGCATTAACAGGATACTGACAGTCCGACATGTGTTCGCCTGCATTAACAGAATACTGACAGTCCGACATGTGTTCGCCTGCATTAACAGAATACTGACAGTCCGACATGTGTTCGCCTGCATTAACAGGATACTGACAGTCCGACATGTGTTCGCCTGCATTAACAGGATACTGACAGTCCGACATGTGTTCGCCTGCATTAACAGAATACTGACAGTCCGACATGTGTTAGCCTGCATTAACAGGATACTGACAGTCCGACATGTGTTCGCCTGCATTAACAGGATACTGACAGTCCGACATGTGTTAGCCTGCATTAACAGGATACTGACAGTCCGACATGTGTTAGCCTGCATTAACAGAATACTGACAGTCCGACATGTGTTAGCCTGCATTAACAGAATACTGACAGTCCGACATGTGTTAGCCTGCATTAACAGAATACTGACAGTCCGACATGTGTTCGCCTGCATTAACAGGATACTGACAGTCCGACATGTGTTAGCCTGCATTAACAGAATACTGACAGTCCGACATGTGTTCGCCTGCATTAACAGGATACTGACAGTCCGACATGTGTTAGCCTGCATTAACAGAATACTGACAGTCCGACATGTGTTCGCCTGCATTAACAGGATACTGACAGTCCGACATGTGTTAGCCTGCATTAACAGGATACTGACAGTCCGACATGTGTTAGCCTGCATTAACAGGATACTGACAGTCCGACATGTGTTCGCCTGCATTAACAGGATACTGACAGTCCGACATGTGTTAGCCTGCATTAACAGGATACTGACAGTCCGACATGTGTTAGCCTGCATTAACAGAATACTGACAGTCCGACATGTGTTCGCCTGCATTAACAGAATACTGACAGTCCGACATGTGTTCGCCTGCATTAACAGAATACTGACAGTCCGACATGTGTTCGCCTGCATTAACAGGATACTGACAGTCCGACATGTGTTAGCCTGCATTAACAGAATACTGACAGTCCGACATGTGTTCGCCTGCATTAACAGGATACTGACAGTCCGACATGTGTTCGCCTGCATTAACAGAATACTGACAGTCCGACATGTGTTCGCCTGCATTAACAGAATACTGACAGTCCGACATGTGTTAGCCTGCATTAACAGGATACTGACAGTCCGACATGTGTTCGCCTGCATTAACAGAATACTGACAGTCCGACATGTGTTCGCCTGCATTAACAGAATACTGACAGTCCGACATGTGTTAGCCTGCATTAACAGGATACTGACAGTCCGACATGTGTTAGCCTGCATTAACAGAATACTGACAGTCCGACGTGTTCGCCTGCATTAACAGGATACTGACAGTCCGACATGTGTTCGCCTGCATTAACAGAATACTGACAGTCCGACATGTGTTAGCCTGCATTAACAGGATACTGACAGTCCGACATGTGTTCGCCTGCATTAACAGGATACTGACAGTCCGACATGTGTTCGCCTGCATTAACAGAATACTGACAGTCCGACATGTGTTCGCCTGCATTAACAGGATACTGACAGTCCGACATGTGTTCGCCTGCATTAACAGAATACTGACAGTCCGACATGTGTTCGCCTGCATTGTGTTACATTGTGCTACATTATATTACATTGTGTTACAGGGTTTGGATTTAGAAGTGGGAGGGGCATGATTATTATCGTTTTTAAATCCAGTCGTAAAAACACTCCAAACGGCTCGGAGGCGTCCGCATGGTCCTAAAGTCCACCGCTGCCTCGTATTGTATCACATTCCAATGATAAAAAAAGATGCGCCCCTGTTGTGTTACATTGTCCATGTTTTACAGTGTTTACTGTAACGTCACGTCTCCACTTACGACAGGTAGGGTTTGATGGCCACATCCAGGCTGGTCTCTGATTCCAGAGGGTAGGCACAGGAGAAAGGCACGCTCACGGGTCGGCTGAAGGACACGTTGTGAACGTGGTAGATGAATAAACTGTTGGAAAAGATGGCGTCAGTTCCGTTTGTCTGGTGAAAGGGGGAAAAGGGAAGAAGATTAGAAGCCAGGAGAGGACCTCTCACCAGTTCTCACAATAATATAATTCTGGGACTATTGTATTTCAGTTCATCTGTTCATCATTTTCTGTTGATGGCAACATGTCTCCCAGCAAGTGTTCTCTGTTGAACATTTTGGGGAGGAACGGGGTGAACGGGTCTGTTCTCACCACCAGAGTGTTTCCGCAGGCGCCCTCCTTGCGCTCCACCTGGTACCATACCATGCCGCCACGCTCTTCGTCAGCGGCACACCGGGGGTCGGCCAGGTTAGCGGTGGTGGCGTCCAGACCAGCGGCCTCCAGGTTAGTCCTGTTGAGACCCACCTGTACCAGGCTCCGCCCACACACTACCTCTGGGTGCAGCAAAACAGGCTGATCTGTAAGAGAGGAAGAGAGAGACAGAGGGATGAGAAACAGGCTGATCTGTAAGAGAGGAAGAGAGAGACAGAGGGATGAGAAACAGGCTGATCTGTAAGAGAGGAAGAGAGAGACAGAGGGATGAGAAACAGGCTGATCTGTAAGAGAGGAAGAGAGAGACAAGAGGGATGAGAAACAGGCTGATCTGTAAGAGAGGAAGAGAGAGACAAGAGGGATGAGAAACAGGCTGATCTGTAAGAGAGGAAGAGAGAGACAAGAGGGATGGGAAACAGGCTGATCTGTAAGAGAGGAAGAGAGAGACAAGAGGGATGGGAAACAGGCTGATCTGTAAGAGAGGAAGAGAGAGACAGAGGGATGAGAAACAGGCTGATCTGTAAGAGAGGAAGACAGAGACAGAGGGATGAGAAACAGACTGATCTGTAAGAGAGGAAGAGAGAGACAGAGGGATGAGAAACAGGCTGATCTGTAAGAGAGGAGGAGAGAGACAGAGGGATGAGAAACAGGCTGATCTGTAAGAGAGGAGGAGAGACAGAGGGATGAGAAACAGGCTGATCTGTAAGAGAGGAGGAGAGAGACAGAGGGATGAGAAACAGGCTGATCTATAAGAGAGGAAGAGAGAGACAGAGGGATGAGAAACAGGCTGATCTGTAAGAGAGGAAGAGAGAGACAGAGGAATGAGAAAAGAAAGAAAGAGTGTTATGCAAGAACCCCAATTGAAAAGAAGGAATTACAAATTCTCACATGCACTCTTAGAAAAAGTTATTTCAAAATGGTTCTTCGGCTATTTCCATAGGATAACCCTTTTTGTTTCCAGGTCGAACCCTCTAGGGAAGGGGTTCAACTTGGAACCCAATAGGGTTCTACCTGGAACCAAAAAAGGGTTCTTCAAAGGGTTCTCCTCTGGGGACAGCCGAAGAACCCATTTAGGTTCTAGAGAGCACCTGTTTTTCTAAGAGAGTACATAGGTCCTCAAGCAGGTGTTTTCTGAGAACTCACCTGGCCTCTCACACCGCCAAGTGACCCCATAGGTCCTCAAGCAGGTGTTTTCTGAGAACTCACCTGGCCTCTCACACCGCCAAGTGACCCCATAGGTCCTCAAGCAGGTGTTTTCTGAGAACTCACCTGGCCTCTCACACCGCCAAGTGACCCCATAGGTGCTCAAGCAGGTGTTTTCTGAGAACTCACCTGGCCTCTCACACCGCCAAGTGACCCCATCGGTGCTCACGCAGGTCTCCCCCTCTCTGCAGGCACCACACATTGCTTTTGGCGTAGTCGTGGCAACCTGTGACTGTGTTGTTGTTGTGGTGCGATTGTTGTCTACTGGTGTTTTTGTCGAGGTGACAACATCTACTGGTGATTTTGTCGTAGTGGTGATATTTATGGATGTTTGTGTTGTCGTGGTGATCTTAATAGGTGTTTGTGTTGTCATGGTGATCTTAATAGGTGTTTGTGTTGTCATGGTGATCTTAACAGGTGTTTGTGTTGTTGTGGTGTCTTTTACAGGTGCATTTGTTGTCTTCGTGACCTTTACAGGGGTTTGTGTTGTCGTGTTGACCTTTACAGGGGTTTGTGTTGTCGTGGTTGTTGTTGTTGTGGTGGTTGTTGTTGTGGTTGTTGTTGTGACTGGTTTTGGTGTTGTGGTGGGAGCTGTCACATCTGGAACAAGGAGTTAAACAGGAAACACAGTTATGAGGGAACATTCATCGCTCATGTTTTGAAAGAACTAGTATGCTGGTATTACCAGAATCATACAATACGCCTGTATGAATGAATGGATGAATATGCTGAGTACTGTTGATATCTCGACCATAAGAAGAACATCATGGTGTATATAACCAGCTGGTGAATGACTAAGTAGTAAACAGTTTATAAATACAATAACTTCAATTCAAAAGGCAGAACAACGTCAACAAGCCCCACTCAGAACTTGGCAAAGCAGGAGGCAAAACCTTACATGCACAATAGGCGAAGTAGCACCCGGGAGGCATGACGAACTTGTACACAAAGTAGTTCCCAGGGCATGCCTTGACGTGGATGGGCTGAGACTGCACCCAGCAGCAGTCCCCATTGAAGCTGGCGCACACTGCACTCTGGACAATTTCATCCACTTGCTGGGGGGGAGGAAACGCCAGCCACAAGGGAGCCTGGGTGCCGCACTTGAAGGAATCCACGCACTTGTCCGGCATGGACACGCTCTGGTTGCCGATGAACATGCGGTAATAGCCGTCCCAGCGGACGTTGCGGTCGCAGTGCTTGTTGCCCACGTGGTTGTTGGTGGAACGCCAGGCGTCGTTCAGGACCGTGTAGATCTTACAGGGGTTGGAGCACTGCTGGATGCCGTCGACCGTGATGCAGTCCTCCCCGTCGGCGCACTCGTTGAAGCCGCAGCTGAACCGGACATGGGCAAGGTTGGTGTTGGAGGTGGGGTAGGAGCGGCGGACACGGCGAGGGGCGTGGTGGTCGGCGGCGGCGGTGTGGCCAGGTAAACAGATGAGGCCGTCTCCGGAGAAGCCCTTCTTACAGGTGCATGTGATGTCACCTGCCATGGCGAAGGTGCGGCAGACGGCTTGTTCGTGACACACCTCGCAGCTGGTGACAATCGTACCTGTGGGAATTTGGGAATGTATGGGTTCATCGTCTTTTTAGGTTGAGGTATCATGATACACCTGAATTGTTTTGATGCCTCCATTTTAAGGTTCTGAGACTAAAGAGCAGAGAAGATACAGAAGTCAGTTGTGTGGTGGGTTATTTAAGCAATAAGGCATGAATATATGTACATGGCCAATATACCACAGCTAAGGGCTGTTCTTAGGCATGATGCATACCACAAACCCCAGTTGCCTTATTGCTATTATAAACTGGTTACCAATTAAATTAGAGGAGTAAAAATATATGGTCTGATATACCACGGCTTTCATCCAATCAGCATTCAGGGCTCGAACCACCCAGTTTATAAATACTATTAAACTCTATTAAAATACTTAGTAAATAGAATACTTAATACATAATACATGTATCCCTATACTGTCTAACCAAATATATTTGATCTCTTAATATGGCAGACACTCAGTGAGAAAATCTATTTTTACAAATGATATATTGTCTGTCATATATAGTATTCATTATGTAATATATATTATGGACACACCTACTCATTCAAGGGTCTATCTTCTGTATACCACCCCTACCTTGTCACAACACAACTGATTAGCTGATACGCATTGAGAAGGAAAGAAATTCCACAAATGAACTTTTAACAAGGTACACCTGTTCATTGAAATGCATTCCAGGTGACTACCTAATGAAGCTGGTTGAGAGAATGCCAAGAGTGTGCAAATGTGTCATCAAGGCAAAGGGTGGCTACTTTGAAGAATCAAATATATAAACTATATTTTGATTTGTTTAAACACTTTTTTTTGGTTACTACATGATTGCATATGTGTTATTTCATAGTTTTGATGTCTTCACTATTATTCTACAATGTAGAAAATAGCAAAAATAAAGAAAAACCCTTGAATGAGTTCAAACTTTGGACTGGTACTGTAAATATTTTGATGTATTAAATATATAGTATATATGTGTGTACCTGAGGTATGTCCAGCTGTTGATGTATTAAATATATAGTATATATGTGTGTACCTGAGGTATGTCCAGCTGTTGATGTATTAAATATATAGTATATATGTGTGTACCTGAGGTATGTCCAGCTGTTGATGTATTAAATATATAGTATATATGTGTGTACCTGAGGTATGTCCAGCTGTTGATGTATTAAATATATAGTATATATGTGTGTACCTGAGGTATGTCCAGCTGTTGATGTATTAAATATATAGTATATATGTGTGTACCTGAGGTATGTCCAGCTGTTGATGTATTAAATATATAGTATATATGTGTGTACCTGAGGTATGTCCAGCTGTTGATGTATTAAATATATAGTATATATGTGTGTACCTGAGGTATGTCCAGCTGTGGATGTATTAAATATATAGTATATATGTGTGTACCTGAGGTGTGTCCAGCTGTTGATGTATTAAATGTATAGTATATTTGTGTGTACCTGAGGTATGTCCAGCTGTTGATGTATTAAATATATAGTATATTTGTGTGTACCTGAGGTATGTCCAGCTGTTGATGTATTAAATATATAGTATATTTGTGTGTACCTGAGGTATGTCCAGCTGTTGATGTATTAAATATATAGTATATATGTGTGTACCTGAGGTATGTCCAGCTGTTTCTGTATTCAATATATAGTATATTTGTGTGTACCTGAGGTATGTCCAGCTGTTTCTGTATTCAATATATAGTATATTTGTGTGTACCTGAGGTATGTCCAGCTGTTGATGTATTAAATATATAGTATATATGTGTGTACCTGAGGTATGTCCAGCTGTTGATGTATTAAATATATAGTATATTTGTGTGTACCTGAGGTATGTCCAGCTGTTGATGTATTAAATATATAGTATATATGTGTGTACCTGAGGTATGTCCAGCTGTTTCTGTATTCAATATATAGTATATTTGTGTGTACCTGAGGTATGTCCAGCTGTTTCTGTATTCAATATATAGTATATTTGTGTGTACCTGAGGTATGTCCAGCTGTTGATGTATTAAATATATAGTATATTTGTGTGTACCTGAGGTATGTCCAGCTGTTTCTGTATTCAATATATAGTATATTTGTGTGTACCTGAGGTATGTCCAGCTGTTGATGTATTAAATATATAGTATATTTGTGTGTACCTGAGGTATGTCCAGCTGTTTCTGTATTCAATATATAGTATATTTGTGTGTACCTGAGGTATGTCCAGCTGTTTCTGTATTCAATATATAGTATATTTGTGTGTACCTGAGGTATGTCCAGCTGTTGATGTATTAAATATATAGTATATTTGTGTGTACCTGAGGTATGTCCAGCTGTTGATATATTAAATATATAGTATATATGTGTGTACCTGAGGTATGTCCGGCTGTTGATGTATTAAATATATAGTATATATGTGTGTACCTGAGGTATGTCCAGCTGTTGATGTATTAAATATATAGTATATATGTGTGTACCTGAGGTATGTCCAGCTGTTGATGTATTAAATATATAGTATATATGTGTGTACCTGAGGTATGTCCAGCACTGAACAGAACCAGTAGAGGCACCAGCAGAGCCACCAGGATCATCCTCATCAACACTAGTTACTTCTACAGGGGCAGAAACGGGGAACACAACCTGAAGGAAAATACACTTATTATATTAATCCACACTTTATCCACAATTTACATCCACTGGAACGTCAGGCACGTTTAAATGCAAGTTTGACTTGATTTAATTTGACTGTATCTATACAGGTCATCCTATGGTGATAAAACACATTTTATTTTCTGTCACAATAAACCACATTCTGCAATAAACCACATTAGAAAACATCTAATACATTAATAGATATTAAACATGGACACACATTCTCTGGAGGGTATTATAACAACACATCTAATACAATAATAGATATTAAGCACGGACACACATTCTCTGGAGGATATTATAACAACACATCTAATACATTAATAGATATTAAGCATGGACACACATTCTCTGAAGGGTATTATAACATTTCAAACTCAGTGCAGATATATTAATTTCACCAAACCAAAAATAACTTTGTTTAACCAGACAGGATGAATAGTGATCTGAGAGAAGTACCGACTTACCAAATGTTGATGCTGACTGCTGGAACCACCTGTAAACTAGGCATTTATACACTGGTTATCTGGGAGTGGGGGAAGCAGGTCACATTGTGCAATATTCCCAGGGACAATACCTTAGTCTGGGTCCCAGTCTGTTCAGCTCTCATTCCACTCCTTGCCACTCCTTGTCATGATAAACTGTTTGGCAATGACACAGAGGACATGGAGTGAAATGTCAGTCGAAACTGACTGGATTTCAGACTAACAATAGGTGTGGAAGAGGTTCAATGACAACTATCACTGTTCATACGCAAGGAATGCAACAATCGCCTGATCACCATGGAAACCTGGGCTGTGATTAAGCTAAAGTCTATATGCTCTGTTGGGTGGCATGTCGATTAAATTGGATGTTTTCAAACGAATTAAACAAACTTAAAAGAAATCTCCAAAACCTTAAATCAACAGGACAGGTGTGGTGGCTGATGGGTGGCATTAGGTCAACACCATGTGATATATGAGGTGATTCATGTCTCACAATAACCCAGAGAACAATTTAACATTTGGCTGACTTCTTACACCCAAGACATGCTAACCTCTCACCATTGCAATAACAGGGGAGGTTAGCATTATATATCATACCCCCAAGACATGCTAACCTCTCACCATTACAATAACAGGGGAGGTTAGCATTATATATCATACCCCCAAGACATGCTAACCTCTCACCATTACAATAACAGGGGAGGTTAGCATTATATATCATACCCCCAAGACATGCTAACCTCTCACCATTACAATAACAGGGGAGGTTAGCATTATATATCATACCCCCAAGACATGCTAACCTCTCACCATTACAATAACAGGGGAGGTTAGCATTATATATCATACCCCCAAGACATGCTAACCTCTCACCATTACAATATCAGGGGAGGTTAGCATTATATATCATACCCCCAAGACATGCTAACCTCTCACCATTACAATAACAGGGGAGGTTAGCATTATATATCATACCCCCAAGACATGCTAACCTCTCACCATTACAATATCAGGGGAGGTTAGCATTATATATCATACCCCCAAGACATGCTAACCTCTCACCATTACAATATCAGGGGAGGTTAGCATTATATATCATACCCCCAAGACATGCTAACCTCTCACCATTACAATATCAGGGGAGGTTAGCATTATATATCATACCCCCAAGACATGCTAACCTCTCACCATGACCAATAACAGGGGAGGTTAGCATTTTTTGGGGGGAGTGTGAAATTTATGCCTTTAACTTTCTTACTCATTATTAACAATTAATTCAGGATTATCTGTAACCATGGTAGCATCCACATTAATGTAGAAGTGTTTAGAAACATATTCTATTCTTATTTACGTTAAAAGTGACTCCAAAATAACACAACACATTATTTACTGTACATTTCTATTGGGCACAAAATAATCTGAAACACAACAAGAACAAATAGCAAACACATCCAACTAATGTATGTAGTCATTGTGTGCTGTGAATATGGGACTAAATACTCCACTTTTGACTACTTTAATACCCATATAAGTGAATTTGTCCCAATACTTTCGGTCTCCTAAAATCGGTGGACTGTATACTAAAGGTTCTGTAATTTCTAAACAGTTTCACCCGATATGGATGAAAATACCCTCAAATTAAAGCTGACAGGCTGCACTTTAACCTCAACGTCAGCAAATCATTTCAAGACTGAGGGAAGTAACTTCATTTGCATGTGGGATGGACTCATATGTTGTATGTGTATAAAAACAGAGCCAGGAAGTGCTCTGGAAAAGTGTGTGTTCCGCGGACCATCTAGGCTTCTAGATATATATTGTATTAAAAGCCTATATTGAATTCACAAGTTCTTGTAAGTGTTATATTTTGTAACGATCCTCCACGACACAGGATGCCCTTTAACCTCAACGTCAGCAAATCGTTTCCAATACAAAGTCCCAGAGTACAAAACCACTAAATCTGTGTCCCTGTCCCAATACTTCTGGAGCTCACTGTCCCAATACTTCTGGAGCTCACTGTCCCAATACTTCTGGAGCTCACTGTCCCGATACTTCTGGAGCTCACTGTCCCAATACTTCTGGAGCTCACTGTCCCAATACTTCTGGAGCTCACTGTCCCAATACTTCTGGAGCTCACTGTCCCAATACTTCTGGAGCTCACTGTCCCAATACTTCTGGAGCTCACTGTCCCGATACTTCTGGAGCTCACTGTCCCAATACTTCCGGAGCTCACTGTCCCGATACTTCTGGAGCTCACTGTCCCAATACTTCTGGAGCTCACTGTCCCAATACTTCTGGAGCTCACTGTCCCAATACTTCTGGAGCTCACTGTCCCAATACTTCTGGAGCTCACTGTCCCAATACTTCTGGAGCTCACTGTTCCAATACTTCTGGAGCTCGCTGTCCCAATACTTCTGGAGCTCGCTGTCCCAATACTTCTGGAGCTCACTGTCCCAATACTTCTGGAGCTCACTGTTCCAATACTTCTGGAGCTCACTGTCCCAATACTTCTGGAGCTCACTGTCCCAATACTTCTGGAGCTCACTGTCCCAATACTTCTGGAGCTCACTGTTCCAATACTTCTGGAGCTCACTGTTCCAATACTTCTGGAGCTCGCTGTCCCAATACTTCTGGAGCTCACTGTCCCAATACTTCTGGAGCTCACTGTCCCAATACTTCTGGAGCTCACTGTCCCAATACTTCTGGAGCTCACTGTCCCAATACTTCTGGAGCTCACTGTTCCAATACTTCTGGAGCTCGCTGTCCCAATACTTCTGGAGCTCGCTGTCCCAATACTTCTGGAGCTCACTGTCCCAATACTTCTGGAGCTCACTGTTCCAATACTTCTGGAGCTCACTGTCCCAATACTTCTGGAGCTCACTGTCCCAATACTTCTGGAGCTCACTGTCCCAATACTTCTGGAGCTCGCTGTCCCAATACTTCTGGAGCTCACTGTCCCAATACTTCTGGAGCTCACTGTTCCAATACTTCTGGAGCTCGCTGTCCCAATACTTCTGGAGCTCGCTGTCCCAATACTTCTGGAGCTCACTGTCCCAATACTTCTGGAGCTCACTGTTCCAATACTTCTGGAGCTCACTGTCCCAATACTTCTGGAGCTCACTGTCCCAATACTTCTGGAGCTCACTGTCCCAATACTTCTGGAGCTCACTGTTCCAATACTTCTGGAGCTCACTGTTCCAATACTTCTGGAGCTCGCTGTCCCAATACTTCTGGAGCTCACTGTCCCAATACTTCTGGAGCTCACTGTCCCAATACTTCTGGAGCTCACTGTCCCAATACTTCTGGAGCTCACTGTCCAGTGTTCTTGTCTTTGTTCCCTTTAAATCGTTCAGTTTTTGTCTTCTGTCTGTACTATAGATATGCCTGTTTCAACTGTGTCGTTCTCACGTAATACATCTCCATTTAGTCTTCTGTTTGTACTATAGATATGCCTGTTTCAACTGTGTCGTTCTCACGTAATACATCTCCATTTAGTCTTCTGTTTGTACTATAGATATGCCTGTTTCTCCATTTAGTCACGCTGAATCAGCAGATTAATAACAACAAAAGATCTGACCTGATCCCTTTGTCTTACTCCAAACCCTTTTCTCTTTGCTCTAGATGACCAACAATAGCCAGTTGTCACCACGATGACATCATATCAACTATTCACGCTGAGGGAAAGGTGAACTGTTCCCACTCGTCTAAACACAGACTCAAATGGCACCCTATTCCCTATATAGTGCACTACTTTTGTTTACTAAGATGGTCAAAAGTAGTGCCATAAGTAGGGAATAGGGTGCCATAAGTAGGGAATAGGGTGCCATAATTAGGGAATAGGGTACCATAAGTAGGGAATAGGGTACCATAAGTAGGGAATAGGGTGCCATAAGTAGGGAATAGGGTGCCATAAGTAGGGAATAGGGTACCATAAGTAGGGAATAGGGTGCCATAAGTAGGGAATAGGGTGCCATAAGTAGGGAATAGGGTACCATAAGTAGGGAATAGGGTGCCATAAGTAGGGAATAGGGTGCCATAAGTAGGGAATAGGGTGCCATGAGTAGGGAATAGGGTACCATAAGTAGGGAATAGGGTGCCATAAGTAGGGAATAGGGTGCCATTTGAAACGGGGCCATAGTGTTCCACAGGCATTATCCCTCTCTCTATGGCTTATAGACGATACAGCAAGTTTTGTTATTTTGTTTTAGTGTTAAGTCACTTCTACATGCCTGAACAATTTGAGAGCTTGGTATTTAATGTTTAGAGCCCATGGGAATCCATGAAACTCATGTATCCATGAATCTCATTAGCACATACTTAAAAAAATGGTTGCCCCCTTATATTTTCAGTCGTGAAGAGGGCCTGACAACGCTTCCTCTCTCCTCAGGACGCTGTATTGGCCCTCAGATCCTCAAAATGTTGTACAGCTGCACCACTGAGAGGATGGTGGCTGGCTGCATCACCGCTTGGTAAGGCAGTTATGAAGTTAGCACATACTTTTAAAAAAACGGTTTCACCCTTACAAGGGAGTCAAATAACATTAAGCCTGATCAATCAATTAGAACACCTTAGTAAATAACTTACTCAACACCTTAGCAACGGGCCTACGACCAAATATGGTCATGTCATGTCTGTACATACTGGAAGAAATGGGTCCACCGTTCTCATGTTAGGACCAACAAAACATATATGAACCCTTTAATGGAGGACGAAGGAAGCAACGCCTCCTGATGATTTAAGCCCTGCTGTTTAGTTACGTCAACTGTGAAACATTAAGTCGAAAAAAGAATTAGGAAAATAAATGACACGAACAAGATGAAATTCTATCAGAACCTCAGCTTAGCCATAACTCTGCTTCACCTAAAGTCAACAGCAAGACATTGATATAATGACACAACAGACTGATGTAATAGTAAAAAGGTACAGTTCACTTTATTATCTCAGTCGTTAAGATGCAGAAGCTCTCTGTTGTCCCATTGCAAGGCTGTTTGGTTCAATCTGGCCATTTGGTTCCATGGAAGACAAACAGTGAAAATACAAGGTTACCAGTGAGGTGTTTGTGTTACGGTTGGGAACTGCCAGGGACCTCACAATATGATATCATCACGATACTTAGGTGCCGATACGATGTATTGCATTTCTTACAATTTTCACGATTGTATAGGTAATATTGTTACTCGATACTGCGATTTTATTGTGATGTGATGTTCTGAACATATGGCTCACTATATGTCAGCTGTTCCAAACATATGGCTCACTATATGTCAGCTGTTCCAAACATATGGCTCACTATAATTCTGATGTTCTGAACATATGGCTCACTATATGTCAGCTGTTCCAAACATATGGCTCACTATATGTCTGATGGTCTGAACATATGGCTCACTATATGTCAGCTGTTCCAAACATATGGCTCACTATATGTCTGATGTTCTGAACATATGGCTCACTATATGTCAGCAGTTCCAAACATATGGCTCACTATATGTCAGCTGTTCCAAACATATGGCTCACTATATGTCTGATGTTCTGAACATATGGCTCACTATATGTCAGCTGTTCCAAACATATGGCTCACTATATGTCAGCTGTTCCAAACATACGGCTCACTATATGTCAGCTGTTCCAAACATATGGCTCACTATATGTCAGCTGTTCCAAACATATGGCTCACTATATGTCAGCTGTTCCAAACATATGGCTCACTATATGTCAGCTGTTCCAAACATATGGCTCACTATATGTCAGCTGCAGAGAAAATGAGTTTTGATCAGTCATGGAAATAAAAGTGTTGAAAACATGTTGATTCACTATTTAAAGACAAGATGGAGAACAAGATATAGGATGAAACATATTGGACTTTTGTTGCATCTACAGCCAACTAGCGCTTGCTAATGCTGTTTAGCAAAATAAATGGAAGTATCAATTTAAGTCAGATTTGGCTCAGTTCAGGGTTCAATTTGAATGTAAATGAAAACCAGGAAAAATGTAATTGGGTAAACACAGTGTGTAAACATGTCATATTTCTCCCAGGTAGGTCTGACGGCTCCATCCAGGCTGCTCTCCAGGGGATAGACACAGTGTGTAAACATGTCATATTTCTCCCAGGTAGGTCTGACGGCTCCAACCAGGCTGCTCTCCAGGGGACAGACACAGTGTGTAAACATGTCATATTTCTCCCAGGTAGGTCTGACGGCTCCAACCAGGCTGCTCTCCAGGGGATAGACACAGTGTGTAAACATGTCATATTTCTCCCAGGTAGGTCTGACAGCTCCATCCAGGCTGCTCTCCAGGGGACAGACACAGTGTGTAAACATGTCATATTTCTCCCAGGTAGGTCTGACGGCTCCAACCAGGCTGCTCTCCAGGGGACAGACACAGGAGAAAGGAAGGCTCCCTGGTCCAGTGAGGGAGTCTAGCAGCTTCTTAAACCAATAGGCTGTTGGAGTAGACAACCTGGGTGGTGCTAAACCAATAGGCTGTTGGAGTAGACAGCCTGGGTGGTGCTAAACCAATAGGCTGTTGGAGTAGACAGCCTGGGTGGTGCTAAACCAATAGGCTGTTGGAGTAGACAGCCTGGGTGGTGCTAAACCAATAGGCTGTTGGAGTAGACAGCCTGGGTGGTGCTAAACCAATAGGCTGTTGGAGTAGACAGCCTGGGTGGTGCTAAACCAATAGGCTGTTGGAGTAGACAGCCTGGGTGGTGCTAAACCAATAGGCTGTTGGAGTAGACAACCTGGGTGGTGCTAAACCAATAGGCTGTTGGAGTAGACAACCTGGGTGGTGCTAAACCAATAGGCTGTTGGAGTAGACAGCCTGGGTGGTGCTAAACCAATAGGCTGTTGGAGTAGACAGCCTGGGTGGTGCTAAACCAATAGGCTGTTGGAGTAGACAGCCTGGGTGGTGCTAAACCAATAGGCTGTTGGAGTAGACAGCCTGGGTGGTGCTAAACCAATAGG
This sequence comes from Oncorhynchus mykiss, assembly GCF_013265735.2. NCBI lineage: Eukaryota > Metazoa > Chordata > Actinopteri > Salmoniformes > Salmonidae > Oncorhynchus > Oncorhynchus mykiss. The sequence continues at coordinate 12,304,918 of NC_048581.1, read as the reverse complement.
CTGTTGGAGTAGACAACCTGGGTGGTGCTAAACCAATAGGCTGTTGGAGTAGACAGCCTGGGTGGTGCTAAACCAATAGGCTGTTGGAGTAGACAGCCTGGGTGGTGCTAAACCAATAGGCTGTTGGAGTAGACAGCCTGGGTGGTGCTGGTCTGGAGAAAAGACGAAAGGCAGTAAGGTAGATGTTTTATTTACATAGTCAGTTACTCCTCCAGTGTTGCATAATCTTTTGGCACAAATTGAGGAAATTTGTTCTCACCTCCAGAGTGTTCCAACCTGGTACCACACCTTGCCGTTAGCCTCCTTGCGGTCAGCCAGGTAGGAAGAGGAAGCGTTCAGACCAGCAGCCTCCAGGTTAGCCCTGTGGAGACTCACCTGTACCAGGCTCCGCCCACACACTAGCTCTGGGGCCGTGATAGGTTGCCCTTTAACGTGGACAGAAGGGGAGTGGAGAGAAAAGTTGAAAGAGGGAAAGAGGGAAAGATAAAAAGATGGAGAGGTCACTAACAGCCAATGTTACTATCAGACAAGGTGAGCATGCCGACTGTCAAACACACATAGGAAGTTCCTGTCCCATTGTCAAACACACACAGGAAGTTCCTGTCCCACTGTCAAACACACATAGGAAGTTCCTGTCCCACTGTCAAACACACACAGGAAGTTCCTGTCCCACTGTCAAACACACACAGGAAGTTCCTGTCCCACACCAGCTCTGGAGCTCAGTGATAAAGTCAGCAGGTAAAAAAACATCAACAGAAAAAAAAGTTCAATGAAATATACAAACATTACATCAGCAGCTTAAAATGAACAGTTCATGCTACAAAAACAACTTCATAACAGGTTTTTAAAATAGGGTATATTTTAAAAACACTGCTTCACAGTGGGAAATACACTTGCGGAGAACATCCGTTCCCCCAACACCCGGTTGGAACCAAAAATCTCCAATTTGGACTCCAGGCTAAAATTTCCACCGGTCTAATGTCCATTGCTCGTGTTTCTTGGTCCAAGCAAGTCTCTTCTTCTTATTGGTGTCCTTTAGTAGTGGTTCATTTGCAGCAATTCGACCATGAAGGCCTGATTCATGCAGTCTCCTCTGAACAGTTGATGTTGAGGTCTGTCTGTTACTTGAACTCTCTGAAGCATTTATTTGGGTTGCAATTTCTGAGTCTGGTAACTCTAATGAACTTATCCTCTGCAGCAGAGGTAACTCTGGGTCTTCCATTCCTGTGGCGGTCCTCATGAGAGCCAGTCATCATAGTGCTTGATGGTTTTTGCAACTGCGCTTGAAGAAAGTTCTTGAAATGTTTCGTTTTGACTGACCTTCATATCTTAAAGTAATGATGGACTGTCATTTCTCTTTGCTCATTTGATCTATTCTTGCCATAATATGGACTTACTATTTTACCAAATAGGGCTGTCTTCTGTATACCCCTCCCCTACCTTTTCACAACACAACTTATAGGCTCAAACGTATTAAGGAGGAAATAAATTCCACCAATGACCTTTTAAGAAGGCACACCTGTTAATTTAAATGTATTCCAGGTGACTACCTCATGAAGCTGGTTGAGAGAATGCCAAGAGTGTGCAAAGCTGGGCTAACAGAATTAAGGCCAAATTCAAATAATTGATGTGTTTATATATATTTTTATACTTCAATGGGTTTTAAAATTCCAAATCAAATAACTAAATGATCCTCGGTATGACCCCCCCCCCCCCCCCCCCCCCCCTCCCGGTTTAGATTATGGAGGGTTAACGCATCCCTGTGAAACAGCGCCCCTCTGTCTCCGTATGTGTAGACCGTGTGATGCTGTCTGGACAGCGCCCCTCTGTCTCCGTATGTGTAGACCATGTGATGCTGTCTGGACAGCGCCCCTCTGTCTCCGTATGTGTAGACCATGTGATGCTGTCTGGACAGCGCCCCTCTGTCTCCGTATGTGTAGACCATGTATCTGATGCTGTCTGGACAGCGCCCCTCTGTCTCCGTATGTGTAGACCATGTGATGCTGTCTGGACAGCGCCCCTCTGTCTCCGTATGTGTAGACCGTGTATCTGATGCTGTCTGGACAGCGCCCCTCTGTCTCCGTATGTGTAGACCATGTGATGCTGTCTGGACAGCGCCCCTCTGTCTCCGTATGTGTAGACCGTGTATCTGATGCTGTCTGGACAGCGCCCCTCTGTCTCCGTATGTGTAGACCGTGTATCTGATGCTGTCTGGACAGCGCCCCTCTGTCTCCGTATGTGTAGACCGTGTATCTGATGCTGTCTGGACAGCGCCCCTCTGTCTCCGTATGTGTAGACCGTGTATCTGATGCTGTCTGGACAGCGCCCCTCTGTCTCCGTATGTGTAGACCGTGTATCTGATGCTGTCTGGACAGCGCCCCTCTGTCTCCGTATGTGTAGACCGTGTATCTGATGCTGTCTGGACAGCGCCCCTCTGTCTCCGTATGTGTAGACCATGTATCTGATGCTGTCTGGACAGCGCCCCTCTGTCTCCGTATGTGTAGACCATGTATCTGATGCTGTCTGGACAGCGCCCCTCTGTCTCCGTATGTGTAGACCGTGTATCTGATGCTGTCTGGACAGCGCCCCTCTGTCTCCGTATGTGTAGACCGTGTATCTGATGCTGTCTGGACAGCGCCCCTCTGTCTCCGTATGTGTAGACCGTGTATCTGATGCTGTCTGGACAGCGCCCCTCTGTCTCCGTATGTGTAGACCGTGTATCTGATGCTGTCTGGACAGCGCCCCTCTGTCTCCGTATGTGTAGACCGTGTATCTGATGCTGTCTGGACAGCGCCCCTCTGTCTCCGTATGTGTAGACCGTGTATCTGATGCTGTCTGGACAGCGCCCCTCTGTCTCCGTATGTGTAGACCATGTATCTGATGCTGTCTGGACAGCGCCCCTCTGTCTCCGTATGTGTAGACCGTGTATCTGATGCTGTCTGGACAGCGCCCCTCTGTCTCCGTATGTGTAGACCGTGTATCTGATGCTGTCTGGACAGCGCCCCTCTGTCTCCGTATGTGTAGACCGTGTATCTGATGCTGTCTGGACAGCGCCCCTCTGTCTCCGTATGTGTAGACCGTGTATCTGATGCTGTCTGGACAGCGCCCCTCTGTCTCCGTATGTGTAGACCGTGTATCTGATGCTGTCTGGACAGCGCCCCTCTGTCTCCGTATGTGTAGACCGTGTATCTGATGCTGTCTGGACAGCGCCCCTCTGTCTCCGTATGTGTAGACCGTGTATCTGATGCTGTCTGGACAGCGCCCCTCTGTCTCCGTATGTGTAGACCGTGTATCTGATGCTGTCTGGACAGCGCCCCTCTGTCTCCGTATGTGTAGACCGTGTATCTGATGCTGTCTGGACAGCGCCCCTCTGTCTCCGTATGTGTAGACCATGTATCTGATGCTGTCTGGACAGCGCCCCTCTGTCTCCGTATGTGTAGACCGTGTATCTGATGCTGTCTGGACAGCGCCCCTCTGTCTCCGTATGTGTAGACCGTGTATCTGATGCTGTCTGGACAGCGCCCCTCTGTCTCCGTATGTGTAGACCATGTATCTGATGCTGTCTGGACAGCGCCCCTCTGTCTCCGTATGTGTAGACCATGTATCTGATGCTGTCTGGACAGCGCCCCTCTGTCTCCGTATGTGTAGACCATGTATCTGATGCTGTCTGGACAGCGCCCCTCTGTCTCCGTATGTGTAGACCATGTATCTGATGCTGTCTGGACAGCGCCCCTCTGTCTCCGTATGTGTAGACCATGTATCTGATGCTGTCTGGACAGCGCCCCTCTGTCTCCGTATGTGTAGACCATGTATCTGATGCTGTCTGGACAGCGCCCCTCTGTCTCCGTATGTGTAGACCGTGTATCTGATGCTGTCTGGACAGCGCCCCTCTGTCTCCGTATGTGTAGACCGTGTATCTGATGCTGTCTGGACAGCGCCCCTCTGTCTCCGTATGTGTAGACCGTGTATCTGATGCTGTCTGGACAGCGCCCCTCTGTCTCCGTATGTGTAGACCATGTATCTGATGCTGTCTGGACAGCGCCCCTCTGTCTCCGTATGTGTAGACCGTGTATCTGATGCTGTCTGGACAGCGCCCCTCTGTCTCCGTATGTGTAGACCGTGTATCTGATGCTGTCTGGACAGCGCCCCTCTGTCTCCGTATGTGTAGACCGTGTATCTGATGCTGTCTGGACAGCGCCCCTCTGTCTCCGTATGTGTAGACCATGTATCTGATGCTGTCTGGACAGCGCCCCTCTGTCTCCGTATGTGTAGACCGTGTATCTGATGCTGTCTGGACAGCGCCCCTCTGTCTCCGTATGTGTAGACCGTGTATCTGATGCTGTCTGGACAGCGCCCCTCTGTCTCCGTATGTGTAGACCGTGTATCTGATGCTGTCTGGACAGCGCCCCTCTGTCTCCGTATGTGTAGACCGTGTATCTGATGCTGTCTGGACAGCGCCCCTCTGTCTCCGTATGTGTAGACCGTGTATCTGATGCTGTCTGGACAGCGCCCCTCTGTCTCCGTATGTGTAGACCATGTATCTGATGCTGTCTGGACAGCGCCCCTCTGTCTCCGTATGTGTAGACCGTGTATCTGATGCTGTCTGGACAGCGCCCCTCTGTCTCCGTATGTGTAGACCGTGTATCTGATGCTGTCTGGACAGCGCCCCTCTGTCTCCGTATGTGTAGACCATGTATCTGATGCTGTCTGGACAGCGCCCCTCTGTCTCCGTATGTGTAGACCGTGTATCTGATGCTGTCTGGACAGCGCCCCTCTGTCTCCGTATGTGTAGACCGTGTATCTGATGCTGTCTGGACAGCGCCCCTCTGTCTCCGTATGTGTAGACCATGTATCTGATGCTGTCTGGACAGCGCCCCTCTGTCTCCGTATGTGTAGACCGTGTATCTGATGCTGTCTGGACAGCGCCCCTCTGTCTCCGTATGTGTAGACCGTGTATCTGATGCTGTCTGGACAGCGCCCCTCTGTCTCCGTATGTGTAGACCGTGTATCTGATGCTGTCTGGACAGCGCCCCTCTGTCTCCGTATGTGTAGACCGTGTATCTGATGCTGTCTGGACAGCGCCCCTCTGTCTCCGTATGTGTAGACCATGTATCTGATGCTGTCTGGACAGCGCCCCTCTGTCTCCGTATGTGTAGACCGTGTATCTGATGCTGTCTGGACAGCGCCCCTCTGTCTCCGTATGTGTAGACCATGTATCTGATGCTGTCTGGACAGCGCCCCTCTGTCTCCGTATGTGTAGACCGTGTATCTGATGCTGTCTGGACAGCGCCCCTCTGTCTCCGTATGTGTAGACCATGTATCTGATGCTGTCTGGACAGCGCCCCTCTGTCTCCGTATGTGTAGACCGTGTATCTGATGCTGTCTGGACAGCGCCCCTCTGTCTCCGTATGTGTAGACCATGTATCTGATGCTGTCTGGACAGCGCCCCTCTGTCTCCGTATGTGTAGACCGTGTATCTGATGCTGTCTGGACAGCGCCCCTCTGTCTCCGTATGTGTAGACCGTGTATCTGATGCTGTCTGGACAAACAGAGCATGTCATACTATTTCTGTCCACACAGCATCAGATACATGGGCTACATATAGAGGGGCGCTGTTTCGCTCACTCGGAGGCTTACTCTGGTGACATCATTTCAGCAGAGAGGAAGAGGTCGAAGAGAGAGGGCTCACTCTCGCCAAAATCTGTCCAGAATAAGCCCAAATTGCCCAATTGCGTTTCTATAGGCATCATTTGCACAAATGATATAATTCCTTCTGTCTGGGTCTTTATGTTTTTGGTTGGATAGGTTTCTCAGTTTCTTTCTTAGGGTTTTGCTGTCTTCATACTGTTTAGGCTTTCTACTGCCAAGTTACACCTCCACTGTCTTCTTCATACTGTTCAGTTCCTTTGGCTTTGATGCCTCATGGTTGAGTACTGCTCTGTTCAGGTAGACTGTGATGTTGCTGTGATCTGATACGGGTGTTTAGTGGGCTGTTCCTTTGGCTTTGATGCCTCATGGTTGAGTACCGCTCTGTTCAGGTAGACTGTGATGTTGCTGTGATCTGATAGGGGTGTTTAGTGGGCTGTTCTTTTGGCTTTGATGCCTCATGGTTGAGTACTGCTCTGTTCAGGTAGACTGTGATGTTGCTGTGATCTGATACGGGTGTTTAGTGGGCTGTTCCTTTGGCTTTGATGCCTCATGGTTGAGTACTGCTCTGTTCAGGTAGACTGTGATGTTGCTGTGATCTGATACGGGTGTTTAGTGGGCTGACTGTGAACGCTCTGAGAGACTCTGGCTTGAGGTCAGTGATACAGTAGTCTACAGTACTACAGCCAAGAGATGAGCTATAGGTGTACCTACCATAGGAGTCCCATCAAAGCCTACCATTGACTATGTACATACCCAGCATGCGACAGAGCTGCAGTAGTTGTGGCCCATTTTTGTCATAGTTGTGTCTAGGGGGGCATATTTGGGAGGGAATACTGTCATCTCCAGGTAGCTGTTTGTACCCCAGTGTGCTGACAGTGTCAGGTTCTTGTCCAGTTCTGGGATTTAGGTCCCCACAGACTAGTAGAGTACATTTCCCTGGCCCTGGAAATGGTTCATCTCTCCCTCTAGGATGGAGAAGCTGTCATCGTTAGAGTATGGGGATTCTAGTGGGGAGATATAGATAGCACACATGAGGACGTGTCTCTGTTGAGATCATTTTCTTGTTAATTTCTAGCCAGATGTAAAATGTTCCGGTGTTGACTACCGTAATTAGACTACCGTAATTAGACTACCGTAATTAGACTACCGTAATTGCTGGACTATTAAGCGCACCGGAATATAAGCCACACCCACTGAATTATTAAAAAATATGTATTTTGTACATAAATAAGCCACAGGTGCCTACCGGTACATTGAAACATGTCTATAAGCCGCAGGTGCCTACCGGTACATTGAAACATGTCTATAAGCCGCAGGTGCCTACCGGTACATTGAAACATGTCTATAAGCCGCAGGTGCCTACCGGTACATTGAAACATGTCTATAAGCCACAGGTGCCTACCGGTACATTGAAACATGTCTATAAGCCGCAGGTGCCTACCGGTACATTGAAACATGTCTATAAGCCGCAGGTGCCTACCGGTACATTGAAACATGTCTATAAGCCGCAGGTGCCTACCGGTACATTGAAACATGTCTATAAGCCGCAGGTGCCTACCGGTACATTGAAACATGTCTATAAGCCGCAGGTGCCTACCGGTACATTGAAACATGTCTATAAGCCGCAGGTGCCTACCGGTACATTGAAACATGTCTATAAGCCGCAGGTGCCTACCGGTACATTGAAACATGTCTATAAGCCGCAGGTGCCTACCGGTACATTGAAACATGTCTATAAGCCGCAGGTGCCTACCGGTACATTGAAACATGTCTATAAGCCGCAGGTGCCTACCGGTACATTGAAACATGTCTATAAGCAGCAGGTGCCTACCGGTACATTGAAACATGTCTATAAGCCGCAGGTGCCTACCGGTACATTGAAACATGTCTATAAGCCGCAGGTGCCTACCGGTACATTGAAACATGTCTATAAGCCGCAGGTGCCTACCGGTACATTGAAACATGTCTATAAGCCGCAGGTGCCTACCGGTACATTGAAACATGTCTATAAGCCGCAGGTGCCTACCGGTACATTGAAACATGTCTATAAGCCGCAGGTGCCTACCGGTACATTGAAACATGTCTATAAGCCGCAGGTGCCTACCGGTACATTGAAACATGTCTATAAGCCGCAGGTGCCTACCGGTACATTGAAACATGTCTATAAGCCGCAGGTGCCTACCGGTACATTGAAACATGTCTATAAGCCGCAGGTGCCTACCGGTACATTGAAACAAATGAACTTGGTCACGGTCTTCCTCCTCCTGTGCACTGAAACCACTGAAGTCATCTCCTTCGGTGTCGGAGTTGAATAGCCTCAGATTTGCTTCATCCGATGTTGGATCGTTTTCATTGTCGCTCTCGTCACTTTCATCCGGAGGCAAATACCCCGCTGAGCTCACGCTGCCCCTTCAACACGCAGCAGTCCAGCCTTTCTAAACCCGTTGATGATAGTGGATTTTTTGACAATGCTCCACGCTGTCAGGACCCACTGGCAGACTTGACCATAAGTTGCTCTTCGCATGCGGCCCGTTTTAGTGAAGGATTTCTCCCCACTTGTCATCCAAGCCTCCCACTGAACAATTTACACTGATGTCGAGTGGCTGCAAATACTTTGGGCCATCTGCTTTTCTTCCCTCTGAAAGGTTTGTTGTCTTTTTGCACTGAGTCAGTTCCTCACGCTGCTGTTTCCAACATCTTATCGACTCATTAAGGCCAAGCTCCCGTGCAGCAGCTCTATTTCCTTTTCCAACAGCCAGATCGATCGCCTTCAACTTGAAAGGTTTGTTGTCTTTTTGCACTGAGTCAGTTCCTCACGCTGCTGTTTCCAACGTCTTATCATCGACTCATTAAGGCCAAGCTCCCGTGCAGCAGCTCTATTTCCTTTTCCAACAGCCAGATCGAGCGCCTTCAACTTGAAAGCTGCATCATATGCATTTCGCCGTGTCTTTGCCATGATGAGGGTGACAAAATGACTACCGTAATCAGAATGATGGGAAGTTTGAGCGCGCTCGATTTACGTCACATTATGTGACGGTGCTCAGTTTTTTGGCGGCAGGAATCTTGTGAAAGCGGGAAAAATCCATAAATTAGCCTCGTCATTGTATAAACCGCCAGGTTCAAAGTTTGGGAAAAAAGTAGCGGCTTATAGTCCAGCAATTACGGTAATTTAATAGAGTGGGTTAGGTCTGCTCTATACCAAATTACCCCCTGAGTCTCTTCCCTGATTCACACCTGGTAGTGTGGTGGAATATACACCTTGTATATTCCAGGATGAGATAGTAAAAGCTTTGTGTTCCATAGTGTCTAGTGTTGCCTCTCTCTCCCATTCCCCCCCTCCTCTGTAGATTCTCCATCCTATCATTATAGTTGAAATGATTAATAATGTATACATTTCAATTAGAACCATTTATTCTAATACTATTATGTTATGGTATGAAATGTATGGGTTCTTGGTTAAGTTGTTACTGAAAATGTAAGTAAAACGAATTAATTGTCTGTACCTTGCGGGAAGTTTAAGGGAGAGGGATGATATATATTTTCTGACAGATAAGAATGGTCCTTGATATTCCATTAGTGGAGGAGAAGATATCTTTTAGACAGATTGGAATGTTTGGTTTATGAGGGGAGTAGAAGACATCTCCAGACCTGAAAACACTGCGCTAATTGTGTGGATCGGAGAGGGTGTGGGAAACTGATGATGTCATTTTATGTTGTCTCTTTAAAATGTTGGTTCTTTGTATTTTGCTTCAGTACTCTCTTGCAATAAACACTGTTACCTGGCTTTTAAGACTGGTCTCGATCTACTTCATGCATAATTCATGAATTTACAACTCATTAATGAACTAGAGAGAGTGCGAATTTGATTTTGGCTATAAAACATATAGGAATTGTTAGAATTCCTCTAACACAGAGTGAGAGTGCTGTTAAGTTTAATGTCTAGTGATGTAACGATGGCCATGATGTAGCGATGGCCAACAGGAAGTCATGCACTGTTGCTATGATAAACAAAAAACATGATTGGAAATGGTACATAAGGCTCAAATGGGAAACGTAGTCAGATATTTAGAAATAATAATTTCTTCATGTTAGAGTATTTATCATTGTGAAATACATAACAGGGTAGAATGACATATTTGTACCTTGTCAGCTCTGGGATTTGAACTTGCAACCTTTCAATTACTAGTCCAATGCTCTAACCACTAGGCTACCTTCCGCTCCTATATGTAATTCTATGGTCTGAGAAGAGGTCGTCTGATCGTCTGGTTGTGACAGTGTTCTTGTTACCAGAGCTGGGGTACAATTTAACTCAATTCCATTTTAATACAGACAATGAATTGCAATTCAATTTATCCTTGATGACCATCATTTTCCATGTGGACTTTTCAATCCATGAATGGAATGTCACTTCACTTCCTGAATTGACCGAGTTGAAACATGTAGTTTATTAGACTGTAACCTCGTCCCCCAGGATCAATAGAGAGACGACTGGTGGTGGAGATTATAGTAGATTTATTCATCAGTACTGATAACATTCTGTAGGGGGCGATGTGGAGGTCGTTCTGTTGGTTTACTGAGATCTCAGTAGCTTGTCTGTTATGTGATGACGTCATTCATTAAGGGGGAGTTGGGTTGAAGAGGAGGGATGTTTCTTCTGTTCAGAAACTCATCTGTTGAGTTTATAACTTACAAAGACTGTATTTGGATCAATTAAATGTCAGAAAAAAGTTATAAAATATATTGATGTATACTTTAACTATATTGTCATCATCTCAACATTGTGTTCCTCCTCTGCTGAAACAAACATGGCAACTTCAGAACAGAGAAGTTGACAGTTTCAACACTTAGTCACCACAGATAGCTGAGTTCTCTGGTGGTTTAGAAGTCTAACCTCCGGCCGGTTTGAACCAGTTTCATTCTGCAGCAAAGAATGTGAGAGAGAGAGGGAGAGAGAGGGTCCAGTCGCCAGGAATACAAATTCCATCTAGACACTGTTGCCCTAGAGCACACAAAAAACTATACATACCTCGGCCTAAACATCAGCGCCACAGGTAACTTCCACAAAGCTGTGATCGATCTGAGAGACAAGGCAAGAAGGGCATTCTATGCCATCAAAAGGAACATAAATTTCAACATACCAATTAGGATCTGGCTAAAAATACTTGAATCAGTCATAGAGCCCATTGCCCTTTATGGTTGTGAGGTCTGGGATCCGCTCACCAACCAAGACTTCACAAAATGGGACAAACACCAAATTGAGACTCTGCATGCAGAATTCTGCAGAAATATCCTCTGTGTTGTCACGTTCTGACCTCTATTTCTGTTGTTTTGTATTTATTTAGTATGGTCAGGGCGTGAGTTGGGTGGGCAGTCTATGTTTGTTTTTCTAAGTTTTGGGGCATTTCTATGTTTTCGGCCTAGTATGGTTCTCAATCAGAGGCAGGTGTCATTAGTTGTCTCTGATTGAGAATCATACTTAGGTAGCCTGGGTTTCACTGTGTGTTTGTGGGTGATTGTTCCTGTCACTGTGTTTGGTGTCACAGGATAGGACTGTTTTGCGTTTTCACATTTCTTGTTTTTGTTAGTTTGTTCATGTGTAGTGATTTATTAAAACATGAATAACCACCACGCTGCGCTTTGGTCCGCTTCTCTTCCTCCTACAGAAGAACGCCGTTACAGAATCACCCACCACAACAGGACCAAGCAGCGTGTCAACAGGCAGGAGCAGCAGGAGAAGCAACAGCGGCAGCAGGAGATACGTAATAAGGAATTCTGGACATGGGAGGAAATCCTCGACGGGAGAGGACCCTGGGCTAAGCCAGGAGAATATTGCCGCCCCAAGGCCGAGCTGGAGGCAGCAAAAGCAGAGAGGCGGCATTATGAGAAGCAAGCACGGCGGCGCGGACGGAAGCCCGAGAGTCACCCCCAAAAATTTCTTGGGGGGGAGGAGGCACAGGGGGAATGTGGCAGAGTCAGGAGTCAGACCTGAGCCAACTCCCCCCGTTTATCGTGAGGAGCCAAGGAGGAGCTCAGAACCAGAGCTGGTGTTGGAGGTGAGCGAAGCAGAGACTGTGAAGGAGTTAATGGGGAAATTGGAGGAGAGTGATATGAGGGACTTGCTGGTTTGGTGCATGAGGCACGACATTCGCCCGACGGAGCGTGTCAGGGATTTAATGGCACCGGGGTCAGCTCTCCATACTCATCCTGAGGTGCGTGCGAGGGGTCTGGTGAAGACTGTGCCAGCTTCACGCACCAGGCCTCCTGTGCATCTCCCTAGCCTTGCACGTCCTGTGCCATCTCAGCACTACAGTGCTCCTAGCAGTGCTAACTGTGGCGGGCGTGGTGCTGGTCAGGCACCGTGTTATGCAGTTGTGCGCACGGTGTCCCCAGTACGCGTGCTTAGCCCGGTGCGCTACATCCCAGCTCCCCACATCTGCCGGGCTAGGGTGAAGATCCAGCCAGGGCGGTTGGTGCCAGCCCTGCTCTCAAGATCTCCAGTACGCCTTCACGGTCCGGTCTATCCGTCACCACCTCCACGCACCAGCCCTCCGGTGGCAGCCCCCCGTACCAGGCTGTCTCTCCGGCCCATCCTTACAGGGGCTCCCTCCTCTCCAGCGCTGCCGGAGCCTCCCGCCTGTCCGGCGCCTCTGCCGGAGCCTCCCGCCTGTCCGGCGCCTCTGCCGGAGCCTCCCGCCTGTCCGGCGCCGTTGCCGGAGCTTCCCGTCTGCCCAGCGCCAGCTGAGCTTCCCGTCTGCCCAGCGCCAGCTGAGCTTCCCGTCTGCCCAGCGCCAGCTGAGCTTCCCGTCTGCCCAGCGCCGCCAACGCCGCCCGTCTGCCCAGCGCCGCCAACGCCGCCCGTCTGCCCAGCGCCGCCAACGCCGCCCGTCTGCCCAGCGCCGCCAGCGCCGCCCAGCGCCGCCAGCGCCGCCCGTCTGCCCAGCGCCGCCAGCGCCGCCCGTCTGCCCAGCGCCGCCAGTGCCGCCCGTCTGCCAGGAGCCGCCAGTGCCGCCCGTCTGCCAGGAGCCGCCAGTGCCGCCCGTCTGCCAGGGGCCGCCAGTGCCGCCAGTCAGCCAGGGGCCGCCAGTGCCGCCAGTCAGCCAGGGGCCGCCAGTAAGCCAGGGGCCGCCAGTGCCGCCAGTCAGCCAGGGGCCGCCCGAGCAGCTGCCCCTCTGTCCAGAGCAGCTGTCGCCCCTCTGTCCCAAGCTGCTGCCGCCCCTCTGTCCCGAGCAGCTGTCCCTCGGTCCCGAGCAGCTGCCCCTCTGTCCCGAGCAGCTGCCGCCCCTCTGTCCCGAGCTGCTATCGCCCCTCTGTCCCGAGCAGCTGCCCCTCTGTCCCGATCAGTTGTCCCTCTGTCCCGAGCAGCTGCTTCACCTCTGTCCCGAGCTGCCCCTCTGTCCCGAGCAGCCCCTCTGTCCAGTGGGGTCATTGAGAGGGGTGGCCATGGTGAGTAAGCCAGGGAGGCGGACAATAAGGCGGACTAAGACAATGGTGAAGTGGGGTCCGCGTCCCGCGCCAGAGCCGCCACCGCGGACAGACGCCCACCCAGACCCTCCCCTATAGGTCAAGGTTTTGCGGCCGGAGTCCGCACCTTTGGGGGGGGGGGTACTGTCACGTTCTGACCTCTATTTCTGTTGTTTTGTATTTATTTAGTATGGTCAGGGCGTGAGTTGGGTGGGCAGTCTATGTTTGTTTTTCTATGTTTTGGGGCATTTCTATGTTTTCGGCCTAGTATGGTTCTCAATCAGAGGCAGGTGTCATTAGTTGTCTCTGATTGAGAATCATACTTAGGTAGCCTGGGTTTCACTGTGTGTTTGTGGGTGATTGTTCCTGTCACTGTGTTTGTTGTCACAGGATAGGACTGTTTTGCGTTTTCACATTTCTTGTTTTTGTTAGTTTGTTCATGTGTAGTGATTTATTAAAACATGAATAACCACCACGCTGCGCTTTGGTCCGCTTCTCTTCCTCCTACAGACGAACGCCCTTACATGTGTACAACGTAGAACACCAAATAATGCATGCAGAGCAGAATTAGGCCGATACCCAATAATTATCAAAATCCAGAAAAGAGCTGTTAAATTCTACAACCACCTAAAAGGAAGCGATTCCCAAACCTTCCATAACAAAGCCATCACCTACAGAGAGATGAACCTGGAGAAGAGTCCCCTAAGCAAGCTGGTCCTGGGGCTCTGTTCACAAACAGATCCCACAGAGCCCCAGGACAGCAGCACAATTAAACCCAACCAAATCATGAGAAAACAAAAAGATAATTACTTGACACATTGGAAAGAATTAACAAAAAAACAGAGCATACTAGAATGCTATTTGGCCCTAAACAGAGAGTACACAGTGGCAGAATACCTGTCCACTGTGACTGACCCAAACTTAAGGAAAGCTTTGACTATGTACAGACTTAGTGAGCATAGCCTTGCTATTGAGAAAGGCCGCCATAGACAGACCTGGCTCTCAAGAGAAGACAGGATATGTGCACACTGCCCACAAAATGAGGTGGAAACTGAGCTGCACTTCCTAACCTCCTGTCCAACGTATGACCATATTAGAGATACATATTTCCCTCAGATTACACAGATCCACAAAGAATTCGAAAACAAATCCAATTTTGATAAACTCCCATATCTACTGGGTGAAATTCCAGTGTGCCATCACAGCAGCAATATTTGTGACCTGTTGCCACAGGAAAAGGGCAACCAGTGAAGAACAAACACCATTGTAAATACAACCCATATTTATGCTTATTTATTTTCCCTTGTGTACTTTAACCATTTGTACATTGTTACAACACTGTATATACCATGGGCAAAAAAGTATTTAGTCAGACACCAATTGAGCAAGTTCTCTCACTTAAAAAGATGAAAGAGGCCAAGCCAATAAATTTAATTTAATTTAAAGACAGAGAGAGACAAAAAGACAGAGAGAGAGAGAGAGACAGAGGAGAGGGGTGGGGTGTCAGATGAGGGAGGAGCTTTCAATTAAGGAAGACAGAGCGTTTCAGAAACACCCTGCTGTCAAGTGTGTAGCTGACAGAGACTCTGTTGTGGAACTGGGCTAGCAGGTAGTATAGTAAAGTAACTGTAACAGTATAGTAACTGTGGTAGTAAAGTAACTTTAACAGTATAGTAACTGTGGTAGTAAAGTAACTTTAACAGTATAATATCTGTGATGGTAAAGTAACTTTAACAGTATAGTAACTGTGATAGTAAAGTAACTTTAACAGTATAGTAACTGTGGTAGTAAAGTAACTTTAACAGTATAGTAACTTTAACAGTATAGTTACTGTGATAGTAAAGTAACTTTAACAGTATAGTAACTGTGGTAGTAAAGTAACTTTAACAGTATAGTAACTGTGGTAGTAAAGTAACTTTAACAGTATAGTAACTTTAACAGTATAGTAACTGTGGTAGTAAAGTAACTTTAACAGTATAGTAACTTTAACAGTATAGTAACTGTGGTAGTAAAGTAACTTTAACAGTATAGTAACTGTGGTAGTAAAGTAACTTTAACAGTATAGTAACTGTGGTAGTAAAGTAACTTTAACAGTATAGTAACTTTAACAGTATAGTAACTGTGGTAGTAAAGTAACTTTACCAGTATAGTAACTGAGGAGTTACTGTCCAGAATGAAGATACTCCATGTTGTCTCCTGCTTTCTCCTCTCAGGTGAGTTCTGTCTGTCTGTCTGTCTGGATCATATAGTACATATGGAATAAGATATGTTTTTGTTTATAAGGAACCAGAATGTTTTACAGTTCTGAGTTTTTTTCCACATGTGCCTTATGATAGGGTTAGGGTTAGGGTTAGCACTGAACTTAAAATGTTTGATACGTTGGTCTTTTACATGGGTTTGAGCAGGGTTAAACTCAGGTTTGAGCAGGGTTAAACTCAGGTTTGAGCAGGGTTAAAGTCAGGTTTGAGCAGGGTTTTAGTCAGGTTTGAGCAGGGTTAAAGTCAGGTTTGAGCAGGGTTTTAGTCAGGTTTGAGCAGGGTTTTAGTCAGGTTTGAGCAGGGTTAAAGTCAGGTTTGAGCAGGGTTAAAGTCAGGTTTGAGCAGGGTTTTAGTCAGGTTTGAGCAGGGTTAAAGTCAGGTTTGACCAGTGTTAAAGTCAGGTTTGAGCAGGGTTAAAGTCAGGTTTGAGCAGGGTTAAAGTCAGGTTTGAGCAGGGTTTTAGTCAGGTTTGAGCAGGGTTAAAGTCAGGTTTGAGCAGGGTTAAAGTCAGGTTTGAGCAGGGTTAAAGTCAGGTTTGAGCAGGGTTAAAGTCAGGTTTGAGCAGGGTTAAAGTCAGGTTTGAGCAGGGTTAAACTCAGGTTTGAGCAGGGTTAAAGTCAGGTTTGAGCAGGGTTTTAGTCAGGTTTGAGCAGGGTTAAAGTCAGGTTTGAGCAGGGTTAAAGTCAGGTTTGAGCAGGGTTAAACTCAGGTTTGAGCAGGGTTAAAGTCAGGTTTGAGCAGGGTTAAAGTCAGGTTTGAGCAGGGTTAAACTCAGGTTTGAGCAGGGTTAAAGTCAGGTTTGAGCAGGGTTAAAGTCAGGTTTGAGCAGGGTTAAAGTCAGGTTTGAGCAGGGTTAAACTCAGGTTTGAGCAGGGTTAAACTCAGGTTTGAGCAGGGTTTTAGTCAGGTTTGAGCAGGGTTAAAGTCAGGTTTGAGCAGGGTTAAACTCAGGTTTGAGCAGGGTTAAACTCAGGTTTGAGCAGGGTTTTAGTCAGGTTTGAGCAGGGTTAAAGTCAGGTTTGAGCAGGGTTAAACTCAGGTTTGAGCAGGGTTAAACTCAGGTTTGAGCAGGGTTAAAGTCAGGTTTGAGCAGGGTTAAAGTCAGGTTTGAGCAGGGCTTTAGTCAGGTTTGAGCAGGGTTAAAGTCAGGTTTGAGCAGGGTTAAAGTCAGGTTTGAGCAGGGTTTTAGTCGGGTTTGAGCAGGGTTAAAGTCAGGTTTGAGCAGGGTTTTAGTCAGGTTTGAGCAGGGTTAAACTCAGGTTTGAGCAGGGTTAAACTCAGGTTTGAGCAGGGTTAAACTCAGGTTTGAGCAGTGTTAAACTCAGGTTTGAGCAGTGTTAAACTCAGGTTTGAGCAGGGTTAAACTCAGGTTTGAGCAGGGTTAAACTCAGGTTTGAGCAGGGTTAAAGTCAGGTTTGAGCAGGGTTAAAGTCAGGTTTGAGCAGGGTTAAAGTCAGGTTTGAGCAGGGTTAAACTCAGGTTTGACCAGTGTTAAACTCAGGTTTGAGCAGGGTTAAACTCAGGTTTGAGCAGGGTTAAAGTCAGGTTTGAGCAGGGTTAAAGTCAGGTTTGAGCAGGGTTAAAGTCAGGTTTGAGCAGGGTTAAAGTCAGGTTTGAGCAGGGTTAAAGTCAGGTTTGAGCAGGGTTAAAGTCAGGTTTGAGCAGGGTTAAAGTCAGGTTTGAGCAGGGTTAAAATCAGGTTTGAGCAGGGTTAAAGTCAGGTTTGAGCAGGGTTAAAGTCAGGTTTGAGCAGGGTTAAACTCAGGTTTGAGCAGGGTTAAACTCAGGTTTGAGCAGGGTTAAAGTCAGGTTTGAGCAGGGTTAAACTCAGGTTTGAGCAGGGTTAAAGTCAGGTTTGAGCAGGGTTAAACTCAGGTTTGAGCAGGGTTAAACTCAGGTTTGAGCAGGGTTAAACTCAGGTTTGAGCAGGGTTTTAGTCAGGTTTGAGCAGGGTTAAAGTCAGGTTTGAGCAGGGTTAAACTCAGGTTTGAGCAGGGTTAAACTCAGGTTTGAGCAGGGTTTTAGTCAGGTTTGAGCAGGGTTAAAGTCAGGTTTGAGCAGGGTTAAACTCAGGTTTGAGCAGGGTTAAACTCAGGTTTGAGCAGGGTTAAAGTCAGGTTTGAGCAGGGTTAAAGTCAGGTTTGAGCAGGGCTTTAGTCAGGTTTGAGCAGGGTTAAAGTCAGGTTTGAGCAGGGTTAAAGTCAGGTTTGAGCAGGGTTTTAGTCGGGTTTGAGCAGGGTTAAAGTCAGGTTTGAGCAGGGTTTTAGTCAGGTTTGAGCAGGGTTAAACTCAGGTTTGAGCAGGGTTAAACTCAGGTTTGAGCAGGGTTAAACTCAGGTTTGAGCAGTGTTAAACTCAGGTTTGAGCAGTGTTAAACTCAGGTTTGAGCAGGGTTAAACTCAGGTTTGAGCAGGGTTAAACTCAGGTTTGAGCAGGGTTAAAGTCAGGTTTGAGCAGGGTTAAAGTCAGGTTTGAGCAGGGTTAAAGTCAGGTTTGAGCAGGGTTAAACTCAGGTTTGACCAGTGTTAAACTCAGGTTTGAGCAGGGTTAAACTCAGGTTTGAGCAGGGTTAAAGTCAGGTTTGAGCAGGGTTAAAGTCAGGTTTGAGCAGGGTTAAAGTCAGGTTTGAGCAGGGTTAAAGTCAGGTTTGAGCAGGGTTAAAGTCAGGTTTGAGCAGGGTTAAAGTCAGGTTTGAGCAGGGTTAAAGTCAGGTTTGAGCAGGGTTAAAATCAGGTTTGAGCAGGGTTAAAGTCAGGTTTGAGCAGGGTTAAAGTCAGGTTTGAGCAGGGTTAAACTCAGGTTTGAGCAGGGTTAAACTCAGGTTTGAGCAGGGTTAAAGTCAGGTTTGAGCAGGGTTAAACTCAGGTTTGAGCAGGGTTAAAGTCAGGTTTGAGCAGGGTTAAACTCAGGTTTGAGCAGGGTTAAACTCAGGTTTGAGCAGGGTTAAAGTCAGGTTTGAGCAGGGTTAAACTCAGGTTTGAGCAGGGTTAAACTCAGGTTTGAGCAGGGTTAAAGTTACATTTGAGCATGGTTAGATTTGTTAGAGTTAAAGAGTTAAAGCTAGATTTGAGCAGGGTTAAAGTTAGATTTGAGCAGGGTTAATGTTAGATTTGAGCAGGGTTAATGTTAAATTTGAGCAGGATTAAAGTTAGATTTGAGCAGGATTAAAGTTAGATTTGAGCAGGGTTAATGTTAGATTTGAGCAGGGTTAATGTTAGATTTGAGCAGGGTTAATGTTAGATTTGAGCAGGGTTAAAGTAAGATTTGAGCAGGGTTAAAGTTAGATTTGAGCAGGGTTAAAGTTAGATTTGAGCAGGGTTAAAGTTAGATTTGAGCAGGGTTAAAGTATATCTCACAGGCCATCAGTTGTGATTGTACTGTGTGTTTCTGTTTGACAGCTCTGTGTGTTGTGGTGTCAGCTGGCATTCATGTGAAGGAAGTGGTAGGAGGACATGTCACTATGGGCTGCTCGTTCACGTTGGCAGGGAACAACAACAAATACTTCTGCAAGGGGACATGTTCTAGTAAAGACATTCTGGTTGAAACTAAGAGGAGCAAGACTGTAACTCAAGGTAGATACAGTATTGAAGACAAGGGAGATGTCTTCTATGTGACCATCAAGAACCTGATGAAGTCAGACTCAGGGACCTACTGGTGTAGTGTGGAACGAAATATAAAGGACACATTCCTAGAGGTGAATCTCACAGTTACAGATGGTAAGATAACACTCCAGATGAATTGTTATCTAGTAATTCACTTCCTGACTTATTTCCTGACATGAAGTTGTTTCAGTATTGGTGTTTATCTGTACTTTCTATTGACTCACAGCTCCTCCCACTTCTACAACCTCAACTGTCACCTCCCGACGCCATGTCTCCACAACTCTTCCAAACCTCTCTACAACATCCTCTAACCTCTCCACAACCCTCCCAGACCTCTCTACAACATCCCCAAACACCTCCTCAACCCTCCCAAACCACGTCAGTGGTCGCCTATCAAGAGCTGGTATGATGAATCTCTCATCTTCGACATTAACTAATAAGTTGTGATATGAAATGCTGTAATGCTGGATGAAAATCAGTGTTGATCCTTCAGAGAGAGCAGGTGTGATGGACCTGTCGCTTCTATCATTCTATCACCTTCAGACAACTATAATATGCTGCTACGTATATAATGTTATCAGGCTATCACATAATATAGACAGAATCAACTATATCTGGTCTTGCATTGGACAAATCTCATTCACTCACTCACTCACTCACTCACTCACTCACTCACTCACTCACTCACTCACTCACTCACTCAGACACTCCCGGAGCAGGACAGAGTCCGAGTGCTGGTAAGTTTGTTTTCTACTAATGGCCATGTTGTCATGCTGATGATATAGAGGCCAACAGGAAGTCATGTCACTCTTGAGGTTGCTATGGTTACTCTGATCACTATCTAACAATATGTCTGTCTGTCTGTCTGTCTGTCTGTCTGTCTGTCTGTCTGTCTGTCTGTCTGTCTGTGTTCCTATCAGTTACCCCAGTGGTCATCATGGTGTGTGTGAGTCTGACCGTGTTGGTGGTGGGACTCATCCTGCTACTGATCTACAAATGGAGTAGAAACAGGAAATCATCAAGTGAGTAACTCTCAGATGTATGTATGTATGTTTGTTGTTTTGTGTAAAATGACTTCTAATCCCCACAAATATGTATCAAAGTATCGGTATACACCTTATCAGAGGGCCATCTCAGAAGTAGTGGAGTATACTAACTTCTTAATACCCACTGATACGTATCAACGTAGTGGAGTGGAGGTATACACCTTATCAGAGGGCGATCTCAGAAGCTCTCAACATTTCAACAAACTGTCGTTAGCTATTAAACAACATAATAACTCCAAATCATTCAGGAAGAACCAGCCATGTAGTTTAAGAAGAAACTAAAATGAATGATTTAGACTATATTAAGCTATTATTACTTCAAGGCTGCAGCCTTGTGAAGCATTTGTGACACACTATAGGCAACAACAACTTGTTGTATTCAACCAATATAGACTTTAAATTGAACATTTAGGCTCTATAATATGAAATAAAACCACTTTTTAAACTTAGAATGAAATACAATTAAAACAAACTATTCATTATTCCAGTGCCTTTTAATTCATTTTTAGAAACACCATAATAGTACAATGCCATCATATACAGCCTAGTTTGTAAGTTAGTTGAGCCTAGCAGACAGTAGTATTTTCCCATGGCCTCATCACAGTCAACACACATCTGTTTTGTAGATCTAATACCAATATAATGGACTGAAAAATTAAATATTAGAAAATAACATTTTGCACCTGATGATATGGGGCTGCTGTGTTAAAAAACCTGTTATGGCTAGGTTCACCGAAAACATCCGGTGAAATTGCAGAGCGCGAAATAAATAAAAAAAATACTAGAAATATCTAACTTTCATACATTCACTAGTGCAATACACCAAATTAAAGCTTAACTTCTTGTTAATCTAGCAACTGTGTCATATTTCAAGAAGGCTTTACGGTGAAAGCAAACCATGCGATTATCTGAGGACATCAAACAAACACATGACAATCACATTTCAACCCGCCAGGTGCGACACAAAACTCAGAAATAACGATATAATTCATGCCTTACCTTTGAAGATCTTCTTCTGTTGGCACTCCAATATGTCCCATAAACATCACAAATGGTCCTTTTGTTCGATTAATTCCGTCGTTATATCTCCAAAATGTCCATTTATTTGGCGCGTTTGATTCAGAAAAACACCGGTTCCAACTCGCCCAGCATGACTAAAAAATAGGTATAGGTATTTTAAAACGTAAATAATCGATAACATTATAGACGGGATAAACTGTGTTCAATAAAGGATAAAAACAACGTGAAGCGCGTGACCTGGAGCTCACATCAAAACAGTACAGTCCAACTTGCTATCCAGCACTATCTAGTTTTGTTTTGTTTCACAGAATGGGTAGAGTACAGTTTATTAGCCTACAGTATATTATGCAGTACCAGTACTGTCACTAAACCCCTTTTAACACTAATACAAGGGGTAGAGTATAGTTTATTAGACTACAGTATATTATGCAGTACCAGTACTGTCACTAAACCCCTTTTAACACTAATACAAGGGGTAGAGTGCAATTTACTAGACTACAGTATATTATGCAGTACTGTCATTAAACCCCTTTTCACCCTGCTGGATCTGATTGATCATTTTCACATTTTCACTGTCAGTTCAGTTCCAGGCTTCAGTTGAATGACTAACCAGGCCAGCCCAGTCCAGCTTGGCTCTGTAGTGGGAAGAGAGGTACTGTAGGAACTCAGAACACAAGAACACAATGGTGGTTTACACACTGCAGAACTAAGCTGACACTCAGCCATTCCAAGCCAAGCCCAGATTGGCCTGGATACTCATGCTGGAAATGTTACTGTATCTAATATCTAGGCCAGCAGAGTAAAACATGGGTTTACCTGGCTGATCATTTTAGGTCATTAAGAGAACATGTCATTGTTTCTCATGGAGGTTTTCTTTCTTTAGCCTGAAAGTTTCGGACATTTTGGGAGAGTTCACACACTGCTCCAGGAACTACTACACCACTACACCACTACTACACCATTACACCACTACTACACTACTACACCACTACACTACTACACCACTACACTACACAATGACACAACTACACTACTACACTACTACACTACTACACCACTACACCACTACACTACTACACTACTACACTACTACACTACTACACTACTACACAGCTACACCACTACACTACTACACCACTACACTACTACACTACTACACTACTACACTACTACACCACTACACTACTACACTACTACACTACTACACCACTACACTACTACACCACTACACCACTACACCACTACACTACTACACTACTACACCACTACACTACTACACTACTACACCACTACACTACTACACCACTACACCACTACACCACTACACTACTACACTACTACACTACTAGACTACTACACTACCACTACACTACACAATGACACAACTACACTACTACACTACTACACCACTACACTACTACACTACTACACTACTACCACACTACACAACGACACAACTACACTACTACAGTACACAACGACACAACTACACTACTACACTACAACACTACTACACTACTACACCGCTACACTACTACACTACTACACCAGGAACTACTACACCATTACACCACTACTACACCATTACACCACTACTACACCATTACACTACTACACTACTACACTACTACACCACTACACTACTACACTACTACACTACACAATGACACAACTACACTACTACACTACTACACTACTACACTACTACACTACTACACCACTACACTACTACACCACTACACCACTACACCACTACACTACTACACCACTACACCACTACACTACTACACCACTACACTACTACACTACTACACTACTACACCACTACACTACTACACCACTACACTACTACACCACTACACTACTACACCACTACACCGCTACACCACTACACTACTACACCACTACACCACTACACTACTACACCACTACACTACTACACTACTACACTACTACACCACTACACTACTACACCACTACACTACTACACCACTACACCACTACACCACTACACTACTACACCACTACACCACTACACTACTACACCACTACACTACTACACTACTACACTACTACACCACTACACTACTACACCACTACACTACTACACTACTACACTACTACACTACTACACTACTACACCACTACACTACTACACCACTACACCACTACACCACTACACTACTACACCACTACACCACTACACTACTACACCACTACACCACTACACTACTACACCACTACACCACTACACCACTACACTACTACACTTCTACACCACTACACTACTACACTACTACACTACTACACTACTACACCACTACACCACTACACCACTACACTACTACACTACTACACTACTACACCACTACACCACTACACTACTACACTACTACACCACTACACCACTACACTACTACACTACTACACTTCTACACCACTACACTACTACACTACTACACTACTACACTACTACACCACTACACCACTACACTACTACACTACTACACTACTACACTAATACACTACTACACTACTACACCACTACACTACTACACTACTACACTACTACACTACTACACCACTACACCACTACACTACTACACTACTACACTACTACACCACTACACCACTACACTACTACACTACTACACTACTACACCACTACACTACTACACTACTACACTACTACACTACTACACCACTACACCACTACACTACTACACTACTACACCACTACACCACTACACTACTACACTACACAATGACACAACTACACTACTACACTACTACACTACTACACTACTACACTACTACACTACTACACTACTACACTTCTACACCACTACACTACTACACTACTACACTACTACACTACTACACTACTACACCACTACACTACTACACCACTACACTACTACACCACTACACCACTACACCACTACACTACTACACCACTACACTACTACACTACTACACTACTACCACACTACACAACGACACAACTACACTACTACAGTACACAACGACACAACTACACTACTACACTACAACACTACTACACTACTACACCATTACACCACTACTACACTACTACACCACTACACTACTACACTACTACACTACACAATGACACAACTACACTACTACACTACTACACTACTACACCACTACACCACTACACTACTACACTACTACACTACTACACTACTACACTACTACACTACTACACAGCTACACCACTACACTACTACACCACTACACTACTACACTACTACACTACTACACTACTACACCACTACACTACTACACTACTACACCACTACACTACTACACCACTACACCACTACACCACTACACTACTACACTACTACACTACTAGACTACTACACTACTACTACACTACACAATGACACAACTACACTACTACACTACTACACCACTACACTACTACACTACTACACTACTACCACACTACACAACGACACAACTACACTACTACAGTACACAACGACACAACTACACTACTACACTACAACACTACTACACTACTACACCGCTACACTACTACACTACTACACCAGGAACTACTACACCACTACACCACTACTACACCATTACACCACTACTACACCATTACACTACTACACTACTACACTACTACACCACTACACTACACAATGACACAACTACACTACTACACTACTACACTACTACACTACTACACTACTACACTACTACACTACTACACTTCTACACCACTACACTACTACACTACTACACTACTACACTACTACACCACTACACCACTACACTACTACATTACTACACCACTACACTACTACACCACTACACCACTACACCACTACACTACTACACTACTACACTACTAGACTACTACACTACTACTACACTACACAATGACACAACTACACTACTACACCACTACACTACTACACTACTACACTACTACCACACTACACAACGACACAACTACACTACTACAGTACACAACGACACAACTACACTACTACACTACAACACTACTACACTACTACACCGCTACACTACTACACTACTACACCACTACACTACTACTACACTACTACACTACTACACTACTACACCACTACACCACTACACCACTACACTACTACACTACTACACTACTACACTACTAGACTACTAGACTACTACTACACTACACAATGACACAACTACACTACTACACTACTACACCACTACACCACTACACCACTACACTACTACACTACTACACTACTACACCACTACACTACTACACTACTACCACACTACACAACGACACAACTACACTACTACACTACACAACGACACAACTACACTACTACACTACACAACGACACCACTACACTACTACAGCACTACACTACTACACTACTACACTACTACACTACTACACCACTACACTACTACACTACTACCACACTACACAACGACACAACTACACTACTACACTACACAACGACACCACTACACTACTACAGCACTACACTACTACACCACTACACCGCTACACTACTACACTACTACACCACTACACTACTACTACACTACTACACTACTACACTACTACACCACTACACTACTACTACACTACACAACGACACAACTACACTACTACACTACTTCTACACTACACAACGACACAACTACACTACTACACTACTACACTACTACACCACTACACTACTACAGCACTACACTACTAAACCACTACACTACTACACTACTACACTACTACACTACTACACTACAACACTACTACACCACTACACCTCTACTACACTACGACACCACTGCACGTGCACACACACATGATTTGTATGTTGTGTGTTCCACAGGGCCAGTCACCAATCCAGACACAACAACCCAAGACCCCACCTACCAAACCCTCAACACAACAACCCAAGACCCCACCTACCAAACCCTCAACACAGCAACTCAAGACTCCACCTACCAAACCCTCAACACAACAACCCAAGACCCCACCTACCAAACCCTCAACACAGCAACCCAAGACTCCACCTACCAAACCCTCAACACAACAACCCAAGACTCCACCTACCAAAACCTCAACACAACAACCCAAGACTCCACCTCCCAAACCCTCAACACAACAGACCCAAACTGAAATGGTGACACCATTACATTGACACAGAGACAGGAGAGTGTTAGTAAAATGTTATTCTTTGTAACCATTTCTACTTTTGGAAATCAATTCTGCACCATCCTTTCTCAATCACTGTAAACACATGGATCAATGTAATAAAATATATTGATGTGTACTTTGTCACCCTGTACGTAGAGAGCCTTTTAATGTCTCTATTTGGTTTGGTCAAGGTGTGATTTGGGAAGGGCATTCTAGGTTTCGTTTTCTATGATTTTGGGTTTCTATATTTTGGCCAGGTGTGGTTCTCAACCAGGGACCTTCGTCTATCGTTGTCTCTGATTGGGAACCATACTTAGGTAGCCCTTTTCCCCTCCTTTCTGTGTGGGAAGTTGTCTTTGTTTGTTGGCACTAAAGCCTTAAGCTTCACGGTTGTTTTTGTATTGTTTATTGTTTTTGCCGGCGTCATCCTAAATAAACAGGAATATGTACGCTGACCACGCTGCACCTTGGTCCAGTTCTTTCAACAGCCGTGACACACTTAAACTATATTGTCATCATCTCAACAATGTGTTCCTCCTATGCTGAAACAAACAATTGTTTAATTCAATTCCATTTTAATACAGACAATGAATCGCAATTCAATTTATCCTTGATGACCATCATTTTCCATGTGGACTTTTCAATCCATGAATGGAATGTCACTTCACTTCCTGAATTGACCGAGTTGAAACATGTAGATTATTAGACTGTAACCTCGTCCCCCAGGATCAATAGAGAGACGACTGGTGGTGGAGATTATAGTAGATTTATTCATCAGTACTGATAACATTCTGTAGGGGGCGATGTGGACGTCGTTCTGTTGGTTTACTGAGATCTCAGTAGCTTGTCTGTTAAGTGATGACGTCATTCATTAAGGGGGAGTTGGGTTGTAGAGGAGGGATGTTTCTTCTGTTCAGAAACTCATCTGTTGAGTTTATAACTTACAAAGACTGTATTTGGATCAATTAAATGTCAGAAAAAAGTTATAAAATATATTGATGTATACTTTAACTATATTGTCATCATCTCAACATTGTGTTCCTCCTCTGCTGAAACAAACATGGTAACTTCAGAACAGAGAAGTTGACAGTTTCAACACTTCAGTCACCACAGATAGCTGAGTTCTCTGGTGGTTTAGAAGTCTAACCTCAGGCCGGTTTGAACCAGTTTCACTCTGCAGCACATATAGTATAGACCTGGAGACACTGAGGTCACTACAGAGAAATTATCAGGATGTGTAAGATACCCACCCCCTACACCACCATTACTATACTCAACATGCAGAGAGAAAGAAAGAGAGACTGTTAATTTGATTGTTTATTTAAC